>NC_044311.2:4134708-4460542 GCF_007474595.2 Lynx canadensis | reverse complement strand
TAGATGAGCCTAAATTGTGTAAAAGGATTTATGGAACCAGTTCAGGCTAGAGTTTAAGTGGCTTGGTTCAACACTACAAAGCATCACCCTGGAAAATTTGAGTCAGGCATCAGAGTGGAGACTTCATTTTGGAAGATTTATGTGCAGATGGACGAATAGGTCAAGAGACAAGTAGAATGTGCTAGTTCAATTATGCAAATTCTCTGTCTTGAAGGTCCTCCAGGTGTAGACAGCTGTGCTTGGAACTGAGCAGACTGGAAACAGAAATGGGATATAGACAGACTACCTTCATTTGACCTTCCAGGAGAATGCTGTCCAAATTACAGTTTAATAAATCCAGGCCAAGAAAAGTGTACTTAAGAGGCATCCTCCTGGTGATTGAAAAAGGCCACACAAGGGGGTATTCAAGAAAATGTTTAAGAGGATTCCTGGAAGAGAAAATCATCACGTGGGCTTTAGAAATTCACTGTGGAAATTTGCTACTGACTTGTCTTAACTGGCTTTAGGTGACATTAGGTAATTCTGGAGTCTGGATATGAGGAAAGACATAATGTGATGCTAATGAACAAGTAGATGATGACACCCAGAAAGATATATGGAAAACTCTGGCATGAAAGCTAATAGAAAGAACCCGAGTAGTCCCCGGGGCTCAGAAAAATTACCTAAGTTACTCAAACACCTTAAGGAAGATGCAAGTTGAAAAACAACTCCGGAAGAAGTGAAATGCCGATAATTCCAGACAGAAACACTCACTTTTTCCGTTCCTTACCCCCAGAGTACTTCCTGGACGCCCGCCATAAAGATAGAGGTAGGATTGGAGGACTAAAGGAGAGTGGGGCACGATTCTTGACTGCGAAAACCTCATAGCCTAATGAGCGGAGAGGCAGAGGGTTGTAGGTTCTAAATATAGCAGCACAAAGGGTGTGTGGGATGTATGAATGGAGTATGTGGGAGTTCAGAGAAGAGACTGAATGCCTCCCATGGGTTCACAGAAAATGTGGCAATGCAGATCACCGTGGAGTTATGAATCAGGGTTTGCCAGATGGAGGAAGAGAGCTTAGGCCGTGAGCACAGGGGAGAATGATGACAAGTGATGATGAAATCAGCGTTTCATAATCAGCAGGAATTTATGTCACCTATTCTGAAAGTTAAAGTCTCAACTAAACCAACAGGTCTTCAATGCCCACCTTCCCTTAGGTCTTCTATGACTCCTTTTCTTTCCAAATGTGTGTGTGGTTCTCCTTCCAGACACATCTTCCCTTACTCACTGTGATGCCTCCTGCTTGCAAAATGTACGCTCGGCTCTCTTTTCCAACATCTGTTAGCCATAGAACATCTTATCCACCCCCCCAAACTCCTAGGAAGATACAGAAGGTGGGGAGTGGCGTCCATCTTGGTTTGTGGTCATTGGCACAGGGAACAAATAATACTCCTGAAATGTTAGAAGTTCAGGAGATGCAGTAGGATGGCCTCTGGCCACTGCTGTTTTTTTCTCCTTCAGAACTGGAGTGAATGAAAACCAACAACAACATGTTCCAGAATATCCAGGTCTTTGGTCTAATTTGCATGCCAATTTAGTGTTGTTTCGGCAGGATCTGGAGCAACACGGACTCTTAGTCCTTAGAGGGAAAAGTACACCTTGATGCTAAGACCTCCCTGAGATGTTTCAGTGAGTCAGGTTTTTGCCCTTAATCATAAGGCAGGTTAGACCGATCCTATATGTCCATTTGACTTCTGTATTCCCACTTGCCACAGCTTCTATTGTGGACAAACCCATGAAAGGATTTTTCATCCCTCTACTAGATTGATGTAGATAACCCCCAGAAAAAGACCGAAAAAAGAGAGACACCCCTCTGTTTAATTTATGTCAAACCATCCCAGAAGCCATTGTTCACGCTGATTACATGACACAGTATTTTCATTTTACACGTGAGGAGATAATGATCCCTTCGGTGATAGTATTTGCCAGAATCCGTGGCTAATTTTGTGAGAGAGCCAGCATTTAAATCCCTGTTCAGGTCCCTCGAAAGCACATGCTCTTTTGGAAGATACATACTTCAGAGCATCTATGTAGACGAGGAGACTAGGAGATACACTGAGAAAGATGGGGATCCCTCTTCACCCTAGTTCAGCAACAGCTCCTTTGAAGACTTGTTGCGATTTCTGGAATCTTTGTAACTTCCCTGATGTTTGTTGCATTCGTATGTCCTTTCCTGCTCAGTAATGACTCCAGTAAACATCTTACCATGCTGCTGTTGTGTCTGAATCAACAAAATGTGGGGCAGTTTCCTGGACACTGTAGCCTGTGCTGGAGAGAAAGGAAACCCGGAGTGGGTAAATGGCAACTGAAATGAAGAAGGCTTGTGGGGAAAATCCTGGTATGACATACATACCCCAGTCAATGGATGTTACGTTGTTTTAATAAAATTATTGTGAACAGAAAACAAAAAGAGAAGTTGGTTTTGTCTCCTCTGAATGGAGAGGTCTTGCCAGGATAATTGTGTTCTAATCTGGGCACCAGTTCCTTCACAGCATGTTGTCAAATTGTGGGCAAACAAAAGATGAAAAGTTTTGATTGTGAGAGTCTGGGAGACCATCAGGCCAGTGAATCAATATTAAAATGAAAAGAACTGGAGAATGTTCATCCTGGACAGGGGAGCCAGGAGCCACAACTTTCTTCCAATTGGTCAAAGTTTATCCCGTGGAAAAGAGAACCAACTTTTGTCTGAGATTCATGAGGGTGGAACACAGCCCGAGAGACAGATTTTGGCCAGATAAAGGCAGTATTTGCTACCTGAGATGTTCAAATATTAGAGGTTGTGAATTCCTTTCCCTCAAAGAGTCAAGTGTTGAATGAGGTGGTAGGCATAGGATTGGGCCAACAAGTTACTGAGGTTTCATAACCCTTGCTTCTGGGTAATTGGAAAGATTTTGGCGGTCAAGGGGTCCAGCGGTTTTCAGACTACTTACAGAGGTTGCCTGGGAAGGAATTGGGGAACCAAAGGTGTTTGGACAAAACTCCGGGATTTCCATCCTTCTTCCCCGCAAGCCAGGTGTTCCTAGGCTTTTCATATTTTATTGTTATGCAAGAATGTATTTATACAAGAGATTCCATGACTCTAAAAATTATAAAAACACGTGTCTATAACAATTCCTACAATTTGGTTGCATGTCAGTCTGTTGCATTGCTCTACGTCCCAGTGCGTAAGAATCCCCACCAGGGTAGCCAAGCATTCGTTGGCTCATCCATCCAGGAAGTATTTGTTGAACATCTGCTGTGTTCTAAACACTCTTTGTAGAGCCTGGACCTATAGGTTTTGAAAAAAAGTGGACAGAATCCTTGCTTTCCTGAAACATGCATTCTAATGGGAAGAGTAAAAACAAAGCAGCTAGATAGTTTTAGACAGTGGTAAGTGAAATAAAAGAAACGAAACTATTATTTGAAGCCAGCACGAATGTATAGGAAATATTTAGGTCCCTGAGCTCATGGTCAATTCATTTCCCTTCTGAATAATAAATGACAAAGCTAATTGAGGCCATACTCTAATTACTTCTATGATCTGAACAATGATATAATTTCAGAGCCAGATGAACCTGTGCCGACCTTACTCATTCTTGGATAAACAGACTCTGGCCCAGAGAGGCTCAGAGATACGCTCAAGGTTCCCTGGCAAACAGTGGTTGAGCTGAGCTAAATGCTTGCCTTCTGGTTTTCTACTGTTGGAAAATCTGTCTGTCAAAAAATGGGGAATTAGGGCAAAGGCCCAATGAGAACAATGCTAGAAAAAGCAAGAAAAATGTTTGATTTAGGATTAGCCTCAGTAATCCCTATTAGAATACCCTGAGATTACATAAACTCTGAGATACTTGGTCTTTAGAGAAAAGCATGAATAGCATAATGGGTCATTCAGTATGCTGATATATCAGAAACTCCCAGTGACCTCAATTTTACGTTGCATGCTGATGATTTGACGTTCCAAGAATGTCTGGACTTACGGACTTACGACTGCATTTTCTGCCTTACTTTTCCCTCACCATCCATTTTCAACATGGCCCCAGGGTGAACTTCTCATAGGAGAAATCAGATATCACTCTTCCACCTAAAACCCTCCAGATGCTTTTTAGCATGTTCAGAAGTTGGTCCAAATCTTCTTGCCAGGGTCTAGAGGTTCCTACACGATCCGGCTCCATCAAATTGCCTATCTTTTGCCACGCTCCTTCTCATGACAGGAGACTGCTTCTCGTGAGTGATTCTCTCGCTGCTTCTGGAGCATGCTAAACCTGTTCCCACCCCCATATCTTTACATGCTCAAGTATCTAATATAGTTTAGCCCCTAACCCAAAGATACCTTTCTCTAGGAGCTTCCCACCGGTCACGGTATCTGAAGTGGCCCTCTTCTTTGGCTAAGAAGCCAGACTTAACCACTATCTAAAATAAAAGTATTTCTTTGTTGAATGCATTATTGCCTTTATCTCTATTAGAATGTGAGCTCCACGGGGGCAGGATACTCTGCTATATCTTTAGCCCCAGAGTAAGTGCCCTACACAAAGAAAATGACTCAGTCACATGTGCTGAATGAATATCAATCAGGCAGCGTGAAAAATGGACTCCTCAGGGGTAGATTTGTCCTGGGTCCCAGGTCCCCAACGAGGTGTGTGCAGAGGAGTGCTCTGCTGTGTTTTTGCTCACCCTTAATGTGTATTTCCCAAAAGAAGTTCTCTCACTGGCATATCTGAGCACCGTCCGATAGGGAGTATTGCTATGACAGGAATTTGCACCAATGACCTCAGAAATCACGGGTGCTCTCTTGTGTGTAGTTCGCATTTAGCCGCCCCCACTCCTTTCAAGTCCCTGGCAAAATAATTTTAAAGTGAAATGAAATGAATAGATGCATCTAGTTTTCGTTTTCCTCTACAGAAAGTGGCTCAATGGCCACCAGGGGGCTTCTTTCCTCAGAAGATGGCTGCCGGGCATTCTCAATAGGCCTGCATAGATACTCTTTGGGGAGCACCAAAACTCATGCAATGGGACTATGCCACAAGGTAATGGCCAGTGACTGAGCATGCTTCGATGTATTACTTAAAGATCACAGGTGCAAGTCAATTTCGTTGATATGCTACCTCAGCGCTTTCCTGGCTGAACCAACGTTTTTAAAAAATATTTATTTGCTTATTTTTGAGAGAGTGTGCACGTATGCACATATTTGCACGCGCGCATGGGGGAGAAACAGAGAGGGAGAGACAGAGGATCCCAAGTGGGCTGTGTCCTGACAGCAAACAGCCTGATGCGGGGCTGGAGCCCACACACTGCCAGATCCTGACCCTGAGCTGAAGTTGGAAGCTTAACCCACTGAGCCACCCAGGCGCCCAACCTTTTAATTTTTGGCCCTTCATCCGTGGCATTCCCTCAGCAAGCTGGCATGGGCATTCATCCCATGTATGTTTGACGAGGGGCTACCCAGTCTCATACTGCATGGTATGAATATGCGTGTTGGGGAGTAGGGTGTGTGTGAGGCTAGGGAGTGATGTGGAGGGAGGGAGGGAGGTGGAAAGGATGGAAACTGAATACACTGTCTTCATTGGTAATGAAATTTCTGCATCCATTGAAGATTTTCCCGAAGTCTCACATGCTAAATTATAACCTCTGCTGTTTATTCACCTTGGACTATGGACAATACTGGCCTTCAGGGATGTAGACTAGCTTAAGTGAGTTCAGCATGCCAGGGCCAGGAGCAGGGGAACCTTCATGGACAGGTTGGGGACAGGTTATTT
Organism: Lynx canadensis; assembly: GCF_007474595.2. NCBI lineage: Eukaryota > Metazoa > Chordata > Mammalia > Carnivora > Felidae > Lynx > Lynx canadensis. The sequence goes on along the minus strand of NC_044311.2, from coordinate 4,454,770 downwards.
GTGTCCATTAGGCATTGTCTTCTGGGAACCTGCCCCTCGGTGGTGGTGGGGGCGCTATCTTGCTCAGGTCTGTGGCTCTTGGTGGCAGCCTGCACATCTCTCCCTGAGATCCTATTGGCTCAAAAACTAACCCTGGTCCCCAGCGCTCCTGGGCTTCGACTGTAACCGCTTCCCATCTGAAATGCTTCCCCGGTGCCGTTCTATGCAGGGAAACCATTTCGTTCTCTTAGCCGGACTGTCTGGCCCAGACCCCAAGGCTTATGCCTTCCCCGAACAGTACTTTCTATCATTATTACCTCTCCATGGTGCTTAGTCTGGGCAAGATTAGATGATTCGGAAGTCGGTGTCTGGGTTCAAAAGCGGGCTCACCCGTGTAATCCAGTGCCGGCTCTTGGTTATCTCTAGAACTCAGTGTGCAAACCTGTAAAATGGCATTTGTAATTATTGAGTTTATCGAGTTAATAAGTGAAACCCACACATGTAAATCCCTTTACGTAATGTCTGGCCCATGACAAATGCTTCGAGTAAATTCACTAAACAAAGGAAAGGCTGTGTTTGAATTGACACGTGAATTTGTAAATTTCATCAGCTAGCCTATAAATATATAAGCCATTACAGGCTGGCACAGATTATTATGAACAATATAATGGGCTACTCAGCATGCTGAGTGCAGGGAAACTCCCAGTGACCCCAATTTAATCCTGCTCTTGCTGATTGCTTGACATTTCCAAGAATAGCTTTAATTAACCTTACCCTAGTGGGTAACTTTAATGCTGCTCTGCATATCTCTGTAGAATTTCTGCTGTGTTTCACATTAGTCCTAGCCAATGTTGAGCTAGCTCACCAGTGTTTCGTTGCTTACTCTTCGGGCAACATCTGTATACGCACACATATGGGTAGGAAATATACATATATATGTTTATATATATGATGCACATGCATATCTTGAGTCATCACTTAAATAAACTCATGTGTACTGTGAATATATTTGACAGAAGCAATAGGACTCTTCTATGAAGCTAAATTGGTATTCTCTGATGAGCAGCAAAACTTAATCCAAAACCAAAGGATACATATGCTTGGATTTTCCTGTATCTGTGTGTGTATGTGTGTGTGTGTGTGTATGTGTGTGTGTGCATCTTTTTCTATGTCTCTCTGTCTCTCACACACACAGACACACTCATGCACACACATCTATGCTGTTGTATTTATGTATAGGTATCGTTTTCTCACGTAGGCTAAGGCAACATTGTAAAAAGGAATACAGGAAAAAGATACAGTATAAATTAAACTCCTATTTCTGCAACGTATAAACAGAGAGGCTTATACAATAAGACTCCATTTGTATATGATAGGGATAATTGTGGATAATTCACAAAGACTTGCTGAGCAATTATGCATCAAGAATTATGCTTGGGTCACTGTGACCATTAAATAAATCAGAAAAAATATGTACGAGTGTGTTCAATGGACTGGAAAGTAATATGTGAATATTGAGTATTATAATTTTTATTATAAGCATGTATAAGCAGTTGTATGGGTAAATAAGCTGGATTTATTTTCTTTTTAAAAAATATTTATTTTGAGAGAGAGAGATCAGGGGAAGGGCAGAGAGACAGAGAGAGAGAGAGGGAGAGAGAATCCTAAGCAGGTTCTGCCCTGTTAGCTCAAAGCCCGACTTGGGGCTCGATCTCGTGAACAGTGACATCATGACCTGAGATGAAACCAAGAGCTGGGCACTTGCCTGGTTGAGCCACCCAGACACCCCTCGATTTATTTTCTGAAGCAAAAATGAGTACGAGATCAGATTTGTGGTAGTAACAGAAAGGAGAAGTACAAATAAAAAGTACCCCTTATTGAACGTGTGCTATGATCCAGGCATTGTGCAATGTATTGTCATGTTTTACTTTGTATTTCTGAGAGTATGACCTCAAGAAGTAGTTGTCCGGGTTTTAATACACTTAATTACACTTGAGCTTCTACTTGAGCAGTCCATTGAAGAAAACCTCAGAGTTTCCCCAGGTGGTCTGCCCCAATTATGACAAATTCCACTCCTTTCTAAAGCAGAATTCCATCTCTCTGTAACTCAGTTGTCCTAATTCGGGGCAAAACTAGCTTTTCTGACTTCCCTGTGCGAGGCCTCAGTGGTTCCCACGTCACGTGTCTTGGCTGAGCACCTTCATTTCCTGTTCCCCACGTGACCTGAATTCTATTCTGGAAAATCTCTTTTTGGTGACCTCTCTTTCTTTCAATGTCCCACTTAAGTCATCACACCCAGAATTAAATACAACCAAGTGTACCGAGGGCTTGTGGATTCATCCTCTATATGGCTGGGGATGCTGTGTTTCAGATACCTCCTTTCTGCTCTATATGACTATGATGTGTCTATTCCTATGTTTGTATGTATGTATGTATCTATCTACATAGTGACTTGAGGTTTAATTTCCATGTGGCAAAAATAGAAAGGCATCACTCTGAATCTTACCCACTTTGTTTCTTCAAATAATATGCAACGATATAATGGCTTTCATGGCTGTAGTCCTTTTTTACTGATTATAGAGAGTAAGGAGTAGATAGCTCTATAGAAAGATGACTTTGCCTGAAAAAGCCTTTATATTGTGATTATTTCTTTGCTGAGAGAAGAGTATTTGTTACTGTCTTTTTCAAATTAAGTTTCATAAGTCAATTCAATAAACAGTTCTTTCTCTAGGCCAAAAGAACTAAAAATATTCCCCAGTTAGTTTCCTCATGAAATCCTTTTGATTTTAATGAACTCAGACAGTAGGATTCAAGGAAAAAAAGCTATTATACATTTCATCACCAGAGTTTTGCTGGCAGTTAACAGCCATTCTTGGACTAAATATCTGCCATCTGGTGGTTTTTAGGAGAACTGCTAGGTATTACCGGAGCCACTAGGGTGTTCAACATTCATTCATTCATTCATTCATTCATTCAACAAATATACAAAAGTTCACACACTTGAGTGGAATAGCTGAATCATTAAAGACTTCTTTTGGAATAAAGCATTTCCATAACGAAATTGGCTATAAGGAAGGATCTCCATAGGCAGTGACTACAATGTAATTTCGGAAACAGATCCTTGTGCTAGATATCAAGTCATATTAAACGACCAACTTTTGTAGAATTGGTTTATATCTCAGTGTTTTTGGTCATCAAGTTTCATCTGCCTGGGTAGTTCTCTGCTGCCCATTATTCTTCCTGGTGACACCCTTTTGTTTTTAGAAGTTGGGCTTATTTGACCTTCCCCTCATTTGTGCTTGTTCCCTACTGGTTATATATATATATATTTTCCTTATAGATCTCACTGCAGTGATTTATGAAGTTCTCTTACTCTTGTAGACTCTAAGCTTCTTTCAGAGAGTATCACATTGTTTTCCTTGCATCTCTGAGCCCTTAACCCCTAACTTAGTCTAAGATGATTAGTATGCCCTCAAGAACGCTCAGTAACCAAAACCCCAACTATAGGTAAATGTATACAGGGCAAAGGAGCTCCTTACATGAAGGAGAGTTCAGGAGATCTGTGAATTCAGAAAGGAAAAAATACATCTTTATTTTCAGTATAATTCTAACTAAAATTTGTGATTTCTCCCATTTATGAATATGTGTAACAAATGATAGTGGTATTAACAGTACCTGTGACCTTGTCACCAATGGAAATGACAGATATTTACATATACTATTATAGTTGTTAAGAATATGTCAAAGTATTGCTTACGTTTGGCATCATTTGTTGTTATTTATGAGATCTGCCATTACAGCTTACTATTTTACTCATCAATAAATACAGCTATGGGGGCGCCTGGGTGGCGCAGTCGGTTAAGTGTCCGACTTCAGCCAGGTCACGATCTCACGGTCCGTGAGTTTGAGCCCCGCGTCAGGCTCTGGGCTGATGGCTCAGAGCCTGGAGCCTGTTTCCGACTCTGTGTCTCCCTCTCTCTCTGCCCCTCCACCGTTCATGCTCTGTCTCTCTCTGTCCCAAAAATAAATAAACGTTGAAAAAAAAATTTTTTTTTAAATAAATACAGCTATGTTACTTCTTAATCAATGTTTTTAGTATTCTGATAACTATATTTCAGTGTAATTGTTTTCCTTGGTAATCCAATGTATTCTATTTTATATGTTTAAAAACTTTATTCCGAGAAAGAGGTCAATAGGTTTAAATACACTAAAAAATGTTCTGTGGTACCAAAAATGTTAAGGACATCTATCCGTACTTATTTAATGAATGTCTAATGAGGAAGGAAATCATGATGTTAATAAAAATTAACTTTAATATCTGTATTCTCTCTTTTCTGTATTTTTAATATCTACTCTTTTATCTTCCTTGAGATGCCTTGTATTCATGCTTGTCCCCAGAGAATGGGGAGGAGTCTGATCGCAGTCATTTATCCTCAATGTCATGTTGGTTATTATTTAAGGAATACGAATTCCAATGTTACTCTTCCCTGGAAATGCTTTGCCTCTTTGTTATAGAGTGAAAGACGCTGAATGCTGGCACTATTTACAATAATTTTTTTTTGAAAGCCCAATGGTTTCATGGTTAGGGAATTTTCTTTCTTTTTTAGTAAGGCGGAACATGAAATGAAATACCACCTCACACCTGTCAGAATGGCTAACATTAACAACTCAGGGAACAACAGATGTTGGTGAGGATGCGGAGAAGGGGGATCTCCTTTGCACTGTTGGTGGGAATGCAAACTGGTGCAGCCGCTCTGGCAAACAGTGTGGAGGTTCCTCAAAAAATTAAAACTAGAACTACCCTATGACCCAGCAATTGTACTACTAGGTATTTACCCAAAGGATACGAAAATGCTGATTCAAAGGGGCACATGCACCCCAATGTTTATAGAAGCACTATCAACAATAGCCAAATTATGGAAAGAGCCCAAATGTCCATTGACTGATGAATGGATAAGGAAGATGTGGTACATATACACAATGGAATATTACTTGGCGACGAAAAAGAATGAATTCTTGCTATTTGCAACAACGTGGACGGAAGTAGAGTGTATTACGCTAAGTGAAATGAGTCAGTCAGAGAAAGACAAATATCATATGATTTCATTCTTATGTGGAATTTAAGAAACAAAACAGATGAACATAGGGGAAGGGAAGGAAAAATAAGATAAAAACAGAGAGGGAGGCAAACCATAAGAGACTCTTAAATACAGAGAACAAACTGAGGTTTCTGGGAGGAGGGGATGGGCAAGATGGGTGATGGGTGCTAAGAAGGGCACTTGTTGGGATGAGCACTGGGTTATATGTAAGCAATGAACCACTGGACTCTATTCCTGAGGCCAATCCTACACTGTGTTGACTAGCGTGGATTTAAATAAATTAATTTGAAGACACAAATTTCAAGAATTCAGGATCTACCCAGTGATATTCAAACTGAGAATTATTCTTTTATTTCTAAAATTAAAAAAAAAAAGTTTAAGGCTGAAACAACTGTTTTTACTACCACGGTACAGGAGGGCATTTTGTGGTGACCATTGAGAGCACACGGATGAAAGTGATTCTTCTAGGGTATCTTCACTGTCTAATTCTGTGGAACTGCAACTAGGAACAAAGGGTTACAATAGCATTTTGGACGAAAGTATTTTATGATAAAGATCAAATTGATGAATTCAGATATAAAAACTGACAGCTAATTGTGACAATCAGCTATGACACAGGAAAGTGAAATTTCAACATGGATAAGCCTGAGATAAAGACAACATGTACCACACAGGGATGCAGAATAATATCCTGGCATAGGAAAGACCGGAATGGGAAAGACGGGAATGGTTAATAAATACTGGAAGACATCCTGAAGGGAATTTCTTGCCAAGTCTGAAATGAACACAGACCATCAGCGAAGGCACCATTGATGTGAGGGGCTTTGGTTAGACCGTGCTCTTGGAGTGAAATGCAACTTTATTTAGAATCTGAATGATGGAAGATAATCAAGTAGAAAAAGAAAGATTCAAATTTTTAGTGATGTTACTTGGAGTTCATCAAAACATAATTCTTAAAAGATACTTCTGGGGCACCTGGGTGGCTCAGTTGGTTAAAAGTCCAGCTCTTGGTTTTAGCTCAGGTCACGATCTCATGGTTTGTGAGTTCGAGCCCCACATCAGGCTCTGTGCTGACAGTGTGGACCTTGCTTGGGATTCTCTCTCTCCCTCTCTCTCTGCCCTTCCCATGCACTCTCCTTCTCTTTCTCTAAAAATAGATAAATAAGCTTAAAAAAAATAAAAGAAGTACTTCATTGCCTATTTACTCACTCTGGGCACCGGACTCTTGACTTTCGGGTCCAATTAGGAACCCCGTAGCCAAGAATGCCAAATACGATAATAACTTTAACATGAGAACTTATGGAAGGCAACAATAAGACATGTTAACAGTAGTTGTCTCTTTTAGTGGTGAGCACATTGATTTTGCCATGCATACATAGAAACCATCAAGGTTATAGTAGATTAAGGTTGTAGTAGATTAATTGCCTGTTACTCGCTACTTACGCAGAGATTATAAATACTACGTGTTCTCTTGAAGAGCATAATGATTGCATCATTCTAGACTGAATCTTAGCCTAGATCAAGCTTAGACTAGATATTGCCAGAGCTTGGAGATCCAGGGTTGTCCCCTGGGCAGAGCCACAGAAACTGGGTCATGCTTGATGGGTACACAAGCTCCTTCAGGCACAGTGAGAGCATGAGAACGGGAGGATGATGCCTATGGGCATCCATGATCTTTGGAGAACGTTTCAGTCAGCCCCTACGTATGTATTAAATTAGCTGTCTGCTCCTCAGGCGGAAACTTTTAAGATAAGCCAATCAGCCTCTTTCCCAGAAAGACCCGGTTCCTCTCAGTTAGCTGCCCCTGTGTTGGGCCCTGGGGTGTAGCCAAATGAGTCTGCACAAGCCCTTTGAGAGTCATTTCTCAGTTCACTGTACCCTGTGGGTCTCATGGATGCAAGCCCCACTGGCTTTCAATCCCAGATGTCTTAAGGACCTGTGCCTTAGGGGTAGGTCTTAAAGTTGGGGTGCCACATGTGGGGTTCAAACTCAGAAGTGCTAAGTTGCAAGTTCTCTCTTGAGTGTGGGTCAGCACATGAAGGGTAGGGTTTGTAGTGAGATTGTGGTATTTTTGATGTGGGATTTTTCTCATCCCTACGTGTAGGAGTCACTCAGCTAGTTTCTGGATCTCTTTCTGAGGAAACTGTTCTATGTGTAGCCGTAGATTCAGTCTCCATGTGGGGAGGTGAGTTCGGGAGCCTTCTCCGTTGCCAACTTGAACTGAAACCTCTTGGCCTGGAGCTTCTAAGCACTTTCCTGTCCTGGACGTCTGTTCTTGCTTATAGGCTTGCACAACGTCCAGGTTTTCTGTCTCAGTGGAAAAGAACCCTCAAGAGTTAAATGGCTGCCCGTGTGAACAGCGATCTCTAAAGTTTTCTCCTCAAGGTCTAAATGCCCAGGACAATTGCTTTTTTGGCTACCCAAAGACAACAGTAGTCCATTCATTCCCCACTGAATGCCTCGGAACACGTTTGTTTGTTTGTTTGTTTGTTTGTTTGTTTCTATCCAGCCCTTCTTACGATCCAGACTCTAGCTGAATCTAGCCAAAATGGAGACCTCTACAGGGTCTCTACAGGTGAGCAGCGTTCCAGGATTGAGAGGCGGGAGGTGAGAGATACCATGCCTTGTTGTGTTGGGGACAAAGAACCCGAGCCTGGGACATACACTCCAAAGCTCTGCTGGCAAAGTTGTGAAAGAAGTTATGCCTGGAGTGTGTGCTGTGGAAGTGTTTGCTGGTCCGCTATTCCAGGAGCAGGGATTGGTTGAAAAATGGGTGTGGGTACCCAAGATGGAAAGGAGGGAGGCTGTCAGAATTGGAAAGGGCAGAAAAAGCCTCATCCTTCCCCCCAGGAAATGCCAAAATCTGTTGGGTATGGACATTTCACATCAGCATTCGCTTCTACCTCTTTTAAAAATAACAACTTAGGGCACTCAGGTGGGTCAGTCAGTTGAGTGTCCAACTCTTGGTTTCAACTCAGGTCATGATCTCATGGTTCTGGGTTCGAGCCTGGCCTCCCATCTCTGTGCTGACAGCACGGAGTCTGCTTGGGATTCTCTCCCTCTCTCACCCCCTCTCAAAATAAATAAATAAATAAACTTAAAAAAATTAAAATAACTCTGTTGAGGTCTAATTGACATACAGTAAACTATATATATTGAAAACGAAGTATTCGATAAGTTTTGAAATATACATATACTTGTAAAACCATCAGCAACCCCCCCTAAATATCCTCCTGACCCCTTGTAACCTCTTTCTCCTGACTCTAGCTGCCACCGCACTGTGGTTCCAGGCAATCACTAATCTGTTTTCTGTCACTATAGTTACTTTGCATTTTCTAGAATTTTCTATAAATGGAATCATAATATGTTCACTGTTTGGGCTGGGTGTTTTCGCTTTCACTCAAAATAGTTATTCTAAGATTCATATAACTTTTTGCATACATCGGTAGTTCATTTTTGAATTGAACACTGTTCCATTGCAGGGCTATATTATAATTTGTTTATCCATTCAGGGTTTGATGGATATTTGGTTTGTTTCCAGTTCTTGTTTGTTACAAACAAGGTTGCTGTGAGCATTTGTGTACAGGTCTTTGTGTGGATAGATGCTTTCGTTTCTCTTGGGTAAATGCCCAGGAGAGTATAAATCATAGAGTTACTGGTTTTATTTTTAAAGAAATTCTCAAGTTGTTTTCCAAAGTGCTTACATGAGGGCTTTCATTTTTCTGCATCCTCACCAACACCTGATATGCCAAGTCTTTAATTTTAACCATTCTGCTTGGGGTGTCGGTTTCTTACTGTGCTTTTAATTCACATTTCTCTGATTAGCGTTGACTCAGTTTTGATGTGCTTACTTGTGATCTGCATAGCTTCGGTGGCAAAGTTTCTGTTCAGATTTCTGGCCTATGCTTATTGGTTTTTAGTTTTAATTTGTTTTGTTTGTCTTCTCATTATTGAGATTTGACAAGTATTTATATGTTCTGGATACAAATCCTTTATGGAGATACATAATTTTCAGTATTTTCTTCTGGTCTGTGGCTTATCTTTTTATTCTCTCTCCAGATCTCCCTGTGCTCCGTTCTGCAAACCAGGGCGGTGTGTTAACCTCAGAATCTCAGAATCTCGGCTCCAGAAGCCCACCATGCTGCACCAGGGTAGAGAAATTCTTTCAAAGCAGTAAGCTAGGAAATAGTAGGGCCTATATCAGTTGTATTTCCATTTCTCAGGGGTTACTGTCCTTCTTTGCCTGATGTCCAATGTCTTGAAAACTATCGTCTCATGTATTTTCCCAAGGTTTTGGATTTTTTCAGGCAAGAGGATAAATCTGGACCCTGTTATTTCATATTAGCTAGAATCAGAAGACTCGTGTGGCATCTGTTCCCCCTGGGATTGGATACTGGAGGCTGTCTTTTTGCAGCTTTTTGGTAGCCTTTTTCCCCCTTGTTATTAAATGGGAATCATTTTTGAAGCCTTTTTTTTTTTTTTTTTTTTTTTACCTGAGTCGAAATCAAGAGTCAGACACTTACTCGACTGAGCCACTCAAGTGTCCCAAAGTTCAGAAATTTCATTTTATTTATTATATTTATTTATTTGCTGAAAGTATTTGCTTGCTTATTTATTTATTTATTAAATCCAAATTAGTTAAGATATAGTGTGATAATGGTTTCAGGAGTAGAATTTAGTGATTCATCACTTGCACATAGCACCCCGTGCTCATCCCAGCAAGTGCCCTCCTTAATGCCCGTCCCCCATTTAGCCCATCCCCCGACCCACCTCCCCTCCAGCAACTCTCAGTTTGTTCTCTGTATTTAAGATTTTCTTCTGGTTTGCCTCCCTTTCTCTTTTTACCTTATTTTATTTGTCCTTCCCTTCCCCTATGTTCATCAGTTGTGTTTCTTAAATTCCACACAGGAGTGAAATCATACGATATTTGTCCTTCTCTTGCTGACTTACTTCGCTTAGCATAATACGCTCTAGTTTCAACCACGTTGTTGCAAATGGCAAGATTTCATCCTTTTTCATCACTGAATAATATTCCATTGTGTATCTATACCACACTAGCCTGTGAAGTCTGTCTATACCAGCAGTTGAAACTGAAAAGTGATTCACTTCTTGTACTACCCAGCAAAGTTGTTTGCATAACACAGAGTTGCCTATAAAAGCGATTCATGTCTTCACTGTATAGTTTGCTGTATCGCAAAAACAGTAGCCGATGAGTTACTTACAGCCTGGAAGTGTGGAAATGGGGAAGGATATGAGACACCTAATAGAAGAGACTTTTCTTTCCTCAGGGGTTTGAAGATTTATAAACTGATCGATTTTATTTGGAATCTTGGAAATTTTTGTGTATGGAGAATAGGCAGCCACAAGAAACAATAATGGCATCCATACAAGTACAGGAAATCTCAGACAAAAAGATAAATTCAATCCCAAGAGTCACTAAAAGAGTTGGGGATATCAAGTCCATGAAAAATAGATATCATACTAGACAGAGGACATTATTCTTCAATGAGTGGAAGTAATATAGCAAAAATAAGATGTAAAATATAGTTACATCCTTGGAGTGACTGAAAGAGAATAAATCATCCACAAATAATAATAACCCAATAAAATCTTAAACAGAAAAATATGATTAAATTAAAATGAGTTCAGTAGATGGAAGATCTTCTGACTCCAAGCTGATTCTCTTTCTTGCTATGTGATCATTATGCTTCTCCCCTAAGTTTGGTGATCAGGTTGAATGAGACATATAGAAGAACCAAGAGAGCTTGACATCCTGGGTCGTATACAAATCATTTAGAAAAGATTTGTTATAAGGAAGTCAAAACAAAAAAGAAAAAAAGGACTATAATTTATCCTGGGTGAAATATTGGCCAAGTGTGCTGACAGCTAGTGCCTTGAAGTGTTTAAACACATCCCAAACACCTGTCAGCCTCTCTCTCTAGAAATCTCTCCTCCCCTCCCCAAGAAGACGAGTATTTCCTTAAGAATTGACAGTGCAGGGGCGCCTGGGTGGCGCAGTCGGTTAAGCGTCCGACTTCAGCCAGGTCACGATCTCGCGGTCCGTGAGTTCGAGCCCCGCGTCGGGCTCTGGGCTGATGGCTCAGAGCCTGGAGCCTGTTTCCGATTCTGTGTCTCCCTCTCTCTCTGCCCCTCGCCCGTTCATGCTCTGTCTCTCTCTGTCCCAAAAATAAATAAACGTTGAAAAAAAAAAATTAAAAAAAAAAAAAAAAGAATTGACAGTGCAAATTACACAAGTGCCCCAACTTTCTTGCATGGATTGTAGAGTTTTCTCATCTCTGGTTTCCTCCCTTTTGTCCCCCCTCTCTCATAGAAAGTTGGGGGATTCTTTTTGTCTAGATGAAAAACAAAAGCACCCTTCATTGCTTTGTACTATGTTCCAAGGTCACAAGTTTAGCAAAAGAACGTTCAGCAAATCTCCTCAATCCCAGTCCAATATTCCTATCCTCTTTTTAATTGGGATTCGAAATGAAGTGGGATTTCAGAATGTTTTGTTAGCTTCATATTATGGACTACGGTGTAATGTCTGTTTATCAGCAGTAACTTAGGATACTTTGCCTATATAAGTGCAAGGTAGAACTTCCCATAACATGGTACATTGGGGAAAAGAGGAAGAGCCTCCTCAGCTCCCAAGCTGAAAGCATGGTTGCACTAACCCATTAGTCTTCAGGATCATTGCAGGGTTTTCCAAATTAAATCACTTTTATGATTGGAGAGTGCGGGGGGGAGGGGGGGGGGCTTTCTGGCACCGGGTGGCTGAGCAGGTGTAGGGAGTATTCTTCGATAACTTCCATTTCTTCTATTGCATTTGTATACACTGAAGGGTTTGTTTTTTAAGTCTCTTCCAAGGTTAGTTAAAAACCATATCATGCAAAGTGTCAAGCATATGTACAAATAGAACAATAAATTACTAGTTACTCGCCATCCAGATTCATCAGTTATCAAGTTCATTCACACTTGTGTCACGTACCCTTTCTATGTCTTCTTTTGCTTCTTTGCAGAAGTATTTGGGAAGAAAGTCCCAGACGTTCTGCCACTTTACTCTGTGTCATCCAATGTGCATCTCGACAAATTATTGACAGTTAGGAACGTAATCACAATGTTACCAAGTCTACCAAAATGACAGTCTAATACCCAATCCTTGCCCAAATTTCCCTGATTTTCTCAAAAGGTCGATGATGCTTTTATGGGTCACCTGTCTCAGCTGTCTCTTGATTACAATGTAGAATTGGGATTTTGTTTCTTATTTTTATTTATGGGAGACAGAGAGATGAAAGAAGGAGAGAGACAAGGACAGGGACAAGGACAAAGAAAAGGGGTGGGTGCTGCAGGTTGGGCGTGTTTTGATCTGACCAGAAGAGCATCAAAGTCACCGTTGCATATGGGTTTTACACAGTGTGCCTTGGAGAATTTGGTAGTCTTGAAAACATCATAATGGCACCTAAAAGAAGAAGATATTATGCTCTATGACTTTGACTATTTCAAGATCTCTTTCTTTTCAGTTAAATACATGTTCCAAGGATGTGTATTAAAAATAGCTGTAAAATTTTCATGCATTTTAATATGAAATCCAAAATTCATAACATTCAGCATTTCTTACCCCCACTCTGTTTTCTCCTCGTGGGGCTCTCCCTCAAAGAAGATGAATTTTTGGATAATGGTTGGGGAATGGAAAGGAATTTTCATTCCTTTCACCTTACATTTATATGCATTTTAGAATATTCTGACATTAGTTACTATCCCTTTTTTATTTTGAGGGTTTTTTTTGAAGTTTATTTATTTGGTGGGGGGGAGTGCACAAGAGAGAGTGGAGGGGTGGCAGAAAGAGAGGGAGAGAGAGAGAATCCCAAGCAGGCTCTGTGCTGTCCACACAGAGCCCGACACAGGCCAGATCTCACGAACCATGAGATCATGATCTGAGCCAAAATCAAGTACTATCCTAGCTACTATCCCCCCACCCTTTTTAAATATTTATTTATTTATGAGAGAAAAACAGAGCACCAGCGGACGAGGGGCAGAGAGAGAGGGAGACACAGACTCTGAAGCAGGCTCCAGGTTCTGAGCTGTCAGCACAGAGCCCCACGTGGGGCTCGAACCCACGAACTGTGAGATCATGACCTGAGCCGAAGTCGGACGCTCAACCAACCGAGCCACCCAGGTGCCCCATTCCTATCCTTTTTTAATACCTCCTCTATTACTGTAAATATGCTTACAACAAGGAAAGGGTTTGGGGTGACTTGACTAATAATACAGGAGGCTTCTCTTTGCCTGGAGGTTATTCTCTTCAGAATAATGCACCACAGGAAGTAGTGAGATGAATAAAAGGGAGACATTTTTTTTTGTAAAGTGGAAGGAAGGTAGGTTCTCAGGCAGATCAGTTTTAGGGAAAAGACGTGGATGTTGAAGAGCTGGAAATTGATTACTTTAGATTCTTCTTGCTCCGGTAATCCTTGGGACGATTTCATGTGTTCCCATTGGTATCCACAAGTGAAGAAAGCTGCTATTTCCAAGGCAAAGATAGAACAATGGAAATTAGCATAGTGTAAATACATTCTCGCTCTTCTTGGGTCAATATTCATGAGACTCTGGAGCTCTGAATTGGAAGCTGAGAAATCAGGCTCTACCCTTCCCTAGCAGTGGGGTCTTCAACCAAACACTGTTCCTTGAGTCTCCATTTCCAACTATGAAATAGCAGTACTTGAATCTCTTCTAGCTCAGTGCTCAGTGGCTCTGGGTTGATTGGTGGCAGGCAGTTCAAGATTGGGAGGTGACATCTGGGTAGGTCATGGATGATCGTTGCAGGGCAGAGAAAGAGTCTAGGCTTCTGATGGGAACCGTTGTCAGTGATCCAGAACGGTGAGAAGGTATACAAGGCTCAAAAGCAGTAGAAGAGCTTTGAAGATTCAGGTCAGTTGCTGTTATGTAGGCTTTGGTTCTATCCATTAATGTGAATCATTGGAATAAGGTAATAATGATGACTCTCTTTGCCTTGGGGGTCTATATTATCTAATATTTATTCAAAAATCCTACAGAAAAGTGAGTCAAAGGTCACACAGTAACTAAATGGAAAATTAGGACTCAAACTTTGGGGTGTGTCTTACCCTAAAACTCTTCACATTTATAACTACTGCTTCGATTTTTCTGTGTTCCGTGAATTTGAACAGGTCCTTTTTATTAAATTCCGTTAAGTGTCCTTTCAGCTTTAGATTTTATGCTTTAGGTTTTAACCCAGTGTCATTATAAATAAGGTCTGGAAAAGGTGCCTGCTGTAAGCTCCAGGAAGGAAAATGAATGGAAATAACTCTGGGAAGTCGCCCACACGCAAAACAGACTAAGGGGAGAGTTAGAATAAATACAGGGATGGTTATGTACCAAGTTATTATCAGTCTTTTTCTCTTCTGTAAGAGACAATACAAACAGCCCATATTTGACAATCTTGCACCTAACTTTAAGCATTCACAAGCAGATTTCTTATTTTACTGTTTCCATGACAACACATGACATTTCACATATGTTTTTCAAGGAAGGAAAGGTGAAAATTACTCTCAGTGTTAAATTGAATTTTTCTCCTTCTCTTCACCTATTTTATTCATAGAGGCTTAGAAGGTACAACAATTTCATGTTCCTTTCAAAATTTCGGTGCCATTTTTCTACATTAGATGCAAAATTAAATCAATGCAACTTCGGCTCCATTTTCCAAGTCCAGCCCTTTTACAGAGAAGAAAGTTTCCTTGAGGTCGCTTTTTTCCACAAGCAATATTCATGACAATAGGGATCGTTCCACAAAATTGTATTCATTTTGTGGAGCTTTTAAATTTGTCATCTGTCAATATTTTAGACTCTCGCTGTTGCTAAATTTGGGTGTGGCCTTCCATTTGCTTTACCCAGAGACTCTCTTCCATTATGTTTGCTAGTAGGTAGTTGAATGAGGAGTCAATAAGTATTTGAGAAGGAATGAATAATTAAATACAGAAATGTTTTCAAAATAGTTTTTATTTGGAAAAGAAAAAGGTTCTTTTCGAGTGAAATATGATGTTTCAAGAATATTTCATTTGGGGATAAAAAACACTTGGTATTTATTGAGCATTAGTAAGTGTATTAGGGTTCTCCTTAGAGAGAGAATTAATAGGATGTGTATGTATATAGAGAGAGGTTTACTTTTTTTTAAAGTTTTTATTTAAATTCCGGTTAGCTAACATACAGTGTAATATTAGTTTCAGGTTTAGGATTTAAATCCTTTACGTACAACACCTGGTGCCCTCCTGATTCCCCATCACCTATCTCACCCGTGCCCCCATCCGCCTCCCCTCTAGTAGCCATCAGATTGTTCTCTGTAGTTAAGAGTCTGTTTCTGGGTTGGCCAAGAGAGGTTTATTTTTAAGGGATTGGCTCCTGTGATTGCCAAGGCTTGATAAGCCCCAAACCAGCAGGGTAGCCTAGCAGGCTGGAGAGCCAGGAAGAGTTGCATCGTGCTTCCAAAGGCAATTGGCTGGCGGAATTCCTTCCTGCTCAAGGGGGGCCAGTCTTTGTTCCTTTAAAGCCTTCAAGTGATTGGGTGAGGTCCCCCCACTTTATGGAAGGTAATCTGCTTTACTCAGAGTCTGTTGATTTAAATGTTAATCTCGTCCACAAAACACCTTCACAGAAACATCTAGAATAACATTTGGCCAAATATCTAGGCACTGGGGCCCAGCCAAGGTGACGCATAAAATCAACCATCACAGACACTGTGCTGGGGGCTGGTGTTTTTTAAAAGAGTTCAAGGATCCAATACAATATGGTAGGTTCTTTTGCCTTCCACTTGCCATCATGTATCCAGGCATACTTCTTATTTGTTGAATGCCTAGGATATGCCAGACGTGGTTCTTTCTTGCCTATGCAGGTTAGCCTCATGGAGAATTATTATATTCTTGGGAACTACCGTGAATTGTTTTAGATTTATAGAGGTTGAGCCTTTGCTCAACATCAAGTGACTCATCAACAACAGAGAAAATATTGCTTTGCAAACAAGCCTTTATATGCAAAAATGTCATAGTATCCCAAGCACTTTCATGTCTATTGTGTGATAGAGGGATCACGGCAATCGTTGACATAGCAGGGATGGCATTTCATCCTCATTTGACAAAAGGGATGCACGAGACAATATCCTCCCGAGGAAAGAGCGACATCCCAATCGCTCACTTCTTGGCACTGACCAAAGTTCTTGAAGTGGGCGCCATTTCCCCAGGGCCATGACGGTTCTGAATTAAGAAACTGAGGCTTGGATTTATTTCTGTCAAACTCTAGAGTTTGTGTTCTGTCAGCTCCTCTCTGTTATTTTCACTGTGTGTGTGTGTGTGTGTGTGTGTGTGTGTGTGTGTAAGAAAACTGAGGTGGCTGAAGAAACAAAACCAGAACAGAACTTTTACTTATGCTTCTGGTACTTTCCACGGTCCAGTTTTAGCCCCGCTAGTGCCCACACACCGGGCACTGATTTGACCTGATCCTGTCTCCAGAACTGGCACATCTTCATGCAGAGGCAGGGCAATGTGGCGGAGAGAGCCGACCATCCTACAGTTAGGTAGACTGCCATCTATTGTATGTGTGACTATTGGAAAGTCACCCAGCCACTCAGGACCTTGGTTTCTTTATCTGTAAAAAAGGTTGAAAATAATTAGTTCCCAGCAGTCCTGGGTGGATTAAGTTAAGCAATGCCTTTCTGGGTGCTTACGGCAAGTAGCAAGTAGCTCAGTGGTCTTAGCCCCCTTTCCCTTAACAAGAAAAATACAGCAAATCGTTATAAAACATCAGGCCCCAGAAAAGGAAGAGAAACATTGTGGAATCATGGCTTTATTTGTGGAAGGGGCCTGTGGACTGTCCTTCCCATCACGCCGCCTCACTGACCTACTTTGGGACTCATTCGAACCCATCAGCCATGCCAGATGAGTGCACCCATTCACCCAAGGCAAAGATAAGGTGTCCCCAGTTATGACTACCACAGACTGGTTTTATCTAGCATTTATCTAATGGAAATACCGAGCACCAGGAACTCTGACAAACCTGATTGAAACAGCCGCTTTGAAAGGACTTCCGGTTTTCTTATGAAGTTGCAAATTTGAAAACTCAGTTCTCACGTTTCAGAGTAGGGTTTTAAGTCACCCTTTTGGTCACAGCTACTCTGCAAAGGGTAATGTTATTGTGGTAATAAAGAAATCTTGCTCTCTACCTTTTCTGCTTTCCTGTTACCACGTTCTTCCCATTTCAAAACCATTTATTTTTTTCTTCTTTCACAGGGAACCATCCCCTTTCAAGTGGGGGAAGTATTTTCTTTGTTTGTGATACAGTTTCAGAGCTACAGAAAAATTGCGAGACCGTATAAGGAAACCGTGTGTTCTTTATGCAGCTTCAGAAATTGTTTCCATTCTCTGTATTTCCCTGTCTCTTCAGTTTTCAGAGACATTTGAAATTGAGTTTGTGTACATGGACCTTGTTTATGCCTAAAGATTTCAGGGTGCCTTCTCTAATCACAAGGACATTGTCTTATCAACTTATGTGTTCTCTTATATAGCACCATGATCTAGATCAAGAAATTTATGGGACATCTGGGTGGCTCAGTCAATTGAGCATCAGACTCTTAATTCTGGCTCAGGTCATGATCCCAGGGTTGTGGAATTGAGCCCTGCCTTGGGCTCTGTACTGACAGCATGGAACCTGCTTGGGATTCTCTTTCTCTCTCCCTCTGCCCCTCTCCCCCACTTGTGCCCTCTCTCTAAAATTAAAAAAAAAATTAAATTAAAAAATCAGGAAATTTAACATTGATACAATATGAGCATTTAATCCATGTCTATAATCAAATTTCATCAATGCTATCAATATATCATTTACAGATTTTTTTTTTCCTGGACCAGGACCAAGTTCAGGATCATGCAGTTCTTGAAATACTCAAGTCTCTTTCACATTCTTTAATTCGGAGATTCCTTAGCCTTCCTTTGTCTTTCTTGACCTTGATGTCTTTGCCTGCCCCCTCGTGTTTGGGTTTAAACTATGCCTTTTTGGCAGGAATATCCCAGATGTGAAATTCTCACTTCTCGGTGCATCACATCAAAAGGTGCATCATTTCATCCGTATTTGATAGCTAACAGTCCACTGAAAAGAAGTGTCCCTTCCTATCTATGTATCTATGTATCTATCTATCATCTATTTGTCCGATCACTATGGACTTATGGACTCTTATGGGTTATAATCCATCACTATATTTACCTATTTTGATGCTCAAGTTTTTCCAGATTTGGCTCATAGGAAACCCTTCTTTCTAGCTCCTGTGACTTTTTGGTATGTGTCCGTTATTTCCGAGCATGCACTGGCCCAAGAATATGTCTCAGGCTCATCTTTCACTTTCCCTACTGCAGCCTTGGGATCAGATTTTTACCCAAGGCACCCTGGCACCAGGTACACTCATTGTCACTGGTGTAACATTACACTGGACCCACTCAGCCACAGAGCTGGGGCATATCGATATCAGTTATAAACTTTGTGTTCACGCTGATGACTTTGATCCCATGAGATACATGCCAGCCCCTCCCCTCTCCTTATCTGTGACTCCCTTCACCACCATTGAGAGACCTGGCTCTCTCCACCCCAAATACATTGACTCATTTCCTCGAGCCTGAAGAGACAGAAGGTGGCGGGAAGGGCAGGAACCACTTGGGCATCTGGGAGGTCTTCTGTATTTGCTGGATGTGGCTGCCCCCTTGAGTAAATTGTTGAAAGCAGAGAAGAAAATGATATCTAAATCTCTCTTCTAGCCTGTTCCTCCTCTCCAACAGAGACCCCGGGCTCTGAAATGCCGGGGACCTCAGTTTGACTGTCCCTGTTTCTGCTTCACTACCGACTTGTCATGTCTAGGGCTAGACATACCAAGAGTAGACATGGCCTTTATCACATTTCCAGCCAGACATACACACTTGAGTGACCCTCTTCGAGTGAGAAGGAGAAACCTTACCCTTAGCTACACTGGCAAAAACTTCAAGAACGTTTGGATGGGGATCATCAGAAGCTCAACAGAGTCCGATGTCATGCATTTTAATGAAAGTCTTCTTAGGTACCAGACCATATTTCAAGAAAGGATGTGTGATAGCAGAATCTATTTCTCTATCAGTCTGGAGCTTATCCAAGGGGTCAACCTCGTAAGACAGCCTTCTTTCCCACCACAGAGCTTAGCTGAGACTGACGGTCCCAGTGGCTGTGCTAGAATCGGCGAGGTGTGTACCCCAGGTAAACAGGGAAATTTGAATCACAGTAAGAACCTGGTAGAGGAGGTTAAAAAAATCACGTTAAGGTTCTGGTTTGAAAGGGGAGGCAGAGTCAGGAACGGGAAGATAAGAAGTGACGTCAGACACAAGACTACAGAGAAAACTCTTGAACTTCAGGGAGGCAGAGAAAGGGCAGACCACAAGGGAACAGCATGGGGGGGGGTCAGCTTTGGGGAGTGTAGGCTGTGACACACAGTCTTAAAGAACTGGGCGCGTCACATCTACTGTAATCACATCACTTCCCCCCGAGTTGTAGATACTACAGATCTACTCCTTTTACTGACGCATTTCTTTTTCTAGTCATTCTGGGCAAAGATTTCATGAAAAGTACATGTGGAGGGGCTCCTGAGTGGCTCAGTTGGTTAAGTGTCAGACTCTCAGTTTTGCTCAGGTCATGATCTCACGGTTTGTGAGTTCGAGCCCCACATCAGGCTCTGTGCTGGCAGCATAGAACCTGCTTGGGATTCTCTCTCTCCCTCTCTCTCTCTCTCTCTCTCTGCCCCTTCCTGGCGCTCTCTCTCTCTCTCTCTCTCTCTCTCTCTCTCTGCCCCTTCCTGGCTCTCTCTCTCTCTCTCTCTCTGCCCCTTCCTGGCTCTCTCTCTCTCTGCCCCTTCCTGGTGCACTTTCTCTCTCTCAAAATAAATAAATGAACTTAAAAAATGGCCTCTTCTTGCTGCCTTGTTTTATGTAAATCACTGATCACATAGAGTATTAAATAAAAAAAAATTAAGAAAAGCAATTGCTGTAAAAACACGTTGCTTTGGAGCCTGAAAGCTTCGTTTGAATATCTGCATACTTGCTGGGTTATTTTCTGTGTGTGTGTGTGTGTGTGTGTGTGTGTGTGTGTGTGTGTGTCTTACCTAACCTCACTGTGCCTCAGTTTTCTCATCTGTGAGATGGGGTTGACACAACAGTACAGTTTTGAATATAACACTATGCCATAATAAAGGCTTTATCATAACTAGATATTGTGTTAGTTTGGTTGTCCCTGTTTTTATACTTTGCATAAACATTATATTCTTTCCATATCCCAACATGCTTATGAGACTGTTAAGTAGATTATTAATACAAATTTATATTAACAGTCTGAGGATTGGGAAAAATAAAATTTCTCCAGAACGTGCGACCGGTGAGCGGCGAAGATGGAACCCTCCACGCTGTGAGTTCCGGAGCTAAAGGGCATTAGCTGAGACCATCAGGCGTCCACACTGCCTTCCCATGGCCCCACTCTGCTGTTATGTCAAAATCCTCTTTGTGGGCTGGGCCAAACAGTTTGCTCTTGGGGCTGGAGGAAGTGGAATAATCTTCTTGACTTTGGAAGGGTCTGGTCCAGAAGGAAATACCCACATGTTAACCACTTCCCGTGCCTCCCTTTTTATTCCAGCCATTGCTGCTGTGACCAGCTGTCTGGAGGTGAGAACTGACAGAAGCTTGGCTCACACGCATAGGTACTTCTGGTTTTCTGTTTGAGGGCTTCTCTGAGTATCCACTTTTGGAAACGATATTTTGTAATTGTGGAATGTTGACGGTGTCTACACCCCACAAAGTAAACCTTGACTTGACAAAAGGCGATGAGAGCAAATGGACCGGTACTACTTCTTCCAACCCTTGGTGGACCATTGGGAAGTGTATTCAGTGGGTTCCTCAAGAGTGCAGGCAGGTTGGACTCCAACCTCCTCTACTCAAGAGGCAAGACCAATTCAAGAGTTTTCCGTTCCCTCTCTCACTCTCCTCGGTCTCCCATTCCACTTCCTTGAGATCACTTTCCGATATAAAGTCCCTTCATGTGAGTCCTTATTGTAGGCTCTGCTTTCCAGGGGGAGCCAGGATCCAGCATGCGTACTCCAACCCATGTAAGGACGATCTTCCCTCATTGAGAACTAGACTGCTCTTTTCACCTGGAGGGGTGGAGGCATTCTAATCCATTATTCGTATTAGCTTTCCTGCTGCTCCAACAGTTGTGTTGACCCTGAGGTTTGGTGTGGAGTTTCTGCCTTGTGGAAGCCATTGGTTCAGCCATTCCGTAATGTCTGTCATGCTATATCTCTGTGGGTTTGACCTGGAGATGGAGAGGAGGTGCAATTATCTGTTCAGGTAGACTAGAGGAAGGAGTGAAGGGATATATGTGCAGATAAATTGTTTTCTAAAATCAGAAATCACATATTCATCCATATGTCTTCTTGTGTAATTGTGGAAGGATTTTCTTCCTCCAACTGAGGTCCTCAAGGTAGTGTCTTGCCACAGGTCTTCAGGTAACTATCTGTACCTCTAAGACAGTGGTTCTCCAGAATCACCTGGAGGGCTTGTTAGACTAGACTCCCTGGTGTACCCTCAGAATTTCTGATTCAGTAGGTGTGGGTTAGGGCCCATGGATTTTCACTTTTAACAAGTTCCCTGGTGATGCCAATACTGCTGTTCTGGGACCACACTTTGGGAACCAACCTGAGATGGAAGGGCCATTGACTGCTCTTGTCTCAAAGCATCTGAGAGGAGTTCTTACATCAGTGTTGTATTTAGAATCCTGAAAAGACTGGGGGGGGGTGTCATAAAATTTATTCCGCTGGTGCTCACAAGGGAACACTCTTGAGACTCACGAATTTTACCACCTTGAGGTCTTTGCTTAAAACTCTTTCTCCTCCTTACAGCTAGAGGTTGTGTTCCTCATTGTCACATTTACCTGGAAAAATCCCATTCACAATGACGATCAGCACATCAGATATTCAATAAAGCCTTTCTCATGATTCTTCCAACTGTAGGCCAATTTAAGTACATAATCTCTATGATCACCAGCTTCTCATAGGCCTCAACTCTGTCAGGAAATTATTTGTGGAAAACTCGGAAATGGGCAAGAATACATCACTGTGTGTCCTGTCTAGCTTATCCATCAGTTATCTCCCTCTTTCATTATTTTGGACCTATTTTACAACTCCAGAAAATGTACAAAAGTGATAATAATCCAAATGGTTCTTGTCCATAGAAATGCAAATTCATTGTATATGGTGGAATACACTTGATTATTGCCCTCCGGATAGACCTATTATGTATTTGCAAATTTCTGTCTATCTGTCAATCAATCTATCTATATATCTTTGAATTCTCCTTTGAATCTTCTATAAGATCTTGCTGGTTCTCTTGTTAATTGATGAGTCAAATGTAATTTTTAACCTTTGACACATATTCTTTTGCTATCTGTATGAACATCATGATTATAACTTCTTTTAAAAACAATCCTTTGGGGTGCCTGGGTGGCTCAGTCAGTTGAACATCTTACTCTTGACTCCGGCTCAGGTCATGATCCGAGTTTTGTGGGTTCGAGCCCTGGGTCAGGCTTTGTGCTGAGCATGGAACCTGCTTAGGATTTTTCTCTTTCTCTCTCCCTCTGCCCCTCTCCCCTGCTTATGCTCTCGCTCTCTCTCTCTCTCTCTCTTGCTGTATAAAAAAATTTTTTTAAATAATTAAAAAAATTCTTTTTTTTAAGTTTATTTGTTTTGAAA
Organism: Lynx canadensis; assembly: GCF_007474595.2. NCBI lineage: Eukaryota > Metazoa > Chordata > Mammalia > Carnivora > Felidae > Lynx > Lynx canadensis. The sequence continues at coordinate 4,431,889 of NC_044311.2, read as the reverse complement.
GAGAGAGAGAGAGAGAGAGAGAGAGAGAGAGAGAGAGAGAATGCCAAGCAGGCTCTTCACTATCACTGCAGAGCCTGATGTGGGGCTCACGTTCATAAATCATGAGTTCATGACCTGAGCCAAAACTAAGAGTCTGACACTTAACCAATGGAGCCACCCAGGCACCCCTTAAAAAATAATTCTTTAACAACAAAACCAACCACTACACTGAATGGCTTATTTAGTGGCCTGTATCTGCACACTCCTCCCCTACCACCTTGCCACAAATTCCCAGAATTCAAAGGCTTTACTTGTTTATCTTTATATCAGATTCTAACACGGTGCTTATCGTGGGTGCTCAATGAATCTGTTTTGAGTAAATAAAAAACATGTGGTTTTAGGACAGAACCTATATTGCCGTGCAGAAAAGGAGGTAAAGGGTTTGCCAGCCAGATGGAGGAAATAACAAAAAGACCCCCAAACACGAAATAGTGCTAGAATGAAAAGGTGATGGCAGAAAATGAGAAAGGCAGGAAGAATCCATTTTTTTTCAAGTGAAAAACATGATGGTTTATTCAGCTTATTTAAAAATTATACCAATAGTGGTCCCCACTATCATTTTCCTGTAGTAGGTTATTTTTTTCTAATATGAAATTTATTGGCAAATTGGTTTCCAAACGACACCCAGCGCTCATCCCAACAGGTGCCCTCCTCCATGCCCATCACCCACCCTTCTCTCCCTCCCACCCCCATCAACCCTCAGTTTATTCTCAATTTTTAAGAGTCTCTAATGGCGAGGGAGAATCAAGTTCTTAAAGGTCTGTTTAAAACATGTTCCTGAAGGACCACTGACAGCTCTCAGATGATCAAATTTGCATTTGAAATTGATCCCCCCTTAGATTTGAAGCATAGAAGCCTGGAGATGGGTAGAGCCACTGAGGGACATCATCTCCAAGCTGCAGGGACCCAGTTATCATTCTGAATTGTTTTCTCATGTTATCTCTTGGTCCCCCAGGATGGAGTAATTCAGGGCACTAAAATCCTGGTTCCATGGCTGTGTGACTGCCCTCAAATATCTGTAGATGGGAGCCTCCTGCCTGCGTCTTTGCGGGTGGCTTCTCCATTCTGTGCTAGAGTGTCTATTGTGAGAACATCCTGGCGTTACAGTTGGACCCCATGGAGGTCACTGATTGCCTGGGCACACATCGGCCGCTCATCACGTCATTTTCTGATCACTTTGACCTGCTTCCGTAGCTGGCTTTATGTCCTCAGCATCGGTCCCATCGTTCGGCTCAAGTTCAGACCCTGGGCCCTTCCGTTCAGGTTAGTTCTGCATCACCTTATCTGATATCTGACCAAATCCGCATTTGAAGAAGTCTCCTTTTCAAAATGTGATGAACAGTGTTGCACCAGCTTCCCATAGGGATGTGGTGTGGGCCAAATGAAATAACCAGATATCAAATTGTACTGGGTTTGTCAAATCCTGTCCAAGTTTAAGGTCCTCTTGTTAAGAATAATGTGCAAAAATCAGATGTAGTGGCTGTAATTAAAGTGGTGCTTAGTACATGGACGGAAAGTGTGCGTCTGAAAGAGAAAATGAAGCAGGATGGAAAGTTACTATTTTTCCTTCTGAAAGAGAAAAATAACACACTGAATTAGACTGGCTGCTGAAAATTGTCTTAGCAAGCCTTACTCCTATTCTGGTTGTATCTTCTCAGAAAGTGGAATTCTATTATTTTGCGATTCTGAGCAAAGATGGCCAACTCAGAGCAAAATGTATCCAAATGCATTTCAACCTTAGAGGTTTTCTTTTCTAACGTACTTCTCCCTCAATGTGTCGCATCATGCTTAAACGTAAGACCTGAAAATTAATATTTTCAATGACATACGCTCGTGCTTTATAGGGTCACTACTCCACACATTCTGTAGTCACGTAAAAGGTGCAAAATAATTATCTGCTTGCATGTGCCGTTATCAGTGCATTCCTCCTTAAAATAAGGCTTTCCTTATCTTCTTGTAGTTTTCATTCCTGAAATGTGGTTTTCTGAAGCATGAGTTATACTCTTAAAATGGGTCCATAATACTTCAAAAAAGGTGATACAGAAAAGAAAAAAAAATAAGATTTTTTTTTACGTTGGTAAAACAGTAAGGTATCTCCCAGGAAATATTTTTTAAACCTTCGGTTAGTCTTACTTGATTACTGAAATCGATAAAACTACATTTCTGAATTCATATTTCATGATGTTCAGGTAGCACAACTACAGTTTTTTTGGTTGACTTCAATAAAAAAGGCACCCCAAGTCAACCCCATCGGCAAAAAGTTTATTGAGGAGAGAAAAGAGAGGAGGGCAGGCTGGTGACTAACATAGACTCTGCCGATAAAAGAGAGGAGACAGAGAGGGGTGGGGAAGAGAGAGAGAGAAAAAGAGAAATATAAGTTTTACCTGAGCTAGGATAATAATTGGCAAATTTCCATTTAATGTGAATGGAAAAATCAACATAAATTTACATGCTTCATGTAATCAGTGAAAACAGAGAGCTTAAACTGTAGACAGGAATGTTAAAAGCACAGGAATATTAAAAGCAAAGAAGTAGCCTTGTCTGGATCAGATCTGCCATGGTTCAAAACGAATATTATTCTTGTGAAGATAGTTTCATTTTTTCTTCTTTTTTGGGGGCAAGGGGAGAGGAAGTATAGCTGGAAATGAGCAAATGTAACAAAAAATGCCCGTAATTTCATAGTGATAACTACAGTGATGACAAAGCTGTTTTTTGGAAGGTTTTTTTTTTTTTTTTGTAATGGCACCAGAAAGTCAAGCTAAGGCAGACTTATTATGGCTACATTTTACTGATTCAGAGATTGAGGCAGAAAATGAAAAAAAAAAAAAAATCACCTCTAAGCAGGGTTTTTATGTAACGTTTGAATTCACTGTTTGTGAAATATTTCAGTTTCTCTTATAACTTCTAAGAGATTTACGAGGCACCTCTACCTATTTTCTCATACTTCACTACTGTTGATGTGAATTTAAAATATACACATTACCGGATAAGAACCAAGCACCGAGGAGATACAATAAAATCGGTTTCTGTTTTGAGAGTTTGAATTTAGGTGTGCTAAATTGTTCCTGTCCTGATTCAGATTTGCCTAGGCTCTGAGGAAGTTAGTCAGCTTAGATATTATTTTGTTCACTCTCTGTCAAACAGAAAACAATACGTGAGGTCTCTATACACATCTGGAATAATGGAGATGAAAGTCTTCAAGTTCATGTACCTTGTTGCATTCAGTCATCTGTTACAGTTGAAAATCCCATATAATATGTAAAGGATAGAAGATCTGCCAAAGGAGAACATTTTATCACTTACCCCCGGCCCCGTTGAAGATAACTACAAGTCCTGAAATGAATCAAAATACGCTAGTGGTGATCCACAGTGCCCTCCCATTTTAGCAACTCTACTTTAGTAGGTGTTACCAAAATTTTCAATGGAAATAATTTTGTATTCTCTTAAAGTGACTGATAGTCACAGAAAAGAGGTTCCCAGCCAGTGATCTGCAAGCAGGAAGAGAGACGTCACCACAACTCAACCAGAACTCAACTAGTTGGGTTGCCGACATTTTGCAGAAGAGGGATCTCACATTTAGAGTCCAAAAAATACTTGCCAGAACTATATTTAAATCTATTACCTAATCTTTTAGTGCCGAATGTATATGAGTAAGTGTCCACCTCTGCTCTTTTAATATATTAAATCGTACTTCTTGGACTTTGGAAGAAGACATATTTATGGCACTTCCTATAGACACAGAACACCATTTCTTTAATGGAAAAAAAAAAAAAAGATCTCTACTCATATTTAAGTACGATTGTTTTCCCTTGGAAGTTACAAAATGCAGCCCATCATGTAGTAAAAGGGCCCATCCCTGATAAGTGTATATTTTAAAATGGGCCTTGCAGAAGGACGTAAGGTCTGATTATATTGAAGGAAATAGCGCGGGATCATATAGCATTCATAAAAATTTTCTAAAAATAAATAGTATACTTGTATGCTTTGTGCCAATGGCAGTAAATTTTGAAGAAAAAAAAATTTCACATTCCCACACACTGAATATTTAAATGACTTCCATATTTATCACATGTTCTTTTCTTTATAAAATATTTTATTCAGCACCTAATTGAAGTGGATGAATATACTAGAGAATTTACCAGTATTCAAAGAGAAGAGTCAAAATGCTTTCCTTCTGAGAGTTTACAAACTAAGAAAAGTAATGCAATTAAATAAATGCTAATTAACCATACTATTCATTAATCACAAGACTCTGAGAGGCACTAGTGACTGAAAAAATTTAAAAAGATTCAGGATTGAGTGAATCGTTTCTTTCCTTGGTCCACTATGCCGATTTCTGTCATCGCACAAGATTGAAATGGCCTGTTGGCCTTGTTGTCTTAGTTCCGCTTGCTGCATCGTAACTGCAATAGACTAGGTGATTGATTATAAATGGCAGAAATTGGTTTCTCGTGGTTTTGGAGACTGGTAGCCCAAGATCGGCGTGCCAGCATGGTTGAGTTCTGGCGAGGGCCCTGTGCCAGGTTGCACAACAGCCTACTTCCTGCCTGGTCCCCACACAGAAGAAGGGGTGAGAGGAGAGGGCTCTCTGCAGTCTCTCTTATGAGGGCCCTAATCCCCCCAAGGTGCTCTCTCCGCTCATGACCTAATCACCACCCAAGGCCCCACTTCCTGGTATCATCACCTTGGGAGTTGGGATGTCAGCATATGACTTTTGGGAGCACACAAATATTCAGGGTATAGTAACCTGTCTCCTCTACTATACAAATAGTCTATCACACGGTAAAACCTAATACTTTCTCATCACGATCGGTACATCGTCACAAGGTTAAATGCTCAAGTGACTTACCTATCTTATCCAATGAAAAACATGGCCAGCTGTAGAAAGAATAAGGCAAGAGAGCAGCATAAATACGTGACATTCTTCTCTAGAGCAACCTGAACCCATCACATAGCTTCTATAAAGTGTTTCTTTCCCTGGATCAAAATTTGGCTTTGCAGGAGCATTAACAGTATGCATAAAACATTGTTCTCGGGGGGCGCCTGGGTGGCGCAGTCGGTTAAGCGTCCGACTTCAGCCAGGTCACGATCTCGCGGTCCGTGAGTTCGAGCCCCGCGTCAGGCTCTGGGCTGATGGCTCGGAGCCTGGAGGCTGTTTCTGATTCTGTGTCTCCCTCTCTCTCTGCCCCTCCCCCGTTCATGCTCTGTCTGTCTCTGTCCCAAAAATAAATAAACGTTGAAAAAAAAAAATTAAAAAAAAAAAACAAAAACATTGTTCTCGGGATCTGTCTGAGATTGGGAGCTCTCAGTATTTATTGTGTCTGAGCACTCACAGAGAAAAACATCTGCCAGATTACTTCCTATTCTCCATCTGAGTGCAGCCCACAGCTCTATAAATCCCAAGTTTATTCTGGATACCCAAGTAAATACAACTAGAAACATTTTAAAGATACGTCGCCGTGTTACTGATCCCAATTAGAGGAATAGACTGCTTATGGGAGGTCTGGTTGGGGTCACACATTACAAGCGCTGTAAACCATTTCCTTCCCAGGAGGTATTATGATTGATTTTTTTAAAAAAAGAAGGTCCTCTGTAAATAGATATTGATTCTTCTTTGACTTCTTTAATTTTTTTTCCTTGCTATTTCTGCTATGTTTCTTTGCAAAAGTCTCAATGTCTCCATTTTCTCCTAGATACTTTGCGGAACAGAAACATTTATTAACGCTTATTTTCCTTGTTTTACTTTAGAGCCGATGTTACTTAAGATCGGAGTTAAGGATAAAGAGGTTCCTCTGCTGTTTGTAATGGTCCGTGAATTCCTTATACGGCATCACAACATCCCCCAGATCTTAGTGGCTTCCAGAACTTACTTTCTTGCTCACGTTGCCTGACAGTTGATGGTCAGCTGGGACTCTGAGGTGTTTGGTGGGTTTGATCAGTTTGCTGGACGGTACTTCGCATTTTGGAGTCTGACTTGTCACTCTCTGGGACGTGCGGTCCTCCTGGTAGAAAGTTAATACAAGAGGTCCCCAGCCAAGCCACACAATGCATCTAAACATTCTACTTGGATATGGCAAATGTCATGTCTCCCCATATCTGCGTGGATAAGACCAAAGTCGGTGCGGCAAAGAAGTAGGTGAAGGAGAGGAGAGTGAACAAATAATTATAAATAATTATGTTCCGATACATATTAGGGTTTCCAACACTTCGGATCTCTCATAGAACCTAAATTTGTTTATTTCATTTCACACGGCAGTTTATCTTTATAGCCCTAGGCCTGAACACTGAGCCCTACTTTTGAATATATAATACTCAAATTATCAGTGGCAGAGGCTTTGAATTACCTTCTTGCAGAGAAGACAGTAGGATAGAGACACATTTTTACCTCTCTTAGGAGGTATAAAGAGTTACAGTTTTGGTTTGGATGAATATTTTCTTTCCTCTGTCACTCTAATTCCATCGATGTATAATTGTAAAATTTCAGTGTTAAAAATAGCAAAGCACACAGAAACGTACAACTCAGTGGAATTTTACGCATTGATCCCAACCGTACTGTCACATTGTAGACCGAGAAATGGAGCGTTAGCAGCCTGCCAGCCTCGCGCTCTCCCTGGGCTCCACGAAACATCCTCCTCCCGACGGCCAGCTCCCCGGAATAGCTCTCCTCACTTCCAATTTTGTATAAATGAAATCACACCATACACGGTTACACAGTGGCTTCTCTCAATGTCAGGTTGTGAGGGCCATCTAAATTGATGTATGTAGTTCATTCATCCTCACTGCTGACTCACTGTGCAGTGTTTGAACACACTACAACTTACTTATCCATCCTGTTGTTGATGAGTATTTGTCTTCAGGTTCTTCCATATGGGTGCACCCATGAAAGCCCCACCACAATGGAGTCAACATTTCCGTCACCCCCACAATGTTATCTCTCCTTTAAAGCCCCATCATTCCTTCCCCTCCTTCTTCTCCACCCCTCTCCCCCACACTGTCTCACTGCCCCATCTTCAGCTGCAACTTCCGTGCCTCCCTTGGGCCTAAAATATCTTCTTGGTATGATTTTTGCTTCCTGGTCCTTGGGTATCGTTGCTCCTAGTTCTGGTTTCTTCAGCCTATTTCTGTTCACAGTTCAGAATGTCCATATTAATTTTTTAGTGTATATTTATTTTGAGAAAAGGGGGGGGGAGAGAGAGAGAGAGAGAGAGAGAGAGAGAGAGAGAGAATCCCAAGCAGACTCTGTGCTGTCAGCACAGAGCCCAATATGGGGCTTGATCTCACAAACTGTGAGATCATGACCTGAGCCAAAATCGAGAGTGAGACACTCAACAGACTGAGCCGCCCAAGTGCCCCAAGAATGTCCATATTAATTTAATGTGAATGTGGAGAAACGGTAGCTACAACTCAGGTGGGGTCAGATCAGAAATTGGGTTAACCGACTAAAGAGACTCGCAATAGTTTCACTTTCTTGGGCGGTTCTGCATTACCGGATCTGGCAACACCCTGGGGTGTGTTATCTGATACTTTTAGTTCAAAAGTACCCAAAGTGGTGCCATTCAATTCCTTGCATCCATTGAGGTCTAGCCATGTCGCAGCTTCCTTGAAGGGCAAGCCTGTCCCTGAAACCCTGGGGAGTAATCACAGCTCATATTAAATATAGGTTTTCAATAACACAGTCAGAGATTGTTATTTCAGGCAAGTTACGTAACATCTGAGGATCATGACAGCTTTAACACCCTCACAGAGGGGTTATCAAGCATAGAGTAAGCAGAAAAATCCTTATAAAATGGAATGTTTTTATCACCTCACTCTACTTTGAAAGTATACATTCTTGGGGCATCTGGCTGGCTCACTTGGTTGAGTCTGACTTGATTTCGGCTCAGGTCATGATCTCATGGTTCACTTTGGGAGATGGATACCCACATAGAGTTCTGTGCTGTTAGCGCAGAACCTGCTTGGGATTGTTTCTCTCCCTCTCTCTCTGCCCCTCCCTTGCTCGCTCGCTCTCTCTCAAAATACGTTAATAAACTTAAAAAAAACACACACAAGAAAGTATACATTCTTTACTGTATCAACCATATAAATTATCCTGAATGGGAATATAGTTGAACCTTGTTATTATTTTAGTCCTTTTAATATATATTTTTTAATTCTTTTGAAACACATTTGCTTTCTGAACACATCTCCCATTGGTTTGTGTAGTATTAATTTTCTTAATTAAAATCTTAAATTTATGATCAGGTTTTAAGGGGATGGGATATTCTTTTATAGGTAATCATAAAGATTGTTCCTCATGGAGATTACCACAACCCTTTGCACGTGCTGCCCATTGGATACATAAAGTAATGGAAAACACTCATGTTTCTCTGATAAAAAGTTGTAGGAGATACTTTGTAATTAGCTTAAGAGATATGCTAGGTCTATATATAATTAGGTTGCTTATGAATCCATACAGATATCTGGAAGTCATATGTATTGTCTAGTTTTGACTTCAAAACATCCATGGATGGATACTTGGGTTGGCACAAAAGAATGACAAGACCACTTAACTATTATTTTTAAATTCTGAAAATAATACTCAGTCATCCATTCATGTATGTTAAGTATAATTCTTAAATAAAAGGTTAGTAGAGAAAAAAAATTCAGACTTTATGAGGATTAAATGAAATAATATAGGAGCACCTGGGTGGCTCAGTGACCTAAGCATCTGACTCTTGGTTTCGAGTCTGGTCGTGATCTCGCAGTTCGTGAGTTCAAGCCCTGCAGCGTGGAACCTGCTTGGGATATATATTCTCTCTCTCTCTCTCTCTCTCTCTCTCTCTCTCTCTCTCCCCCCCCCTCCCCCTCTCTCCCCCTCTCTCCCCCTCTCTCCCCCTCTCTCCCCCTCTCTCTCTGCCCCTCCTCTGCTCATCTCTCTCTCTCTCAAAATAAATAAACTTAAAAAAATGAAATAATATATACAAATCCCAATGCCTTGCACATAGTAAGTGTGCAATAAATAGTATTGATTTTATCCTTGAGAGTAACTATATATAATTATCAAATTTCTCATGTCGTCTAAGATGGCCTTTCTTCTGAAAATCGGGTAATCGTTTTTAGCCTCATTACACATATCATGAGAGTCAATCAAGTCTCTTTAGTGGCAGGATAGTTTATCATATGATGGCTGTAATTGTGAAAGGAAGCAAAACCACACTTTTCCAGAATGTACTGTGATGCCCTGTGTGATAGCTATTGGACAAAGGAGCTTTATGGTCCCACTTCAAATTAGATGAGTACCCTTTATGGGTGAATACTTACTTGCCTACTTAACTATGCAAAATGTGTGGTTATTTGGTTATATATTCATTCCACATCTCAAGGCAGGTAGAGTAAAAACCGATCACTGCAAACATGTTGGAGTATGGGTCTGGGGACATCATGGCATAGCACACTGTGATTGTTAAGTGACAAGGTCTTATGTGAGGTGGCACTCATAGACTTTTTTTGATTGCATTTTTTATCTTGATTACAGTTGTGATTGTTTACATTGGTTCAGAATAAGAAAACTGTTGAGTTTTGTTTCAGAACTCATATGGCTGGCATGGCATACTTTTTTCCTTTTCTTTTCCCCAGACTGAGAACATTTCCAACGGTTTCGTGTTTTCTCACTGGAATATCAAGATATTAAATAGGGATGTTGTAAAGGGGGCCCTTCCATATCTCCTTAAAATTGGTTATCCTGATTTCTACTTTATTGCTGATTTCATAGAGCACTTAATCCTTTGTGGGAGATGGGTAGGTCTTGGAAGACATAAAAAGAATAAGGTCAGTATATTAGTTTGCCACACCAAGTTCCACAAACCGCATGACTTAAACAGTAGAAACGCATTGTCTTGTAGTTCTGGGAGGGCATATCCGAGTAACACCAACGTCAAGATGTGATTGGGTCAGCTTTGCCGGAGGACTATGAGAGACGGTCCACTCCGTGTCTCTTGCCTATCTTCTGGTGGTTCGCTGGCCATCTTTGGCATTTCTTAGCTTGTAGAATTATCACCTCAATCCCTGTCCTCATCTCCATATGTGCACGTCTGCCTCCAAATCTTCCCTTTTTGTAAGGACAGTCATATTGGACAAGAGCCCGCCCTCTTGCCTTATTGTAACTTGATGACACGAGTTTGGAGAAGTTCAATCGCAGCTAGTCACATAGTTGAGATTTTCAAAGCACAGCTCATAATTATAGTCCAGCACAAAAAGGCAAATAGACTCTCTCCTTGTCCGGGTGTGTAGGAGTGGGGATGGAAAGAGCTCGTTAAGCAATTAGAATCCCAGGATGTTTAAGCATGATTTATATTGAGATTACAGGAAGCTAACTTGCTGTTTATTAAATAATAGAAATGATAAATCTCCGTCCAACGGTGCCAGAAAAATGCTAACATAATTTAGGTACCGAAGGATATGTCATCCTCTGTTGACTTTTATTTTTGCCAGTCCTTAACATTTTTTTTTAATTCTCTTTTCCTTTCCCTCTTCTGTCACCTTTTTGTTTTTCTGTCTCTCTTGATTATCTAAAATCATTACAACAGTGTGGCCAGTATCAATGTAAGCATACTGACTTCCTCACTTGAAATTACTTTGTGGAATAATAAGCAAATGGAAATTAGAGATAAAATGTCATTTGTGGAGAAATTTGGAGGTACTTAAAAAAAAACGAATACACAAAACAAAACAAAGCAAAAAATTCCAGCAAACGACCTAAGCCCCTTCTGCCCACGTTGCATCTGTGAAAAATCTCACCATCCTCCTTGGTGGGTGTGTGAGAAGCGGGAAGAAAAGGAGGAAGGGGAGAGGACATCTGTGTTTGTGTCTTCCTAGGTGTTTTCTGTGAGTTTGTGACTCATTGCCTCATGCTTGCTTAGCAGAGGCCATTTCACACTTTTCTGGATGGATTTCCACCGAGCTGTGAGGTTAGTTATAATTGCACTCCCTTGTTTGTGCCAAGTATTACCTTAACAAGCAGTCTAATCAGAATTATTATTCTCTGAAACAAACAAAAAGTTTACTCAGAGAAATAATCTCTGATGTTCGTTCTATCCATTTGAGAAGAAAGATGCCAACTTATCCATGAATTACAGGACACACACTTCCTTCCTCCTTGCCATCTTATCCAGAGTGAATGCGTAGGCCTAGCACCGAATGCAACCTCAGGATGCACTTTAGGTTCTGTCCCTAGTAATGAAGCAGAAATACTTTTAATAACCATGATAAGTGAGATGAACCTGCCTCTGCCATTGTAGTCATTTGGCCATTTCACTTGTGTGTTCAGATGAGCCTGGGGTCTTGGGTGCTCTAGCACAGGGGAGAATTGCCTGGCGTGTATGGAGGTCTCATATCCTATGATAACGTGGGCTGTAGGATACAGTCAAGGATACGTGCGTGGAGGAAGGAGACTCCTCCCATTAGAGGTGCTTTGTATTGTCAGGTGTTTGAACAGAAAGAAGGAGAAACAGAGATAGAGACAGATTGCTATGAAGAGAATGGGAGAATATCTCATAGAGGCTCTTAGAAATAATTTCATTGGCATAATAGGAGATACAGCTACATCCGTTCTGAAATTTGGAAAGTATAGCTGAGTTTTGCTACACTGAGATAGATAGATAGATGATAGATACGTAGGTAGGTAGGTAGATAGATAGATAGATAGATAGATAGATGATAGATAGATACTCTTATGTATTTCAGAATATGTATAAAAATAAGAGTGTTTAATGAAATGTAAAATATTTTTCCAAACTTACAAAAACAATCTGATGACCCTGGTTAGGAGAGCAAGGGGGAGCTATCCACCTAGGATTGGAAATTAACTTATAAATAAGTTACCCCGGGGAACCATTATAGAGGCTCCAGGGGCCCTTTCTTAACTGTGAAATCAGCAGCCAAGCAGGCTGTTTTAGGGTAGATGTCAATGGACTGGGATTTCTGCCTATAATGTGAGCCTTTTTTAAATTAAAAATATATTTACAGAGCAGTAATTCTTGTTATATAGAAATAAAACTAATGAACAATCAAATGTATAAAAATCTAAAGGAATCCAATAGAACAGGGTTTCTTAATTTTGATAAGAATACTTCCGGGGCCAACAGAGATGTTTAGAGTCTACAAAACTTCTGGAGTTGCCTGAAATGTGATGTTAATGTATACCTACCACCGCCTCCAATCCAAAAAAACATGTAGCCAACAAAAAAATGTTGGCAAGGATATGGAAGAGAAGGAACACTTGTGTACCCTTAGGGGGAATACAAACTGATACGGCCACTGTGGAAAACAATATGGAGGTGCCTCAAAAAGTTAAAAATAGAACTACTCTGTGATCCAGCAATCGCTCTACTGGGTATTTACAGTAGAATACAAAAGTATTAATTCAAAGGGATATATGCACTCCAATGTTTAAATAGCGTTATTAACAATAGCCAAACTGTGGAGAGAGCGAGAGTGTCCATCGACTGATGAATGGATACGGACGTGTGTATGTGAACACAATGGAATATTACTTCGTCATAAGAAAGAATGAAAACTTGCCATTTGTAATAACATGGATGGAGTTAGAGAGTCCAATGCTAAGCAAAATAAGTCAGCGAAAGACAAATACCATATGATTCCACTCATATGTGGAACATAAGAAACAGAACAAATGAGCAAAGGAGAGAGAGAGAGAAATGAAGACATACTTTTAATTGTAGAGAACAAACTGACAGTGACCACAGGGGAGTTGGGGAGGTAGATGAGTTAAACAAGTGATGGGGATTAGCACGTGTACTTGTGAGCACCGGGCAACGTATGGAATTTTTGAATGACTATATCGTACACTTAAAACTAGTATAGCACTGCATATTGACTAACTAGATTAAAAAAAAAACTTAAAAAGCCAAAATTCTACATTAAAAAAAAAAACAAAAAACAAAAAACAAATGCACAACCATGTAGCCAAAATTGGGAAGAAGTTTAGCACTTAGTTTGAGAAACCCATAGGTTGAGGTCTAGCCTTTAGGGTAATATAACTGTACTTAAACCAAAGCATATTGTGAATGAATGAAGAGAAAGGCTTTGTAAGAAACCCATTTATACAGAGATGTTCCCAAGAGGAGAAAAACCTTTGGCTACTTCCATTCTTCCCTTGTTCAGTACAAAAAAATAATAAGGGTTAGGTTTTATAGGGTTTCTCTTCCTGACTCAACACACGTGGGTTTGTCAGTCTACTCTTCAAGGGGTGTAATGAGAGGCTTTTAATCCCACATTGTTTCTTTTTATATATGCCATAGTCTAAGGAGGTTATGGGTAGTTTTTCAGAAGCACTTTGGAAACGTTCCAAGTGGGAGCTAAATGCCACTCAGAGGATTGCTCAAAAAGGAAACTCAGGTGTTACCCCTCGATCATCCCATCACCGGCGTATTATGCTGTGGACACTTCAGCCACTGACTGAATTTCATCTGATTTCTTCACAACCCTGAGCTTGTCCCAGTGGGGACCTTTAGGGCGTCTGACTCTATCTCAGCTTAGGCAAGAATTCCGGTTTTCTTGCCCAGTATTTACTTCCTGACCTTTTGGTCGCATCAGCTGTTTCCTGATCCCCAAAAAAGGATCCATATCAGGCGGGTCATTCTGGGGGTGTTAAGCAATTCTGTTTTACTGGAAGTTCTTGTTCTCTGAGAAACGATGGCTGGGAATGGGGACCAAGGTCCCTGCTAATGAAGCCCCAGTGACGATAATTCTGCTCTCTAGTAGTCAACTGACCCCTGCAAAGGTATGTGCTTGAAGGTGCCATCTTGTCCTCCTTCCATTGATTTCGTAGTAAGTTGGCTTCATGGGAAAATAGATAAATTTCATCTCTCACTTCCCTTCCTTTCGAACCGAAATAAATAGTCTCCTTTAAAAATAGTTAAAATATTTTCTACTCCTGTGTGCGAAAATGATTTGCTCTCTGGGATTGCTGGCAGCTGTAAGAACTGGGATGTGCAAGAAACCAACCCTTCACTGGCAGATCGCTGGTCCGTCGTTTGCAATCCAGCTCTTTGGAACATTATGCATCTGTCTCATCTCTTCTTGTAGAACGTATATTCCTTGAGTAGAGATCCCAGATGTCAATCCCATTTATACTGTCCCCCCTCCGGGGCGTAGTGGGTTCCTTAGGTATGTAGGATGCGTCTGTTAAGGTAGGGGTTCCACGTGAAGCTGGAAGTGGTTGTAATTTGCATGTCCGTCCCATCTCCTGCCTGCCCAGCCCTTTCCCAGTTCTCCATGATGATCGTCTGTCATCTCCCCGACCTCTCCCAGTGCTTGAATAAATAATTAAAAAAAAAAAAACCCATGTGTGTCACATGGCCTCGTACAGTACTGAGCATGGAGTGATCCAAAGGTGGTTATTTCAGTGTGGCTGTCTGAAACTTCACCTAGCAAAAGGGGTAATGGGGTCCACATATTTGTACTTACCTAATATCTGGGTTTTTTGTTTTCTTTTTCTTCAGACTCCAAGCGCAAAAAGACTCTTCCCCCCAAATGCTCTTTAAAACATCATCTCATTGGTCAACGAGCCTGAGGACACTGACTGACCTTAGGCCAGAGAGGTGGCAGCCCTTAAGAGTCTGAAGATTGTGGGTGTGGTTCCAGAAGGTCATCAGCATGTAGTCCTGAAACAGGCAAGGGCTGAGAAGTCTCTGTTGTACGTCATTAGAGCATGAAGCCAGATTCAGATAATGCTGGCGTGAGCCAGAAAGAACAGGGGCAAACACTCTCGAGTCGGTGCCGCCCTTCCAGAAGAAAGACTGTTCTCTGAGCCCTCAGTGTAGGGCGAGGAACAGTTCCTGAGTGAGAGCCAGCGACTGTAGAACCTGTCACACGGCTCATGTCCTCCGATGTCACCGCGCATGTTCAATTCTATGCTTTTCCTCCAAAGGGAGGGCTCAGATGCTCTGAATAAATCCTGCATCAGTTAAATCTGAAATGATAACCACACACCCTCAGTGGCTTTCTGAAATAGACAGTCCTTCCCTGACAGTTGAAATCAAGCATTTATACTCACAGGAGGCAACACCGTGTAAGCTGCCCTCAGATATTAAGGACATTTATTCTGGCTCTGTATTTCATTTGGCACATTTCCCTAATGCCCGTGTCCTGACCTAGCTGTGCATTCCCCTATGTGGTCTTTCGAACACACACGGTCCTGGGCAAATCTACCGGATGAGGCCCAAGCATTATTGTTAATATTTTTAAAAACTACAAACAGCAGCACAAACCCTTCCCAGAAAAAAAGGGGGGGGGGATGATATTCATATGGCTTGTGCACAAACCACTATATATCATTAGTATTTGTGCCATTTCTAATAATAGTGACTTCCTGATACTTTGACATTTGCCGGGTAACCATCTCAAAGTTTCCTCCCCCAAACGGTTGAACAGGATCTCAAAATCCAGGTGTTCTAAAGGGTGAACTGCAGATTTTTGGATCACGATTCCCAATAAGGTATTAATCTTACACGGTAATTCAGGATACCTATTTTTATCGAAAGTTGTTGCAGGAAGTGTTAGGAAGCAGTACTTTTCGCATTTGATAGTTGCTTATTTTATTCATTTCTCTTTTGCCCTCCGTTCCATTCCGTTCCACTTCATTCATTCCAAAAGGGTTTTTTTTTTTTGAAAAATCACTAACTTTAGGGGGTGACTTGTAATTTCGAAGTCATTGGCCCCTTTCTTCTCCCAGTATGGTCTTCGCTTCTATACACATGTTAAGCTGTACTAAGTGAAGGAATAAGGGAGAGCAAGACGCAAATAGAAACTCAAGCCTGGCCAATAATACCCGGTCTGGACTTACAAATGTGTTGGTGAGCTGAACGCTTCCTTCTAACACTCCAGTAGATTTTAGATTTCCCTTTGGGCTATAATGACCAGACAGTAATCAACTCTATGGTAAATGTGAATGGTCATGATCTCCCCAGCTGGGCAGGAGAATACATCTGGCTACTCTTTGAGGATATAATATTTAAAATGTAGGATTATCATTCTGATTTATGGGCACCAGTTGAGGATGATGGGGTATGGGAGCCTACACAGGGAGATGACGGATTGGCTTATCTGCTCAAGGTCATGGTAAAAGCGATCCTCTTAATGCTTTGATTCAGGCTGTTACGTGGGTCCCTTGTGTCTGTCTGCCTCCGATGTGTTTTGCAGAATGTTCTCACATCAGTAAAGAGACAAGTGTAGTAAACCGAACTAGGTAGGAGAAAGCATCACTCTATTGAGTTCTAATTGTTCCTCATCAATAATGTGGAGGAAGCCGGAAAAGAGATTTCCTATGGGGCCACCCCTTAATCCTTCTGTTTAGCCTATGGATCACGATGTTCTATTCATTTTCTGTCTGATAATCCTCACGAAATCATTCTAACACTGCTTAGAATCTTTCTGGGGGCTGACATCAGGGAAGATGACAGAGTGGGAAGCACGAGGAATCTGGCTGTACACCTACAAAACAATTGTTCTGGGGGAAAGTGTCTGAAGTAATGATTATGGAATATCTGGAGTCTATTTGAATGCCGGGAGCTTGCAGGAGAAAGCTTGGCTAGGACATGGCAGTTGGTCACAGTCAGTTTCAACCTTTGGGAGGGTAGCAGTGGTACCCAGCGCCCAGCCCCTAGCCTCATGGCGGGCAGCTATGCCGTTCCCGGGGTGGCCTGCTGGACCCAAGATGGGCGATAAGCACCTGGTCCTCCCAACATCAAGGTTCCGTGTTCTGAATGCGGCTTGCTGCTTTGACCGCTCAGGTTTGGGCACACAGGCTGGCTGGCATTGTCTCAATGCCTGCTGGCTGACCTGCCCTCCAGCTCAGAGTACCTCTGAGTACCTCTTTTTTGTGTGTGTTTTTGCTTTTAATGTATCCTTTTTTCGCCTTTTGGGAGTCAGACGTTTTCAGGATTTTAGGACCTTCCAAAGCAGCCACGTAGGTCACGTAGGAAGCTACTATTCATGTTCGTGGAAGGAAGCAGAAAAGACCTGGAAAGGTCTTAGGCGTTCCCCTCAGGCTAATCGCCAGCACGGAGACACCCTTCAACTATCAAAAAGACAGCAAACCTGGAGAAGCTGATTTCCAGAGTTAGCACATTAGAAGATTAAAATGCCTCATTTTCAGTAAAAAGAAAAATCACAAGGCACACACAGAAACAGGAACCTCTGACCCATCCAAAGGAACAAAGGGACGGAAAGCTTCTCTGAGGAAGTCCAGATGTTGGGCTTGAAGGACAAAGACTTTGAAACAACTATTTTAAAGATGCAGAAAAAAGCTAAATGAAGATCTGGACAAAGGGAAATGATGCTTCGGGCTCATCCTGCATATTTTTTGCCCCAGACCTAGAATCAGTGGTTTCTCCAAGGAGCATTAGTCCTTTAGGGAATAACGTTAGAAATAAAATTCTTTGTGCTCCGTGTGCTATTTGCTGCTGGGTTGTTGATTTGGGTTTTGTTTTGTTTTGTTTTGTTTTGTTTTGTTTTGTTTAGGTCAACTTGGTTGGCAGAACAAAAACTAGATGTGTTTATACTAACTTGTGTATATTCCTACCAGCTAAACATGAGTTGGTACAGATGTCTCCAACTTTTTTTTTTTTCAAAACAAATTTTTAATGTTTATTTTTGAGAGAAAGAGAAATAGAGTGTGAGTGGGCAAGGGTAGAGGGAGAGGGAGACCCAGAAGCCGAAGCAGGCTCCAGGCTCCGAGGTGTCAGCACAGAGCCAGATGCGGGGCTCAAACTCACCAACAGCGAGATCATGACCTGAGCCAAAGTCGGACACTTAACCGACTGAGCCACCCAGATGCCCCCAGATGTCTCCAACTGTAATTAATTACTGAATAGACGATCCTATACTCTTCCCCTTTGCTTAGCTGTAAACTCCCATGACAATAGTAAGAAATGTGGCCCCTACTTTTTGCCATCCATCCACTTGGCTGTTCCATTCTAGAATGTGTGAAAAGCAGAATCAGAATGGTTAGACTGCACCCGCCCTGGCAAACAACCACGTCATCTGGAGTATAGTACTAATGTATGGTTCCTTTTGCCTTTATTTAGTCTCACAGACTCCATTCATTTCCAAAGTGACTTAGGCCGGGGGCGCCTGGGTGGCTCAGTCGGTTAAGCGTCCAACTTCGGCTCAGGTCATGATCTCATGGTCTGTGAGTTCGAGCCCCACGTCGGGCTCTGTGCTGACAGCTCAGAGCCTGGTGCCTGCTTCGGATTCTGTGTTTCCCTCTCTCTCTGCCCCTCCCCTGCTCATGCTCTGTCTCTCTCTGTCTCAAAAATAAATAAAACATTAAAAAAAAAGACCCAAAGTGACTTAGGCTGGCACGTTTCCTGCAGTTCCCTTTCAGTAAGTTTATTGCATCCTTTTTGTGACACAGATTCTCTTTCCCGTCACAGTTTGCATTTTTTTCCTGGGATCTCCCAACCTCCAGAATTGTAATTTTTTATTAGCATACATCAAGATTTGTTCTTTGTGCTGTAAAGTTCCATGGATTTTGTCAAATGTCTGTCTTGTGCCTACTACTGCAATAGTATAAAGAATAACTTTATTGCCCTAAAAACTCCTCTATACTTCACTTATATACCTCTGCCTTCCCCTGAATTCTTGGAAACCACTCACCATTTTGTTGGGTCTACAGTTTTACCATTTCTAGAATGTCATATAATTGGAATCATATAATTTGCAGTGCCTTCAATGGCTTCTGTCACTTAGCAGTGGGCATCCGTGTCTTTTCATGGTATGATAGCTCATTTCTTTTTGTTGCAGAATAATATTCCGTTGCACGGAGGGTTCACCATTTATGTAGTCGTGAATCTATTGAAGGACACCTCGTTGCCTCTAGTTTTTGGTGAGTATGGAGAATGCTGCCATAAACGTTCGTGTGTCAGGTTTTGTGTCGACGTGAATTTTCAAACTGATTGTGTAAACGCCAAGGAGCGTGCTTGCTGGATCGTATGGTAAAACCATATTTAGCTTTGTAGAACCTTCCAAACTGTCTTCCAGTGTGGCTGTCCCGTTTGCGTTTGCAACATCAATGACTGAGAGTTCCTGTTGCTCCGTGCATGTGTTATTGCCGATTTTGTTTTATTCTTATTTTTTCTAATTTTAGCCATTCTAATCCTTGTGTGGTGGTATTATTTGAATATGCAATTTCCTGATGATAAATGACAATGAAGGTCTTTCCATGTGCTTACATGCCACCTGCATATCTTCTTCACTGCTGTATTCGTTCATGTATTGTACCCACTTAAGAATTTTGTTTTACGTTCTCGTTGAAATTTAAGATCATTTATTATATTTTGAATTCAAGTTCTTTTTTTAGATATATGTTTTTCAAATATTTTCTCCTTGCCTGAGGCTTTTTTTTCATAATCTTAAAAATGTATTTCATGGAGAAACTTTTTGCTTTTATTTTCTTTTAATAAAGTCCACCTTAGGGGCACCTGGGTGGCTCGGTTAAATGTCCGACTTCGGCTCAGGTCATGATCTCACAGTTTGTAGGTTCGAGCCCCACGTCGGGCTCTGTGCTGGCAGCTCGGGGCCTGGAGCCTGCTTTGGATTCTGTGTCTCCCCTTCTCTCTGTCCCTCCCGTGCTCATGGTCTGTCTCTCTTTGTCTCTCAATAATAAACAAATGTTAGAAAAATTTTTAATAAGGTCCACTTTATCAATTTTTTTCTTTCTTGGGTCATGCTCATGCTTTTGGTAGCCTGTCTAAAAACTCATTGCCAAACCTAAGGTCAGCTTGATTTTCTTCTATATTTTCTTCTAAGTTTTATAGCTTTGCATAACATATATATATATATATATATGTATGTATGTATATGTTTTGGTTTTTGCAGAGGGATGTCCAATTTTCTCCATTGAATTGGCTTTGCTTCTTTATCAAAGATCAGTTGACTATATCTGTGTGGTCTATTTTCTGGAATCTCTGTTTTCTTCCATTGTTTGATGTGTCTGTTCCTTTGCCAATACCATGCTGTTTTGATTCGTATTAAGTGTTGAAGTCAGGTAGCGTTATCCTCCTCTGACTGTGTTCTTCAATATTGGCCATTCTGGGACTTTCGTCTTTTCCAATAAATGTTTGTATCAGTTGGTTGACATTCACAAAGTAGTTTGCCAGGATTTCGATTGGGATTGCGTTGACCTTATAGATCAAACTGGTAAGCATTGACATCTTAATATTATTGAATCTTCCATACCATGATTATGGGATATCTCTTCATTTATATGATTTTCTCGTTAGTTTTTAATTGTATGCATACAGGTCCTATAGTTATTTGTTAGATTGATACTGGGTAGGGTTATCTTTGGTAAAACCCATGAAACTGTTTAAGTGGGTAAGTGCTTAAGCGGTAACGTGTGGGAGGAGAAGCATTGTGTAATCCTGTGATTAAGTCTCCGCATTTTATTTAGTTTGAATCCCTAGGCTGTGGCCTTCACAAGTGCTTCTCAGTTATCCCCACTTTCCTCCTTTAGGTGAAATAAAAAAGCTAGAAGCGGTTGATATTGGGTAATTTCCCTTCTCCGACATCAGCTAAGACTCTTGTAAAGTCCGATATTTCCATTGGCGTGCGGGTCCTTTTTATGAAGGATGCTCTGGGCATGTTTTTAAATGGTTACTTTTCCCCTCCCCCTGCCAGAAACACAAGAGCTTTTCCTCCCTTTTCTATATGAGAACCTGTAGGTAAAACCCAGGAGCATGCGGTTGGAACATTTTGAACCTGAACATGTAGACTGTGGTTTCTGAGAGTTTCCACCTTTACGTTAGTCTGATCTCAGTCTCCGGCCACGTGTCAACACAGTTTTAGGGTTCTTACCAATTTATGAGTCCGCTGACTTGGGCATCCCGTCGGCTGATATTAGCTTTGGTTCTGTCTCTGTCCGTCTCTTCCGATTTGGGGGATGGTGGTTTGCCCTGTGACCTCAGTTCTGCAATAATTACAAGAACAGTCATTTATACTGTTGGCTCAGCTTTTGAGCTTAAGAGGAGGAATGACGATTTCTAAACCCTTTACACGCGGTAGATAAAACCAGAAGAGTAGTTCTATTTTTAAGAAGGTATTCATGTCAAATTCGATTTGTTTAATGAAGATATTGTTATGTAGATTTTATGTGTATATATATATATATATATCACATTATGTCAATTTTGATAAAAATTTTTAATAAATTGGGCATTTCATGTAAGTTATGAAATCTGATGGCCTAAGGTTTTCATTTCTGCTATTGCCTTCATTATGTCTGCAGCATCTGTGGTAATGTTCCTTCTTTTATTCCACATGCTGATAATTTCTATTTTTGATTTTTGTTTGTCAGTATAATTAACCTTTTAAAGCATTTGGTTCTTTCTTTGTTCAGTTCAATCATTTTCTCCATCTTTTGCCTTAAGTCTTTGGTCATATTTGGATGGTCATTTGGAAGCCCTGATATGCTGATTATAGTCTCTCTGTCACCCCTACATCTTCTATTTACTATTATTTCTCCTTCTGGCTGTGGGTCACATTATCCAACTCTTCCTATGTGCAGTAGTTATTGATCACACACTTGGCATTGTCTGTGCTACGTTGTTCCGAGTCTCACTTTGTTCATCTCCCTCAAAGAATATTGAATTTTAGTCTGGAGGACAGTTTGCTTTCCTGGTGACCTACCTTGTTCTTGTTGAGGCTTGGTTTTAGGTTATGGAGAGTAAGTCAAGAGTATTCCTTATCCTGATTCTTGGGCCAGAATCGCTCTTCTGTTAAAGAGTGGACTTTCTGGGATCTTAAGTAAATGCTCATTTAGAGCTCTCCCCTATACTGGGTCGTAACTTCAAAGTATATGGCCTTGTGTGCTTTGGGAATTTCTGCTTACCTCTCCTGCAGAAGACCTTCTTTGCTAAGCTTCATAGAGTCCTGCTCTGCACACATATAAATATTTGGTCAAAACCTCAAGACTATCCCTATCAGGTTTATGAGGCTCTTTCACTGTACTTCCTCATTATCTTATATCCTGTCCCAGAAATTCTAGCCACCACTTCAGCCCCTATGTCTGGCCTCTGTTTTTTTACACCAGCAAGATAGGAATTACGCCTTCAAACGGTTACATTACACATTTTATACATTTTACAATAGCTTGTAGTCTGAGGGGGAACTGTATAATTCACAATGACCAGAACCAGAAGAAAAAAATTAGTATTTAATTAAAAAATTTTTTTAATGTTTTTATTTATTTTTGAGAGAGAGACAGAGCAAATGGGAGAGGGGCAGAGAGAGAGAGAGAGGGAGACACAGAATCTGAAGTAGTCTCCAGGTCTGAGCTGTCAGCACAGAGCCGGATGCGGGGCTCGAACTCACGAGCCATGAGATCGTGACCTGAGCTGAAGTCTGATGCTCAACCGACTGAGCCACCCAGGTGCCCCAATTGATATTTAATCTTTAAAGAAACCTTTTTAAAATAATTTAATCCTATTCTAATATCTTACATATATTTTTATTTAAAATGATATAGATTTTACTATTACCATTTAGATATTTACTTTTATGTATGATGTGAACTGGGATATAATTTCATATTTTGCCGTATAAATAGTTACCTCTGTATTATGAATTCGGTATCTGTCTTTTATCCATTATTTTCCATCCTTTACATAGTCACTGTTCATCTAGGTGAGAAGGAGGCAGATTCAAGCTTTCCAAATAAAAATATTAAGAAAGGAAAACTTTGATCCCCAAAACACCAAATACCACTAATATATTACTCTTGCACCTTTAACAAGAAGGATAGCTAAAAATGAGTGGAAAATGAGAATGTTTATTTCCTGCAGTTTAATAAACTGGAGGCATGATCCAAAGAATGTCACACTTAGCATTTCATTTCCTCTGGGCTTTTAAAATGATGTTTAATTGCAGATGGTGACCTTCTGGATAAGACACTGTTTGCAAGTGTTAAATTTCAAGTAGGTGGTTTTCATGGTTTTTTCCATAATGTCTCTCTAGGGAGTAGTGTATAAAATCCAGGCAGAGATCTGTAAATCAAGGGGGGAAAAAAAACAACAAAAAACCAGATACTTCTGTGTTACCTGATTGCTCACCTACCTAGTCCCAAGGTTACAACCAGATTTGAAATTCAAACTATTTCAGAATAAAATTTTTATTCTCAGTTAATGGTGTCTGATATTACTTTATTTTATATTTAGAGGTAATAGATAGGAATACAGCACTTTGGTCTCCTAATAAATGTGAGGTTTTTGAATTGCTATTCATACAAGAATACCAATTTAAATACTTTATGACCTTAACAGAAATGAGTAGTTGGCCTAATATGACTCCTTGGGATTCTGCATTCAGCTCTCTTGCCTTGTCTCATGGAAGGATGGTTTATATATCTGTCCACAGTCTGTTGCATAAATGGTCGGCATGTGTCCAGAGCATGTTAGATTTTACCTACAAAGGGATACTTTTCTGTGTTGGAAATTATGATAATGGCTGCAGGAAGGGTGATACGGAAGGGGCACTTATCCACTTTGTAATAGTCCGTGTCTGTGCCTCTAGCACTTTCTCCGGAATATCGACAACCGTGTGTTACCTCTGGCTATTCATTTCTGTCCACAGCCATTCTGAGCGTGTCAGCTGATTACAAAAAGATTCGAGGGAGAGATAGATAGAAGTATCTATCTGGAGATACCCAGAGAGGGGTCCTTTTCTTAAATATCATGGCTGCTTTTGGTCCTGCTGCAGATGCCCTTCTGGCAAGGATAGCGGAAATGCTAGGGGAAGGAGGTAAGGTTGCAGGAATGGGCCAGGAGCCTGCCGTGATAAGTTCTTTGACTGATTCTCCCCTGCTCACTACCAGCCTGCCCGTTGCTGCTCATGCCTGCACACAGCGGGCCCTACGTTCTCAAGGTTCTGCAGCAAGACCAGAGGGACCCACGAGGAGACTCTGACTTTCTCATTAGGAATTTCTGTTTTCGTAGGAGCGGCGAACCTGCAGGAATCTGTGACTGTATGTGCACCTTCAATTTGGTCCATCGTTTGTGATTGAATTTCATGTGGCCCTCCGTGAAAAAGCCAAGGTTAAATTCACGGTGCCTACTGAGACTGCACGTGTTTTCATCTTTTCAGACCCTAGGCTTACGTAAGTGAACATGTTTATGGTTTTCAATAGTTACATGGAACTCTGGTTAAAAAAAAAGAGTTTATTGTACCACCTACACCTACAAAGCTTAATACAGTAACCCTTGAGAGAAAGAGTGGATTTACCTGGGAAGTTGAAGACTCTGCCATTACAAAGGGGCTTGAGAAAATGAAACAAAAGCCAGGAGATGAATATCTGCCTGTTGCTAATAAGACTGTGCAATCCTACCAAGCTTTTGTCGATAGATCGATCTATCTATGTATCTATGTGTTTATCTATCTATCTATCTATCTATCTATCTATCTATCTATCTAATCTATCAACAATCCATCCATCCCAGTGGCCTCTTACTGTATTCAAAGGCAAAGACAGTAAGTTCCTTGTTTTCCCAAGACATGATCAAGGTAAATGCACTCAATGAAACAATACCAATGAGGTACTTTGTAGCTAGTTAAAAACCACAGTGAAATGTATGGATATAGCCTTTTACCTGCCTGAGGTAAATGACATCTTGGGAAACAAATCATTTTCTTTAATTTGTTAAATTTTAATTCCATATTAATTTCAGGTTTGCAATGTAATGATTCGGCAATTCTATACATTATTCAGTGCTCATCCATGACAAGTGTGCTCTTAATCCCTATCACTTATTTCACCCGCTTCTTTACTGACCTCCCCTCTGGTAACCATCAGTTTGTTCTCCATAGTTAAGAGTCTGTTTTTTGTTTTGTTTTTGGTTTATCTCTTTTTTACTTCGTTTGTTCTGTTTCTTAAATTCCATATGAGTGAAATCATGGCGTTTGTCTTCTCTGGCTTATTTCGCTTACCATTGTACTCTGTAGATTTATGCATGTTGTTGCATATGGCAAGATTTCATTCTTTTTTATGGCTGAATAATATTCCAGTGTGTGTGTGTGTGTGTGTGTGTGTGTGTGTGTGTGTGAGTGATGGACACTTGGGTTGCCTCCATAATTTGGAGACACAATTTGTAAATAATGCTGCAAAAACCATAGGGGTACCTATATCTTTTTGAGTTAGCATTTTTTGCTTTCTTTATGTAAATACCCAGTAGTGGAATTATTGGATTGTATAGCAATTCTATTTTTACTTTTTTTAAGGCACGTCCATACTGTTTTCCACAGTGGCTGTACCAATTTGCATTCCCACCAAGCATGCACAAGAGTTTCTTCTTCTCCACATCCTCACCGACATTTGTTGTTTCTTATGTTGTTGATTTTAGCAGTTCTGATACGTGTGAGGTGATATCTCGTTGTGGTTTTGGTTTACATTTCTCTGATGATGAATGATGTTGAGCATCTTTTCACGTGTCTGTTGGCCATCTAGATTGTCTTCTTTGGAGGGGCACCTGGGTGGCTCAGTCGGTTGGGCACCCGACTTCGGCTCAGGTCAAGATCTCGCGGTCTGTGGGTTGGAGCCCCACGTCGGGCTCTGTGCTGAGAGCTCAGAGCCTGGAGCCTGCTTCACATTCTCTGTCTCCCTCTCTCTTCCCCTCCCCCACTCATGCTCTGTCTCTCTCTCTCTCTCTCTCTCTCTCTCAAAAATAAATAAACATTAACAAAAATTTTTTTTAGATTGTCTTCTTCGGAGAAGTGTGTGTTCATGTCTTCTGCCCATTTTTTAATTGGATTATTTGTTTTTTGGATGTTGAGTTGTATGAGTTCCTTATGTATTTTTGGTACTAACCCTTTATCAGATATGTCATTTGCAAATATCTTTTCACATTCAGAAGGTTGTCTTTTAGTTTTGTTGATTGTTTCTTTTGCTGTGCAGAAGCTTTTATTTTGATATAGTCCCAGCAGTTTGTTTTTGGTCTTGTTTGCTTTGCGTCAGGAGACATATCTAGAAAAATGTTGCTGTGGCCAGTGTCAGATATGTAACTGCCTATGGTCTCTTTTAGAATTTTTATGGTTTTAGGTCTTACATTTAGGTCCTTAATACACTTTGAGTTTTTTTTTTACTGTGTATGGTATAGGAAAGTGATTCAGTTGCATTCCTTTACATTCTTTAAGTTTCTTGATGAAATTAAACATTTGGGTATAAAACAAAATGGTTACTAATAGACTGTAGAAATTAATTAATATTCTTTCTTCTCATCAGATAAAGGCGAAAAGTGGTCTGAGTTACTCTGGTTTAGTCCTTTCAATATAGAAACAGTAAAGATCACAGATACAGAATACTGTATTGATCCAAAAAACTTAAAATTCTTATAAAGCTCATTATTAGCAAAACAAAAACAAAAACAATAAACATGCCGTTTTAAGCATCTAGCAAGATGATATAAGACATGGTAATAGTTTTCTGAACATGTGAAAAAATCTGTTAAATTTCCGTGAAAATAACATGGCAGCAAGCATTTGGGAAAAATATATAATTGAAATGTCTGAACTATAAATACGGTGAAAATGCAGATTTGGGGATAACAGCTTTACTGAAATGTAATTCATGCACCATACAATTCAAGCATTTAAAGTATACGATTCAGTGGTTTTTAGTGTATTTATGGATATATATAATCATCACTGCAGTCAGTTGTAATGCACTTTTATCACATCAAAAAGAAGCTCCAAACACTTTACCTATCATCTCTCAGCTCCCACTTTCTCTCCCTGCCCCAGTCCTACAAAAGCACGAATCTGCTTTTAGTCTCTATACTTTTCTCTATTCTGGACATTTCGGATGAATGGAACCCTGTGATACACGGTCTTTTGTGACTGGCTTCTTTCACTTAGCATAAAGTTTTCATGGTTCATTCATGTTGTTACATACATCAGGACTTCAGTCCTTTTTTGTGGATGAATAATATTCTGTTGCATGGATGTACCAAATTTCTTATCCATCCTTCATCTGATAGACATTTGGGTTGTTTCCACCTGTTAGCTATTACGAACGATGCTGCTGTGAACATTTACGCGCAGGTTTTTACGTTTTCATAGGTCTCAATTCTAGGAGTATAATTACTGGGTCAAACGATAATTCTGTTTAACTTTGTGAAGAACTTACAGATTATTTTCCACAGTGTGTGCATGATTTTACATTCCTACTGCACCGAGTGTTAGGATTTGTCCTAATGTATAATATGAGGGATCAGTTCTACTTTGTTTTTCAGTAGTGCTATTCAGTTACCCTAACGGTACTTATGAAAAGTCCATCATGTCAGGCTATGAGGGTTCCAGTTCCTGTGCATCCTCATCGACACTTGCTATTGCCTAACTCTTTGATTGTAGCCGTCCTAGGGGGTGTGAAGTGTTGCCTTATTCTGGTTTTGTTTCTCTGATGACAAATGATGTTGAGTATCGTTTCATGGGCTATTCACCATTTGTGTATCTTCTTCAGAAAAATACCTACTTAAAACCTAGGCCCAGTTGTGTGATTGGGTTGTCTTTTGTTGAGCTTTGAAAGTTCTTTATATATTTTAGAGAAAAGTCCTTTACCAGATATATGATTTTCACATACTTTCTTCCATTCTGCCTTCTCAGAGTTTTATATTTTGAGCTCTTACATTTTGGTATTTGCTTCATGTATAGTTAATTTTTGTATATGATGTGAGTTGAGGATTCAACTTCATTCATTTTTGTGTGACATCTAATCATCCCAGAACCATTGTTGAAAACGCTATTCTTTCTTCATTGAATTTTCCTGACACCCTTGTCAAAAATAAGTTGACTATAGATGCATGGGTTTCTGTCCTAGAGTCCATACTATTTCAAATCGAAATAGATTCACATTGGAATTCTGATAGTTCTTTAAAAATCAAATAATCTTATTGTTTCTTAAACTACTCCAAAATATAGTAATAGAAGGAATACTTGCAAACTTATTTTATGAATTGAAGATACAACTAATTAAATTATGTACCGATATAGTTAACTATAATGCAATCTAATTCTTGAATTTCCATGCAGAAGTCTTAAATAAAATGTTAGAGACTTAATTTAACAACACCTTAAAAATAATGCATGAACTCAGTGGAGTTTATTCCAGAAATGGAGAGTTGTTTTTAATAGTTAGCCATACACCAATAGTACTAGGAGAAAAATTATATAATCAACTCCAAAAATGCAGCAAATTATTTACAACCCAGCATGCATTTACGTCAAGCACACGCACACAAAATAGGAATAATGAATACTTATTAACATAATCATACATTTATGATTATATATGATATATATAAATATACTTCCTCTTTATCTAAAAACTAAATGTTTTGCTGCTAACTGGGAAGATGTGTTATATGCATAAAAATCGGAGGGCAAAGAATGAAAGTATTTCTATTTGCAGATAATATGATTGTATACATGGAAAATCTTAAAGAATTCATTTACAAAACTAAAAAAAAAATAAGAGAATTTTAGAGGTGCCTGGGTGGCTCAGTTGGTTAAGTGTCCGACTTCGGCTCAGGTCACGATCTCGTGGTTTGTGAGTTCGAGCCCAGCGCTGGGCTCTGTGCCGACAGCTCGGAGCCTGGAGCCTGCTTCAGATTCTGTGTCTCCCTTTCTCTCTGCCCCTCCCCCACTTGTGCTCTGTCTCTCTCTCAACAATAAATAAACATTTAAAAAATAACGCATTTTTAAATTCACATACAACAAATTGCCATAATATAAAAAGCAAACAAAAATCACACAGAAGATAAAATGGAATAGAAGAGGCAAGTTATACTAGGAAAATTGCCAAAGTGTAAAGTTAATAAGAAATTTACATGGAAAAACCTAAGGAAAACTGTAAAATACTTCTGAATAGCATAAAATTAAACGAGTATATGGAAAAGAAAGCATACTCTAAAATAAAAAGATTCAGTACTATCACATGTCAGTTCTTTATATTTGAATTTAGATGTATAATACAACACCAAAAAAAAAAAAAATCATCAAGCTTTTGTTTCCTGAAGCTAGATAGCTTGACTTTAAAGTTCATTTGAAAGAAAAAGTCAGCATGAAAAACCGGAAAAAGCCTGAAAAAGAAAAATGATAAGGTGAATGAGGTATTATCCTATCATATATTAAAATATTTTTTTAAATTTCTGTATGTAAAGTAAACACCGGCCCATGAATGGAATACAATGGATAGACTAGAAGAGCCAAACATAGATCTTGTGTCATAGAGAAATTTTGTACCAATTAAAAGTGATACTCTCAATCTGGGGGTGAAATGATGGACTTTTTATAAGTGTTGTTAGGATAACTGGTTAACAATATGGAAAAACAAAGCGGAACTGGTTCCTCACATCACGCATACATCAGGACAAACTCTAATTTAATCAGAAATTTAAATGTTGAGGGGCGCCTGGGTGGCTGGGTCGGTTAAGCGTCCGACTTCGGCTCAGGTCATGATCTCGCGGTCCGTGAGTTCGAGCCCCGCGTCGGGCTCTGTGCTGACCGCTCAGAGCCTGGAGCCTGTTTCGGATTCTGTGTCTCCCTCTCTCTCTGCCCCTCCCCTGTTCATTCTCTGTCTCTCTCTGTCTCAAAAATAAATAAACGTTAAAAAAAATTAAAAAAAAAAGAAATTTAAATGTTGAAAAAAATAAATTATGCAAAGTACTAGACATACATCTCAGTAAATTCCTATACAACTTTGTTAATTATGACACAAAATTCAGAAGCATTAGGTGAAAAGATTGATAAAATCTCATTAGATAAACCTTCAAATTTTGCGTACCAGCAAATTAAAAAGCCAATTAAAAAGAGAAATAAACTGAGAAAAATATCTGTGACTGTTACAGAAAAAAAATATTTATGACGCTTGTTGAAGTTGGGAAGGCAGACTTTATTCAAAGGGGTTGGCACAGTAGTAGGGTAGGTACCATTGCAATGGGGTCTTGCAGTGGGGGAGAGAGATTAAACTCAACTTTGAATACAGCACTGGGAAGTGAGGATATATAGCCAAGGAGAAAGGTGGAGGTGAGTGGATAGAAAGTTACTAAAAGGGAACATTGAACATTACTAAAAGGTAAGAAGATTCTGGTTCCACCGACCTAATAGGATTCTTGCTGAAGGCGAGTTAGGGTGATCAGACATCACCGGGGGGATGGTGGAGATTGAGGAATTCTATTAGAACCCTATCAGATATCAAGGGTACGATATGAAGGATGAGGATTCTGGTTAAACTGACCTACCAAGATTCTTGCTAAAATTGGACAATGCAGAGAGGAACACAGAAGTGGGTCTAATGAAAAGTTCAGGGGGATCAGGAGAATTTGGTCAAAGAGAGCCTCCTTGCCATTATATTGCAGAAGAACTGTTGCTACTTTTAACGTAAAAATGTTAAAGTAGGTAGCAAAGCAGTTTAAAAGTAGAGCTTCATGAAGTAAAGATGAAAATATTTATAACCTTGTAGAAAGATGGGCTAGAGTCATGAAAAGACAATCCATACACACAAGGAACCACGCACTCTGAACTATATGAAAAGATGTTCAATCTTTCAATAAATAGAAATTAAATAGTATCTGTTTTGATACTATTTCTTACGTATCAGGTTAGAAAAGTCCAAAAATTTGACAACACACTCTCTTGGGGAGACAAAGGAAAAATGCACACTTTCATGGATTGCTAGTGAGAAAGCAAGACGGTATAATGATTGTGCAGGATATTTGACCGTATCTAGCAAAACTGCATATGCATTTACCCTATGACAAATCAAATATCATTTTCAGGGGTCTAAGCTAGATGTACATTCGGAAAAAAAATGCAAAAAGTTTCGTGCACAAGGTTATTCTTTATATCATTGGTTTTAATATAGTAACAGGGGAGACACAACTTCAGTCTCAGTCGTTGGAGAACCAGTTGAATGACTGGTATACAGTGTAATACTAAGAATGTATTCAATGGAATGAAGAGAGACTCTTGAGACTGCAGGAAAGCAAAATTTGCCACCCCCAAATCTATCTCTTTGGCATAATAATTATTTTAGGCTGATTGTATTTAAGAAACCACAAACACAAGAGAGGTTCTAGAAAGGAGAACTTGTTCTTTTGTAAGAGACATTCCCATTTATAAGGGAAATCTCTATTTGTAAGTGTGTCTCTCTCAGTACCAGGAAAAGGGAGATGACTGTAAATCTCTAGAAACTGTTATCAGTGGAAAAGGCATGGACTTCACTCTACACAACAACTTTACACTTGTTTACTGTGCTTTTCCTGGTACCTCCCATCGTGGGCCTCTCTGCCCTCAACATCTTTTGTCTTTAGCTAAAGCTGATATGTAAGGTGATGACTTTGGCCATTTTGGGGAGTTACTCTGTTTTCCTGGGTCTTTTCCATGTACACAGGAGGAATGCATGTTATTAAGCTTCTGTTTGATTTTCTCCTGTGAATCTATCTCATGTCCATTTAATGTTTAGACCAGCCCGAAGAATCTTAAAGGATAGATAAAAATTTTCCTCCCCGACAGCACCCACCCAGGACTTCAGAATGAGTATCAAGATTATTTCAAAGTGAAAGTATTGGAGACAAAGAAGATGCAGAAAGAAATCTTATATGAACTTTCTTTATCTGAGAAAAGCAGGGCCTCCAAAGAGCTGCCCTTGACCTCCCTCTGAGGGAGTTTCCTGGGAATTCTGCCACGGAGATAGAGTGCCCATTTCCATTAGCATCCAGAAACCCAGTAGAACCTTCCATACCTTCCACTGAAACCTTAAACCAACGTCTTTCCCGTTTGTTAAGTTTGGTATATGAGGACTCTTAGGTGTACCCTTAAAGCAACATTGTCTTGAGGCGCCTGGGTGGTTCAGTCAGTTAAGCGTCCAACTTCGGCTCAGGTCGTGATCTCCCGGTTCGTGAGTTTGAACCCCATGTGGGGCTCTGTGCTGACAGCTCAGAGCCTGGAGCCCACTTCAGATTCTGTGACTCTCTCTGTCTACGCTCCTCCCCTGCAAATGCTCTTTCTCTCTCAAAAATAAACAAACATTAAAAAAGAAAAAAAAGGCAACATTGCCTTTTCTCCTCTCAATCTGTCTATTCATCAGTTAACTTGTAGGCTCCAAACCACTGAGACCAAGTTGGGAGAAGAAAAGTTTTCCTCTTATTCTCTGTATGACGTGGTGGGAATTCTATGATATAATGCGATAACATAAAGATGGAGAAAAATATGTACTTTGCTATTGATATTCCAAGAAAAAGAATGTAACTCTGCATTCGCATTTTCCTGTATAAAATGGAAAAAGATAAAGCCTAAAGCTGAAAAGATGTGAAGGCTTTCTATGGGGGAGAAGATGGGTTGAATGGGACAAGGAAAGAAGCAAACTTTCTTTGCATATAAGTCACTGTACCGTTAAAATGTTGGCATAACCATAAGCACAATGAAAAAATCAATCTTGAGCGTATTAAGGGTATTCTACCTCTAGGAAACCAAATAGTTAACGAGAGTAAGTTCTCTTTCTAGAGGTATCAGGGAGGAACATTTTTCCTAAACCCCCTTGGTATCCCTGGCTGAGTCTGAAAATTACACTGACAGGGACAGGCTAACAGGAGAAAAGCACACACATTTCTTTAGCTTAAGTTTTATGTGACAGGAGCCCTCTTAAGGAAATAAAGATCTGAAGAAACAGGTAGGTCTGAGTATTTTTACGCTAGGTTTGGTAAGAGGGGACAGTCCTGTCGAAATACAATAGGTTATGTGAAGTTAAGTGTAGGAAACTGAGGAAAACTGCAGCAATGCCTGTTTGTTGTGATGTTTCTGGGCGTCCTTTTTTCTTTAGACGTAAGGATGCTTCTTTTCCCTGGGTATAGAGAGGGTACCTACCTCTTACCCGAGGATTCTCTGACCTGTTGTAGGAGAGAATGGTGGGTGAAGGGTCGGAGTGACCTTTCTACTTCTGCCCGTTTTCTTTTTTTTTCTTTTCTAATAAACGTTTATTTATTTATTTTGAGAGAGAGAGACAGTGAGCATGTGCACACTTGAGCAGGGGAGAGGCAGAGAGAGTTGGGGGGGGGGGGCGGAGAGAGAGAGAATCCCAAGCAGGCTACTCACTGTCAGTGCAGAGCCCAACGCGGGGCTCCAACTCACAGACTGAGATCATGACCTGAACCAAAATCAAGAGTCAGATGCTTAACCGACTGAGCCACCCAGGTGCCCCTCTGCCATTTTTCTTTTCTTTTTTTTTTTTTTTTAATTTTTTTTTTAAATTTTTTTTTTCAACGTTTATTTATTTTGGGGACAGAGAGAGACAGAGCATGAACGGGGGAGGGGCAGAGAGAGAGGGAGACACAGAATCGGAAACAGGCTCCAGGCTCTGAGCCATCAGCCCAGAGCCTGACGCGGGGCTCGAACTCACGGACCGCGAGATCGTGACCTGGCTGAAGTCGGACGCTTAACCGACTGCGCCACCCAGGCGCCCCACTGCCATTTTTCTTAAACGCGAATGATGTCAAGGTGCCATGTGCAATGCACCAAGGTGCCATATTTTGGAGTTGTCAGATGTGATCCAGCTCCTAAATGAAGAGAGTCACTTCAGTGATACTCTATCAATGATAGAGTAGCCACATTGGCAATCTATAAGGCATAAGGGGTCCTAGCAAAAAGACTGCTAAAACCTCCTAATGAAAACACATAATACCATCAATAAAGCAGTTTTTTTAACGGTTAAATATAATTCTAGTGAAAATTCTAAATCGAAGCCCCAGTTTACACGTAAGGTGCATGTGATACCACCATGATGCAATCTGCAAAATCCTGACTGTGGTAGGTTCTGTAGGACGTCAAGCTGTTTTCTTCAGTGAATACATTAAAAGAAGAAAAGGGGGGGGGAAGATGGAAGAGGAAACTGTAGATTTAAGAAGACATTAGAAACATATCAAGCAATCAAAGTGCATGTCCTGATTGAGGCAAGCAAACTGTTATTAATTAGTCAATTAGACAAGTATGGAAACTTAAACATGGGCTGGATATTTGATTATATTGAGAACTTTCTGTGCGATACGATTTGAGAACTGAGACGTGAAAGACAAAACTGATTTGCTGTTACTCAAGATAAGGATAGCACCCGGGGTATGGAATCAGGAGTTGAGGGCCTGTGTTCCACTGCAACAGGTTTTAGACTCACTCTCTACCTCGTCTTAAATAACGGCCTTTCTGTTTCAGTCTCTATTTCCGATTCTGCATGTATCTTTACATATGATCGTTGTTAAATCGACTGTATTATTGTAACAGTCCTTTGCAAGGTGAATTTCTTTCTTTCTTTCTTTCTTTCTTTCTTTCTTTCTTTCTTCTTTCTTTCTCTCTCTCTTTCTCTCTCTCTCTTCTCTTTCTTTCTCTCTCCTCGCTTCTTTCTTTCTCTCTCTCTCTCTCTTTCTCTCCCTTTCTTTCTTTCTTTCTTTCTTTCTTTCTTTCTCTTTCTTTCTTTCTTTCTTTATTTCTTTCTTTCGTCTTCTTTCTTTCTTTCAAGTTTATTTACTTTGAGAGGGGGTGGGGAGAGAGAATCCGAAGCAGGCTCCCTGCTGTCAGCACAGAGCCCAACCCAATTTGGGGCTTGATCTCACAAACTGTGCGAGACCGTGACCTGAGCCAAAACCAAGGGCCCAGCACTTAACTGACTGAGCCACCTAGGCGTCCCACAGGGGACTGTCTCAAAAGTAACAAAACCCTTTCACTTAGGAAAAGGCGGCACCTTTCTTTCTCTGACTCTGTCCCCCAGGTTAAGTTGTTTGCATTGTCTTTTACCTCCTCTTACAACTTGCTGTGGAAATCTAGATCAACATCTTTATAGAGGAGAAAAATAAGTGAGAAAACACTCTCTTTCGGGGCACCATTTTAACTAAAATAAATACAGCATGGGTTGTTTTCAAATACTGTAGAAAGCGGTTAAGCGAGGATTCGCCGTGAACCAGAAGTGAGAATAACAGGGGAGATGAGCTTAATGATGTTAATGTATTCTCCCTGTCTGCTTGGGTTTCTATAAATAACACACACAGGCACAAGGCACATCCTTCATGATTAGCTTCTCCCTCTTGACTTCGTTCATCAATTGGTGCCATCAGGCTCTTTTGAAAGTCATTGCTCCTGATTAAGAGCGATGAGCTAGCTCTCTCTCAGGGGCTCACAGAGCTGGAACAAGGTGGGAGGGGCTGACTTTGCCAAGTTCCTGAGTGTCTGCAGAGCAGGTGGGGTGTCCCTTATGAGACAGAGGCCCAGAGTCCCCAGTGCATAATGGAGTCACAGCTGTCATTTGAGGCCTGGAATGGAGCTTCTGGAAAAGGAAGTTAGTCATCCTGAAGCCGCGCTGCTCTCTGGTCCCCTGGGGGTGTGTGTGTGCATGTGAGTGCACGCACATGCCTGTGCACAGACTCTGTGTGTGAGTAAGTGACACTTGCTCACGTTCCTACGTCAGTCGACAATCTGCTACCCCGGGGTGCTGCTTGGCTTCCCACGTGCCTCCGGTGCGCGTGCAAACGTGCGTTCGAAAGCAGCCAGGGCCGTGCCAAGGGAGGCTGAGGGCTGGCGCTTAAAAGCCTCCAGTCAGAGTAGGGAGGTGAAGGAGGAGAAAGTCTGGTACGTGAAGTTGAGATTCGTGGGCTGTGTTATCCAGAGGACAGGTCAGGAGCGCTTCAACTGAATTGGGACTCGTCTTTGAAACGGGTCGAGAACCATGCTATTCCCCACTGTGTTCCACATTCACATGGAACCAACGATTCCAAGAAACAACAGCGCGGAAAATGAAATGAGAGCACGGGCAGCGACGTGTTACAAAAGAGAGGGCCCACCCTTCCTACTTTGCGGTGGTTCAGGGGGAAATGTAATCGTGCGTCGTCTGGCGTAGTTGCCCGGTAATATTTTTATACTAGAAGCCTTGGAGCATAACTTCCACTAGAAAACATCTGCTCTTTGACATAATTTCAATTCAGTGATACTTAACGTTTTAATTTTTCTAAGTTTATTTGTTTTGAGAGAGAGAGAGAGAGCGCACGCGCGAGCACAAGCAGGGGAGGGGCAGAGAGGGAGAGAGAGGATCCCAAGCAGGCTCTGAGTTGAAGTCGGGGCTCGAACTCACAAACCGTGAGATCGTGACCTGGGCCAAAATCAAGAGTTGGACACTTTAAGTGACTGAATCACACAGGCGCTCCTCCTTATAGAATTTTTTGAAAGCTGTGTCTGGTCTGCATCCCACCTCCTATGGCGGGCATGGTCTCTGCATATGGAATTGAATTATTAATAAGAATTTCACACTTCTAATGAGCACCCGATGTCTCCTTTGGGTCAGTACATTTTTATCGTTTTTAAAAGAACGTTAATCACATTTGCCAAATTACTGTGTGGCTTGATATGCCGCTTAAGCCTTTGGAAGTAATATTTGGAACTAATATTTGCAATTAATTTTAGACTTACAGAGAAGCTGCGGGAAATCGTGTTCCCATATAGCTTTCACACAGCTTCCCCTCATGTTAACATCTTGCATACCTAGAGTACACTGATCAAAATCAGAAAATTACCTTTCAGACAATACTATTAACTAATTGCCACGGCTTTTTCAAACCAACAAAACTGGAAATGATAAAAAAAAAAAAAAGTATCTCAAATTTTTAAAAAATGATGTAAATAGCAGTAGATTGGTCCTAGCAGGTAAAATATAGTAAACCAGAAGGGAGACCATAAGAAATCATGCACACCCTATCATGGAAAAAGCAAGAGGTAAAAATACAGATAAGAGGGTAAGAGGTAAGCATTCCACGAGTGCATCTAAAAGACATTGCATTGGGGCCCCAAATATAGATGGAAAAGAGAAAAGGCAACATTTGCAGAAAGAGTAGCTGAGAATTTTCCAAATGTGTTGAAAGACAACAAAGCCTAAATATAACAAAAAGAAAATCCGTACCTCGTTAAATGTTATTGAATCGGCAAAACAAAACAACACAAAGACAAAGAGAATATGTTGACGACAGCCAGGGAAATAACCCCACCTTGAGGACTGGCTCAATGACTTCTCAATAGTGACTACATAAATTGGAAAACAAAAGAAGGCTGTCTTCAAAATGCCGAAACAAAGTAAGCAAAACCTGAAAACCTATGCAGAGAAAATAAACTGCATGAATGGAAGTCAGATGTGAACGTTTACAGTAAATGGATTAAAAGGATTTGTCACTCGCAGATTCTCAGGAAATGAAATCCTAAAGGGTGCATCTCAAGCGGAAGAAAATGAATGCAGGCTGCAGAGTTAAGGTCTGGAAAGCCAAAACATGGGGGAAAATGAAAATGAACATAAAATATAAACAATAACTTTTTTAGACTTTCGACAAATGTCTATTTATGTCTTCTGCCCATTTCTTAACTGGGTTATTTTTCGGGTTCGGGTTTTCTAAGTTCTGTATAAATTTGGGGTATTAACCCTTTATTGGATATGTCATTTGCAAATATCTTCTCCCGTTCTATAGGTTGCCTTTTAATTTTGATTACTTCCTTTGCTGTGCAGAAGCTTTTTATTTTGATGTAGTCCAAATAGTTCATTTTTGCTTTTGTTTTCCTTGCCTCCAGAGACGTGTTGAGTAAGAAGTTGCTGCGGCCGGGGTCAAAGAGGTTTTTGCCTGCTTTCTCCTTTAGGGTTATGATGGCTTCCTGTCTTAAATTTAGGTCTTTCACCCATTTTGAGTTTATTTTTGTGTACGGTGTAAGAAAGGGTTCCAGGTTCATTTCTCTGCATGTCGCTGTCCAGTTTTCCCAGGACCGTTTGCTGAAGAGACTGTCTTTATTCCATTGGATATTCTTTCCTGCTTTGTCAAAGATTAGTTGGCCATACGTTTGTGGGTCCATTTCCGGGTTCTCTATTCTGTTCCATTGATCTGAGTGTCTGTTTTTGTGCCAGCACCATACCACGTGTTGTATGTAAGTGATGAATCACTAAATTCTACACCTGAAACTAATATAACACTGCATGTTAACCAGAACTTAAATAAACTCTTGGAAATAAAAATAGTAATACTAATGTCTAGTGGGGATCGCAAATCAAAAAGTACAATAGACTTACCTTCCAGAAAAAAATGACATATGGGTTGAGAGGTGAGAAATGGTATTTACCTTGTAATATCTGGCAGGATGATAACTGTTTCGATTCTCTTCTGAGATGGGCCTCCCCATTCCACTCCACAAGAAAACCAATCCCGCGTTCATGAAAGAGTTGTATCTGGAAGGCTTTTGTAAAAGAATACAGAAGAAAGTCTTTGTGGCATTGAGATATAGTAGGATTTTTTTTAAAACAAGACACTGAAAGCTGTAATCATGAATGAAATATGATAAATTTAACTTTAGAACATCTTAGACTTATTATTCCCAAGATACAAGGAAAAGGCAAGCCACGGAGTGGGTGAAGCCACTTCCCACACAGATAGCTGAGGAAGGACAAGTATCTAGAATACTTAGAGAACTTCTAGAGACCAGTGAGGACAAGGCAGGCCACAAAAATAAATAAATAAATAAATAAATAAATAAATAAATAAATAAATAAATAAATGTATGTATGTATGTACGTATGTATGTATGTATGTATGTCAAAATCTTCAAGAGCCATTTGCATTAAGAAGAAACCTAAATGCCGAAACACAAATATATGAGAGATGCCCAATCTTATTTGTAGTCAGGAAGAAATCACAATGAAATTCACAAGTAAATTCATATACCTCTACTTTGGAGATTTGTTTGGCAGTGTTTACATATGTATGCTCTATTAGGCAACAAGTCTACTGTTGGATATATACCTCACATATATACACTAGATGTTCATCAGAATACACGCACAAAATGTCTATAGCAGTCCCGTTTGAAATAGACAAAATATCCATCAATAGGAACATGGATCAATGAATTGTGATACATTTGTGAAATGAAATTTTTTACAACAATGAAAATAAATTAATGTTTTTTTTTCCCAGTGACACAAATGCATCTTATGTTCATAATGTTGGCCAAGGAAACAAAATATTCTATGAAAGAAATATAAGCAGAGGGTTCCATTTATGTAAATTTCCAAAGCAAACAAAACAGAAACGTGTTGTTTATGGATATAAACACCGGCAGTAAAAATATTTTCCAAAGGCCAGAAAGTAATTGGCATAAGTTCACAATTATGATTATCTCTTGGGGGATAGCGAGCAAGTTTAAGGCAGAGGTAGAGTACTTTTGACACCAATAATGCCTTTCTAGACTTGGGTAGTAGTTACATGAATTTTTTTGCTTTGCCATCATTTTTTCAACTTACATACTCATTGTCTACAATTTTCAGTCTCTTTTCCCTTTTTCAAAAAAATGAGATAAAGAAAGTATTTTAACAATCTGAAATTAGATATAATATGATTCATAAATATTTGGGCCACACCCCAAGGAAGAAGATTCAGAGAGGAACAGGGTTGGCTATGTGTGAAATGTAGAAGTTTTGCCGAGAAAAACATAGATACAATTATATGAAATGTATTTTATGCTTTGTGAATAAATGAGTGAAGCATAAAAAATAAGTGAATTTTACTTTACCCAAAGTCATTCACAATTTTTTTTTCCATAATGGAAATTTCATTGTCTAGTGGAGGGAATAACAGCACTGATTTTAAATCTTGAGAGCGGAGGGACTTAAAGCTCTCTACAGACTCTGTAGGAGTGAGTATGCAAGCAAGTTACTTAACTTACTGGAGCCAGTTTTTTTCTTTCTGAAATTCAGATAACATAATTTATCTCAAGTGCAAGTTTTGCGGATTAAGAAAGTTCGCATTTAAAGTGGTGGCTTTTGGTTGACATCTAATAATGATAACTATAACAGTGTGATAATATTTCTATTTCTAGTTGGTGGCAGATATGATAAAGAGCTGTCAGTCTTAGAAAAACTCTCCAAAGAAATCCTCACGGAAATGGAAATAATGGGGTAGGGGCGCCTACATTGCCGCATTGTAGGGAGAGTTCAATGAGATCCAGGCTAGATGATACTTCAAAGTGATGCAACCAAACCCCAAATCTGGGCTGGTGTGCCCAATGCACAGTGAGCCAATCTTTGAGTCACCAGGTTTGAAGCAGGGAAAGCTTTTACAATCAGAAGGGCAGCCCAATAGAAAGCAGGGGATTGGCCCCCAAATCTGCCTTGCCCTGCTGAGCCTCAGAACAGTGTGTATATGATTAGCACAGTATGTGGGGGTTAGGGCAGGAACTGGATGAGTCTGGAAGCTTCCAGGGGGTCTTGCAACGTCTTGAGGTGATGCAACGTCCTTCGCGTCATGGAGCCGTCAGAGTCCTGTTTCCTTACATGTTAACTTCATGTCTGATACTGGTTCTGTGAAACAGACATATCAACGAGCATCCCACCCCTGCTCCCTGTAATTAAGTTCAGAAAACACAAAGGACAAGGTTGATCCCTTCTTGCAAGGCCGTGGAGGAATGTGCCTGGTAAAGTTTAAGTGAATAACAAAACACGTCCCCGGGCACATTGAGAAGAAGACTCTCATAAGGAACCTGCAAAAGTGTCAACAGTGAAGAGAAATTGGAAGTTAAAACAGAGAATCTTGGGGCCAGAAAGTGCTGGGCAGTGAGGCAACAGTTGCAGGAAAGAACGTGACCTCTGCCCGAGATGCCCACCAGCTCACAGTTGCCCTGCCAGGAGGGAGCGGGGTAAAACAATACCCTGGTCTCATTTTCCTCTCCTCTTTCACTGTCCGAATTATTCTGAAGTCAACAGCGAGGGGAGTCTGTAGGAGCACGGAGTGGGGGAAAATGGAGAGTGACTGGAAAGCAGTCATAAACTCACCAGTATGGTAGGGTCTTGTCTGTTCAGGGCTTGCCATGTCATAAACACTCAAAAACAAGACAAAACAAAAGCCCAGTACCTTCTATTCTCTGATGACATCTGCCCTTTCCACTGTCATTGCGTATCGTCGTACAGAAGGAAAAAGACTGGTAAATTATGATCCTGTGACGCTTTTCCCTTCCCCCGGTCTGTCTGGAGAATTTCCACTTTATTGGAGACTGTGTTGAAGTAATAACTTCTCTGCGAACTCTTTTGTTGTCATCGAGGCAGGATGAGGAGTACGTCTTCTATGGTTCCCTAGCACGTATCGAGTGGAACCCCTGGGCACAATGCGTGGTGATTACATTTTCAGTATATGCCTCCCCTGCGAATCTGTGACTTCTGAAGGTCAGGCGGGTCATCATCACTTTTTAGGGTAGAGAAAATCCCCTTGTCTGTCCAAGTGCCAGCACTCTGGAGGGCGGTAGACCTCTTCAACCACTAGCAGAGGCCCAGGACAGCGATTACGATGTCAGCGGTAGGCAAGGTGGGGGAGGCTTAGGGCAGGGTAGAGAAGGGTCACTGTCACTACCCACAGTGAGAAATACCAGCACTTTGTGTGCATGGCACGTGAGGGAGCGGGGAATGGCAATGAATGTACATTTTGGAAAACCTCTTCCTGCGTGACTGAAGTCTGTATCTCTAAGGGACAGTGTGGTCCATTTTCCAGGTTGGAATGGTTGCCGTAGTGATTAATGCACTATCGTTGTTCTTTATGGAATGAAGGCCCTGCTCTATGTAATTTCTTGGTACATCCTCCGTACTGGTGGTTTTTCCAAATGTAGAAAGGTATCTTGTTTTAAGTTTTTGGTACATCCCTGCTGCTTTCTCTTGTTCTGCAACACACAGTGTTTTTAACCCTTTAATTTAAACTTACAAAATTGACATGAATTTTCCCTTTACTCTCAAACTTCAGAGCTGGAAATAATTCAGTCATGACCCTCTCATTACTGAAACTTTGGCTGCTTCTATGCAGCTGTTTTTAAAGGACTTAGAGAAAGAAACACACTGAAAATGATGCTAGCCGTACAAAGATACAATTTATTGAAAAGAGAAAGTGCATCTTCCTTTTTTATAAATCTATGTATTTATTTTCATACATATAAAGTCTGTAAATGTACTCAAAATACATGCTAACATGTAAATGGTGGTTACTTTTATCCAGTTCCTATCATTTACACATTTTCTTTTACTTAACATATGTTTTGTAAGAAGAAAAAAATGCAATACAATTTCGCTGTTAACTGGTGATTGGCTTCTAATGTCTGTTATAGCATTTCTAGATATCTGAAGAGAGGGGTGCCTGGATGGCTCAGTCTGTTGAGTGTCCAGCTCTGGATTTCAGCTCAGGTAATGATCCCAGGGTCATGGGATCAAGCCCTGCGGCAGGCTCGGTACTGAGCGTGGAGCCTGCTTAAGGTTCTCTCTCTCCCCCATGCCCCTCTCCCCAGCTCACATGTTCTCTCTCTCTCTAAAAAAAAAAAAAAAAAAAAA
Organism: Lynx canadensis; assembly: GCF_007474595.2. Lineage (NCBI taxonomy): Eukaryota > Metazoa > Chordata > Mammalia > Carnivora > Felidae > Lynx > Lynx canadensis. The sequence continues at coordinate 4,389,444 of NC_044311.2, read as the reverse complement.
AAAAAAGGGGAACCAAAATACCCCACCAGAAACTGATTGTCAACACAGGTCTAGAATGTTGAGGAAAAGTACCAATTGGTATTAAATGATCTTCCCTTAAGAATATAGGAAAGGTACATCAAGACCATCTTTGTTTAGGGGTTGGCACGAGTCAGAAAACTGAGGAAACCTCACTCCATCACAAGGGAATCTATTTTTGGAGTTAGCCACAACACTGTTCCTCTTTCCCTTCCCTCGCGTGTGCCTTTTTCTCTCTTCATTCCTCATTCATTGTGCCACAGTCGAGAAACAAGACATAAAATAGTGTGCACAGAGGATTATAATTTCTCATGCTTTTCATTGGCTCAGCGTGTCAGAGAAACAAACTGGCGGGTTGAAGAAGGTCCCTCGGCCCCACCAAGCAGAATGGCCGCGTGTGAGAGGCTGTGAGCATCAGCTTGTCCCTTAGTTCTAGCATGCTGTGCATTCTGAACCAATCGATCCGGTGGTAGAGGACGTAGCTTCCATGTTGCTAATGTTAAACCTGAAGAAAGTCAGTCCTCCTTTAAGTATTAATTTTTAAAACACTCCACATATGTCTAAAAGATACTGCAGAACCATGGATAGGACTCATGATTCTGGAGATACAGATATTTTAGTTAGAATGATAAACTCTGACAGTCAGGATACAGTTTTAGAGAATGTGAAAGTTGAGTACTATTATGCTGAAATCAGCCTCTGTGGTTGGACTGGCTCAATGTCTCCCTTACTCTTTTCTTCCTATACTCGGTTGCTCTGAGCAAGTTACCTTACACACGGTGTCTCAGGTTCCTAATGGGTAAAATGTGGACAAGTACAGTACCTTCCTTTTACCCTTATAGTGATGGTTATGCAAGTTAATAAAGACCTCAGCATATGGTTAGCATGCAGTGGATTATTATTGTTATTGTCAACAGATGGCAAACAGACAACGTTCTGCAAGGAAAGATCCGTCTGAAATACAAATGGAACTAAATAATATAAAGGAAAATATTTAAAACCAAAAATGCAAGACCTTTCATCTAAACTTGATTTTGACTTCATAGAGAACCAAATTCAGCTAAAAGTGAATGAATGGGATGCAAGTCAAAACTGGAGATTTTTGCAGAATACAGAAAAAAAAGGGGGGGACAAAGAGAATCAATGACAGAAAAGAACACCAATAATAAATAGAGAACAGACATCCAACCTATAGAAAACTAGAGTTACTGAAGTGATTTTATATGGAAGGATAACAAAATTATTTTCTATTTTATATGGAAAGATAACAAAATTATTCAAAACTGAATTGAGGAAAAATTCTCGTGGGAAGAAAAATGCATGAAGAATGAAATAAATGACCAAACACTGGAAAAATTACTGAAACAGAGGCACATCTAGAATAAAGCACGTTAACCTTGACTTATAAAAGCTAAAAAGAATCATTCTCCATTCATCCAGACCATTGGAAACAGATTTAAAGTGACTTAGGCTTCTGCTCTGTAACACTACTTGTGAAAAATATGGAAACTGTATAAAGAGTTTTTTTGCAGGTGTACGTACTGGTGAAGGAATAATTTTAAATTCAGTCAAATTATCTTTCTATTTTATTTCTATTGCAAGAGCAATAGAAAACATTTACAAACGTGTAATATTGCCTAAAATATTTTCCTAATTAATCATATTAAAACATTTTAATGCCAATGAGCTGAGAAATGAAAAAAATAAATTATGAGTAGCTGTGAAAGAAAAGGATTAGTGGGTAAGTGTCAAAACCACCTTTGAAAGATTCAGGTCCAGAAAACTGGTGAAAATATGATCGTTGCAATCAACCATTAATTATTGAGAACTTTTTTATAGTAACTGTTGTTAAAAATATAGGTGCAACAGGGAATGAAACCGAAAACAGTGTAAATATGAAACATGAATTGAATGTCATAAAATATTAAATAAAATAGCTAATATTTGAAAGTCCAGATTAACTCACAGAGATTTAGAGCAGTAGGAGAGGTATTTTAACATATGGATGACTAGTAAGGAAACTGTCTCTGTGATATTGCTAATTAAAAAACCATCAGGAAGATAAACAATTTCAAACAAATGTAACCACTAATAGAATTACAAATACAGTCAATTTCTTTCAAACCTTTAGAAAACAATTGTAAATAGGATAGAGGCCATATTAAAATAACAAAGCGGTAAACACTACAAAAACATAAATGCAAGAATTAAAAATTGGAATAATAAACAAAAATTATGAATTAGTACAATAAATATAAATGTCTTTAAATTTCCCACTGAATTAAAAAATAACTAAGATTTTAATTTTTTTTTTTTCAACGTTTATTTATTTTTGGGACAGAGAGAGACAGAGCATGAACGGGGGAGGGGCAGAGAGAGAGGGAGACACAGAATCGGAAACGGGCTCCAGGCTCTGAGTCATCAGCCCAGAGCCTGACGCGGGGCTCGAACTCACGGACCGCGAGATCGTGACCTGGCTGAAGTCGGACGCTTAACCGACTGCGCCACCCAGGCGCCCCAAAAATAACTAAGATTTTAAAGGAGAAACAATTAAGTGCAATGTTGAATCTACATGGGATCATGGAAGTGGCATTAATAGAAAAACCAGTGAAATTCAAATAAGGTTTGATGTTTAGTTAAAAGACTTGTGCTGATTTTCTTTTTTTTTTTTTTTTGGTTTTGATAGCTGTACTGTTCTATGTTCCATGGTTTTATAAGATATTAACACTAGAGGGAGCTGAATGAAGGAGACTCTGTGCTATTTTTGCAACCTTTCTATATGTCTAAAGTTATTTAAAAACAACAAAAAAAAGTTTAAAAAGTGAAATGAAACCCGAGGCTTTCAGTTTAACAACGGTTGTTGGGTCATAACCTTCAATCCAACTTGTTTAAATCATTTTTAAAAGAGGAAAAAAGTGAAAATTTATAAGAAATCTAAAAAAATAAGACGCATGACCAGCTTAGATGTTGGTTTCCATGAATATAAATTGTAATGGAAAAAATTATGGACGTAGAAATTTTACACTGAAAGAAATAGAAAAGACAGAGCAAAGATTAAACAAAAACATTAAAAAGTACTGTAAATGACAAGAAATGCAAAGAATTACTAATCAAAAGGAAGGTGTTGATTAAAAAAGTCTTTAAGGTAGAATTTTTAAGGACGTGAGAGAGAGAGATTATCTAATCATAAGAAAAATTCACCAATTATCAAAATTACAATTTTGAAATTATAATTTGGAGTCCATATGTACCTAACATTATAAAATCAAGATATGTAAAAATTAATAGAATTAATTGATAATTAAAATGATAAGAGCATTTGAGTGGCTATTATTAGAATTGCAAACAGGAACCATACCTTCTAAAACAGTAGCTATGGTAAAAACAAAGTAATTCTCCACTAAAAGAGCCAGAATTCAGGGGATCCTTCAAGGGAACAAGATGACAGAAGTGAAGTAAAATGTATCTATTATAATACGTGTCATTGTAATGTAAGTAGCTTCATCTTTCTTATTAAAAAATGTTTAATGTTTATTTATTTTTGTGAGCCAGCGAGCATGGGAGGGGCTAAAGAGAGAGAAAGACACAAAATCCAAAGCAGGCTCCAGGCCCTGAGCTGTCAGCGCAGAGCCTGATGCGGGGCTCGAACCCACAAGCCATGAGATCATGACCTGAGCCAAAGTCGGACGTTTAGCCAGCTGAACCACCCAGGTGCCCTCATCGTTCTTACTAAACAGAAGACACTTTTAATGGGTCAAACACAAGACTGAATTATTTCCTGAGCATTATAAATAGGCCTAAGAGTGTAACAGTATGTAAAAAAAATTAAAGGAGAGGTATGTCACCAGATGTAAAAATAGCGTCATATTGTAATATTATTATCAGGTAGACTCCAAGGCAAAATGTTGTAATTCTGGGCTACTGACGTGTTTAATGACTTTGCATGAAATTATTTGCAGAAACGTAATCAAATTGGGAAATTTTAGCAGACCCTGTTGTGTTGACAGATGCTGCAAGAAAAGGTCCACAACATAGGGATCAAGAATATAAATTAATTACGACATATGTGTGTATGTATATACATATACACCTCCGTTCATGTGTGCCGAAGTCAGAATAATCTGCAGTCAGTGAAGTGGGCTTGTGTTAAAGACTAGGTAGCCTCAACGGGATAACTGAGCAGAAGTGAGCCGACTTGCCAATTTAGGCGGAGCGTTTTCTCATAGGACTGAGATAATAACCATAGATTTCAGCAATAGAGCAGATTCCAGAGCTGGTGATGCTTCATTAACGCCTCTTCAACTTTTGAGAGAGGTTACATCCGTACTGGGGCAAGGATCATTCCAAAAAAGCGCTTCATAACTGAATCAGTTTTGCCCTCCGTGGGATATTTGTCGATGTCTGGAGACATTTGGGGATTTCGCAACAGGATGAGGGGGTGATTGTTGCTGGCATCTGGTAAGTAGAGGCCGTAGGTACTGCTAAACATCCTACTATGCACAGGATAGCCCACCACGGCAAGGAATTATCAGCCCCAAATATCAATAGTATTTGATCTAAACCAATGTACTTAAAAGTCCTGGCACAGACTGGAATCTAATAGAGGCAAATGGAAAGAATTTTGTATAAGGTCGCGGTGCTGAGAGAGAGGTTTACTGTGCGTTTTCATCTACTTCAGGCACTTTTGAGAGAGCGGATATCAAGCAACCTCTTCATGAAAAATGAATTTCCTCTTTGAAGACTACTCAGTATATTCTATTTGCCTATTCTAGCCAAGTGTGAAAGAATTTAAGAGGGTTTTGATCAAGAGTATGAACCTTCAAAATTGAATTTCAGTCAGGTGGAGAGGAAAGTCTTAATAACATCTACTAGAAGTTCCCACTTACAAATACACTTTTAGAAACCATTGGTTCATTTATCTATTCAGTATTTATGTTTCACATTTCTTCTGTGTGCACCGTCACATCTTTTGACGATAGAGATGATTAAGCTGAGACCTTTTCCCTCAGCTAAGTGAGAATTGGGAGAAATAAGGATGTAAATGTTGGCTGGGTCACTAGGCTAATATCGAAAACTTTTCAAACTCACAATAAACCTTATTGATACGAAGCTGAATTGGACACACCAATAAGGACCCAACCAGCTTGGATAGCCACATATTAAGAATTTAAACATGGGAAAGAAAATCATGGAAATTAAGCATTTTCTTTAACATTATCTACCATAGAAAGTCTCTAATTTAAGCTTTGCAGTAGCTCAATGATATAGCTGTTGTTAATTCATTTACAAATGAGGCACCTGAGACTCCAGGGCTTTGCGTCACCTGTCTTTGTTCACAGAGTTTGGGACCAAGCCTTAGTATTTCCTTTATAATCTCTTTTTGTCCCATAGGTTATTCAGAAGTTTTAAAATTCCAATATTTCTTAACATTTCATCTGTTAGTTATCAACTTCTAATTCGATTCACTTACTGCCAGAAAATGTGATTTGTATGATATGTTCTTTAAAATGTGTTGTGGATTGGGATGCCTGGGTGACTCAGTCGGTTGAGTGTCCAACTCTTGATTTTGGCTCAGTCATGATGCCAGGGTCGTGGGATCGAGCCCCATGTTGGGCCTGACACTGAGCATAGAGATTGCTTGAAATTCTCTCTCTCCTTCTGCCCCTCTCCCCTGCTCATGCCCTCTTTCTCTCTCTGTCTTCTAAAATAAAAAAATAAAATATATTCCGGATTGATTTATGAACTAGCATATGACCAATTTTTATAAATATTACATGTATGCTTCAGAATAATCTGTAGACCTCATTGGTGGGTATATATGTCCGCTACGTGATTGGTTTTGTGTGTGTGTGTCTGTGTGTGTGTAATTCACCTATCAACAATTAAAAGTGTGGTGAAATCTACATGGGAGAGATATCTTTCTCTAGTTCAGTGATTTTTTTTCTTTATCTGTTATGAGGGATACTTCATACAAGTTTTTAGAATTGTGTGTGTTTAGTGAATTGAACATTTTAATCCTCATAGAGTGTGGCAGCCATTAAAATGGTCCTCAGTTTTCTAGCTGCAGGGAGTATTATTGACCTGTCACCCCAGCTGCTATATCCTGAAATTCAGCACGGTGTCCATATGGAAGTCTCTCATTTCATGGACTGCTCTCAGCCAAAGACTGAGCATAGCAGGGATACAGAAGCAGCTCTGTTCTTGGAAAACGTGGGGCTCCTAGAACAGGTGACTTTGGCTCAAGGACTCCCCATCAGATTTGCCATACTTTTCTGGGAAACAAACCAAACTCTAAGACTTTTCCTTCAGTTTTCTGCATTCTGAATGGAATATGCCTATATGTGGATTTTTTTTTTTTTCATATTTTTCCTGCTTGGTGTTCTGTGAGTTTCCTGGATCTATGGGTTTGGTATCTGTCATTGATTTTGGAAAGTTGATGGACATTATTATTCGAGATCTATTTTCTCTGTTCTTTGTTTTCCTTCTGGTATTCTAATTATGCACACATTACACCTCTTGATATTGTCCTATCATGCGTGGATATTTTGGTTTGGATTTTTTGTTTGCTTGCTTGTTTCATTTTGTTTGTATTGCTGTTTACTTTTTTCTCTGTGCGTTCCAGTTTGGGAATTTTCTATTGATATTTCTTAAAGATCCTTGATTCTTGCCATGGTTGTATCCAGTCCGCTGATGAGCCCATCAAAGGCATTCTTAGTTTCTGTTACAGTGTTTTTGCATCTTTAGCACTTCTTATGACTCTTTCTTAGAGTTTCCGTCTCTACCAAATTACCCATCTGTTCTTGCGTATTGTATCCTTATTCCATTAGGGTTCTTACCATGTTAATCACAGTGATTATAAATTTTCTACATGATAATGCCCAAATCTGTGTGATACCTGAGTCTGGTTCTGATACTTGTTTTATTTCTTCAGACTCTGCTTTTTTTTCTTGCCTCTTAACATTTTTTGTTGCTGCTGAAAGCTGAGCATGAGTAGGATCCTGGGATTTATAATAAGAAATACATATTTTGGTCTTCAACCTTGTTCCTGGCCAGAGCTGCCAAAACTGTTGTAATATCCCAAGCAATAAAGTTTCTAGGGGCATCTTTGGTTCTAATATTTGGTTTTTGAGCCCAGTTCCTGACATAGAGCTCCTAAATCTGCTGGAATTTCCTAAGTGATACAGGTCTTTTTCTAAAGAGGAAATTCTTTTTTTTTTTTTTTTAATTTTTTTTTTCAACGTTTATTTATTTTTGGGACAGAGAGAGACAGAGCATGAACGGGGGAGGGGCAGAGAGAGAGGGAGACACGGAATCGGAAACAGGCTCCAGGCTCCGAGCCATCAGCCCAGAGCCCGACGCGGGGCTCAAACTCCCGGACCACGAGATCGTGACCTGGCTGAAGTCGGACGCTTAACCGACTGCGCCACCCAGGCGCCCCCATAAAGAGGAAATTCTTACTGGACTCTTGGACAGCTTCGGAATGGGAGGTGAATATGAGGCTTGGAACTCCTAGCCCCAGGGTCTCCATTCTTAAGCTGAGGAGAGGGGCTGGAGATTGGGTTAACAATTAATCATATGTATGTGATGAAACCTTTATAAGAGTCCCTGAACTATGAGTCTTGGAGAGCTTCTGGGTTGATGGACACACTGACATACTGAAAGGCAGCATGCCCACAGAAGGCATGGAAGTTTTGCACCCCTTTCTGTATGTATGCCTTACTTACGCATCTGGCTGTTCCTGAATTATATCTTTTTATAATAAGCCAATAAAACCGTTTCTCTGAGTTCTGTGAGCCATTCTAGCAAATGATCAAACCCAAGTAGAGGGTCAAGGGAACCCTGATTTATAACTAATCAGTTGGAAGCCCACAGGTGACAACCTGGGACTTATTAGCATCTGAAGTGGGGACAGTGTCGCAGAGCTGAGTCCGAACGCTATGGAATCTGACACGAATTCCAGCTAGAGTGTGTCAGAACTGAATTGAATTGCAAGGCTCCTGGCTGGTGTTAGAGAGTCAGTCACTATGGAAACAAAAACAAAAACAAAAACAAACAAATAAAACAAACCCACATTTGGTGGCCAGAAGTACTGAGAGTAGAGTAGAAGAAGAGGTGAGGTTTGTTTTTTCCTTTCGAGGCAGTATTGGGTAACAGGAAGGGAGGAACATAGATTGTATGCTAATCTAGCTAGGGATTGGCTGTGTTTAACTGAAGCCGGAAGCTTCAGTTTCCTTTAGTCTTTTTGTTTTGTTTTGTTTTGTTTTGTTTTGTTTTGTTTTGTTTTGTTTTGTTTCCTTTCCTTTCGTTTTGTTTTGTTTTGTTTTCCTGCCATTATCTTTGGGTTTCCCTAACAACTCCTTGGATGATTCTGTGATTTTAAGCTGTTAATCACTGTTATCTTACTTAATCCCTTTGATGTGTTGGTAAGGTATAGGGAGGGGAAGCATTCTATAATCTTACAGTTAAAACTCAGTCTTTTTTTGTGGGTCTGTGTCCCAGGACTGTGACCTTCATAAGTGTGTCTGAGCTTTTTTAGGTAAGAAAAGAAGGCTCCTGGGCCCTAGAGTTGGATAATAGCTCTTTCCCCAGGTCACATAAGGATGTGGTAAAGTCTCATGGAGAATGCTCTCCACAGGATTTCAAATGGTAACTTTTCTCCTTCCTCTGCCAGAAACACCAGGAGATTTTTCTCCGATCTTTATAACGAGAACTTGGTGTCGCTCCTGAAAGAAAATGTGGGGTCTCCCTTAAGACTAGGTACCCCGGAGATTGCACTTTTAAGCTCCTCTGCATTCAACCCCCAGCAATTTGTCTCAGAATGACTATATAAGCTTTCCTACCAGTTTATAGCTCCAGAGATCTCTGATCTATGTGAGCTGAAATTTGGCCGGGAGTCTCCATTTCAGCTGAGGCTTTCTGGGTTTGCCTGTCTTTCCAGATTTCAGGGTGGTGCTTTGTCCTGTGACTTTGATTCTCTGACAGATCTGAGGACAGTTGTTTATTTTCAGTTTGTTGAACTTTTTTCTTGTTCAAGGGATAAGAGCAGTCCTTTCTAAGCTCTCACACGTTAGATCTGAAACCTGAAGCTGCCTCTTTCATTTGAAATGTTTTTTTTTTTTTTTTTTACTTGAGAAGAACTAAAAAAAGCATATGTATATTCACTCTTGGCTTCCTCATTGGTTTGGTTCAAATCATATTATTTTGATTGATACAATTAATAAATTGCAGTCTTTGTTAAAATGTGAACTTTTGTCTTTTGTATCAATGCAATAGGAACTGTTTTAAATATATATATTTATATATATATTATAATATATATAATTCTAGAGAAAGAACATTACAGCAGTCCATTTACTTTGAAAGGAAAATGAAAGAAAAAAATAAAGCACGGAGCAGTGTTTTAATAACAGGAAAGAGGTTTGATTATCCAGGGAATTCGTTAGTTGTAGTTGAGTACAGCAGAGACAATTTTAGAAGCATCATTTGTTCACTCTTTGAGTCCAATAATGTGTGATGGAACACATACTTTCTTTGTGGCAGATGAGTGCTCTGAAATACCTTAAGTACATCCATCTTGATGTTCAGAATGTTCCCTGAGCATAATTTATGAGCTTGGAAAATGTTGGATAAGTTGCTATTTTTGCAGCATTTTTTTTTTGTGCTTTCTATTTTAGTGTATTTCCAGTCATATATCATAAAACGTTAAGCCTGGAAAGAATCTCACGGCTTAATTTCCCGAACCTCATCATCGTGTAGGGACCAATGGAAGCTACCTGATTGCCGCTGCTTCCCAAACAGAGTAGGGATGGGAACCCAGGTTTCTTCTCCCAGCTGGACGGTACTGGCCCTCCATGCAAAAAGATCTTGGGGGCTCACCGAGAACCTTTCTTTCGTATCACGAGCCAGTAATCATAGAGTTTCCCTGTGAAACAAAACCAGAAAGAGGTGGTGAGATGTCTCAATTTTATGCTTGCTTGTTTGTTTATTTTGTCTTTTGTAAATTTGGTCAAAATTCAGTTGTTTTTGGGGCGCCTGGGTGGCGCAGTCGGTTAAGCGTCCGACTTCAGCCAGGTCACGATCTCGCGGTCCGTGAGTTCGAGCCCCGCGTCAGGCTCTGGGCTGATGGCTCAGAGCCTGGAGCCTGTTTCTGATTCTGTGTCTCCCTCTCTCTCTGCCCCTCCCCCGTTCATGCTCTGTCTCTCTCTGTCCCAAAAAAAATAAGTAAACGTTGAAAAAAAAAAAAGTATATTTAAAAAAAATTCAGTTGTTTTTGTTTTTAATGGGTTTTCAATGGTTGAAACAGTCAAGAACACTCTCTGACTATTGGGATAAAACTCTTTAGACAGAACTTTACAAAGGGCAAATAAATATTCTGTTCAGGGTTCATGCATTTTAATAAGCATCTTTCAAATAACAAATACTAATTACTGAACCTAGTCTAGCATATTTTTAATTCAACAAAGAGGAGAAAAAATTACGTAGATTAAGCAAAAATTGACTTAAATGGAGCCCATCGGGAACTGAACCACCGAAGTTAACTACGTATATACTGCTTCACAATTGGGCTATTTATGGGCTAGTTGGTTGCCTCAAACTTTATAAAACTTAAATAATAGAGCATGTATTCATAATGGGCTTATCTTATTTATCATTAAATTGAAGCTGGATTTTATTTAAGTGCATTATGTCACGGCAAGTAACGTAGGGCATTCTTTTAGAGCTCCTGGGTTTCTAGGTTATCTGGAGTTGGGACATAGGCCAGGGCCAAGGGCATGAAGGTTAAAAAGCATAATGATTAAAGGATGACAATTTCAGAAACTGAGGGAGAAGAAGGAGGAGCAAGGTAGCAATATTCAAATGTAATTCCTTTGGGATCCCAGGGGAGCTGTATAACATTGTCAACACAACCTGGTTCCAATGAAGAAGGGCCAGTTCACTATGAATCAGGGTAGGAGGGAAAGTAGGACTTGTCAATAGAGAAGGTACGTGGGGCTTTGAATATATGTCTCACGTAATTGCCCACCTGCTTTCACTTTCACCAGACTCCTAATTATTTCCTGGGTATAGAGCCATTGTACTGCCCATATAATTTTTACACATTATTCACCCACCCATGAATTGACTTAATTGCTGATTCTGAAATTCTGTCTTTAGAGATTCATTTATTTGGCTTTATGCAAATCCCACGATCAGTTATTCATACATGAGTGTGAATAATTATAGCATCTTGATTAAGACTGATTAAACTTTCCATTCGTCAAAGAGAAATGCAGATACTCTGGATATTTTACTTCACCTTCCAAATATTAACTCTAGAAAGCTAACTAATTCAATGACGTTTTTCTCAGAGCCCAACAGCTAGATTGTTGGTAAGGTTAGGGAGAGAACAAAGAAAATAAAGGCTCTGTTGGCTAGGAAGATCTATTTGTTTGTTAGATAATTTAGTGAATCCTCAACATTTTTATTGTGTTTGTTCGCAAGATTTTAAAGCAGTATAGTTACCCACAGAAATATTCCATAATTCCAGGTTTTGTTAACTGTAAGCTCTTAAGAGAACTTTAATGGGTGGGTTCCGTTTGCAAAGTACGTGTAGGTCCTAAGTATCTGCACCTTTCTTATTTGCTACCTCTCATCTATTATGTAGCCTTCTCCTCAGGTATCTTTTAAGACTCTTGATTTACACGGTCACAGGGTTGATTGAGTGTTGGATTGAACTAGAGTCGTGGTTTTACCGTGAGAGTAAGATGGAGAGAAATGGATCAAGGGACTTGGGGGGCATATATTGTCAGTGAGGTTAAACCAGAAAAGCAGAACTAGTATGATGCATATCATCATATGTACGTATGATATAATACATCACACATATTTGTGACATGATACGCATGTGTGTATGTGCATGTAAATCATGTATATTAAATAAGTCTATGTAATATAATTATATATAATATATTTTATTATATATATATATATAAAATGAAGGATGGAGATATAGATATAGATATAGATATAGATATAGATATAGATATAGATATAGATATATGACAAGGAATCAGCTTATGTGATAGTGAGGTCTGGCTAAGCAAGTTCAAAATCCACAGGGCAGGCAGTCTGGAAGGGAAGATTCTGGGCAGGCTGGACTCCCTGACACAAGCTGAAGCTGTTATCCATAGACAAAAAGGTAAGATTCCAAATAGGCATGGTCCATAGCTGCTATCCATGGTAGGAATTCCTTCTATACCTTGGAGAAGTATCAGTCTGGCTCTGAAGGCCTTCTGGTTGCTTCAGCCAGGCCCACTCATATTACCCGGGATACTGTACCTTACTTAGGGACGTTAATTACATATGCACGATTTTCCACAGCAACACCTCGCTTAGTGTTTGATCAAATAACTGGCGACCATAGCCCAGCCAAATTGATGTATCACAAAAGTCATCACGGCGTGTAGAAGGGAGAGGCCATGGTGATGGACCATAGGAACCTACATGGGTGAACCCTCAAGACATGACAGTTTTCTTTCCAACACCTTCAACTCTTCTTCTGGACTTTTTCCCTGCTGACATTTTATTATTATTAAATCTCTTAATTAAAACTACACATCTCTCTTGCTTCACACTCGAACACTGTAGGTGTTAAAGGTGCCAACCCCATGGGGTTGGAAATCTGCATATAACTTCTGACTCCTCAAAAACTTAACTACTAAAATAGCCTACTCTTGACCAGAAGCCTTACTGATAACTAAACAGGTGATTAACACATATTTTATATGTTATATGTATTATATACTGTATTCTTACAAGTAAGCTATAGAAAAGAAAATGTTACTAAGAAAATCATAAGGAAGGGAAAATATGTTTATAGTATTCTATTTATCAAAAAAAATCCACATATAAGTTGACCTGTGTCATTCAAGCCCATGTTGTTCAGGGGTCAACTGTACTCTTATATTCTTCCTAATTTTTCCCTTTATTTCACATGAAATCCTCTATTTTTTTAATGTTTATTTATTCTAGACAGAGACAGAGCATGAGTCAGGAAGGGGTAGAGAGAGAGGGAGACACAGAATCTGAAGCAAGCTCCAGGCTCTGAGCTGTCAGCACAGAGTCTGACATGGGGCTTGAACCCACAAAACGTGAGATCATGACTTGAGCCAAAGTCGGACGCTTAACCGACTGAGCCACCCAGGCACCCCATCACATGAAATCCTCTTTGTTAAATTACCTACCTAATATTAAATACTATACGAGCCAGTGTAGCCTTTGAAATACTCTCCCTCATCATCACAGACGCTGTCTTGCCTTAACACAACTGATTATCAACTCCTGTCACCAGAAAACAAACACATAACATCACTTGGCCAATTCAGTGACCCGAGAGCCATTGTAACATCTCGTTTCTCCCTGACACCCCTCCTCGCATTTAATCAATCATCAAATTCTCTTGAACTTACTCATGTCCCTGTTTTTATTTCCCTATTGTTTATTCATCAGTAAATCATGCTGTGAAAAAACAAATTAAGATTTTTAATCCTCAAAACAATTTATGCATTATATAGAGAACAAAAAAGACAGATGTGCAATTCAAAAAGTATAATAATGGAAGAAATAGAACAAAGGATTTATCTAAGTGCTAAAGTAGAGTGATTGCATCAACATCAAAGTACCCTAGAAGGAAAGCATATAAAAACATATCCATACATCATCTTGTAAATAACTCCATAATACAGGTTTTCTGCCACCATTATTTGAAATTGTTAAATACGAGCACTTTTCAGTACATGGCATCCTTTATGTGAACTTGTTGAAAATATGCTTTCGTATTTTTGATAATGGCGAAAATATCATAGATAAACATAGGTCAAACCCTTGAATTCAGCAGTTTACTTGCCCTTAGAACTTGCTGTTGATCAGCTTTTATGTACTGTTTAGATTTACTTTCTAAAAATGTTTTTAATGACAAATGGTTGGTCATATGAAAACCTCAAATTTCTGCCCATATTTCCTCATAGAACATTTGTTCTTAAATATGTGCTCTATAAAAGATCCCCTCTAAGTTAATGATGGATGGAAGGAAATAATAACTACTCAAGGCTAGGAAATGCATAAGAGAGGAGGTATTTAACATTTGTGAAACATCTTTTATGTACCAAGACTCAGGTTATGTAGACAATGGCATTTAATTTTTACAAGGTCTTGGGGCACCTGGGTGGCTCACTCAGTTAAGTGTCTGACTTTGGCTCAGGTCATGATCTTGCAGTTTGTGGGTTCAAGCCCCATTTCAGGCTCTGAGCCTGCTTTGGATTCTGTGTCTCCCTCCCTCTCTGCCCCACCCCCGCTCACTCTCCTCTCTCTCTCTCTCTCTCTCTCAACAATAAGTAAACACTAAAAAATTGAATTTTTACAAAGCCTTGTGAAATAGACATGCCCAATTTACAAGTGAAGAAAATGAGTCATGAGAATTGGATTAGTTGGTTCTATGCCCGTTGTCTCAGTTACCGTTGCAGATTATGAAACTACTCCGAACTTTGAACAAGGATAACTTTATATGATCTCCCTCTGGACGAGCACGGCGTGATCACAGAGAAAAGAAAAAGAGTAGATTGAGTAACAGATCCACTTGACCTGGAGAGTTTATACACAGGTGGTAGAACAAGGAAGGTGGGGAGAAACGTGAGAATGGAAACCCTGTTTGGATTTCCTCAAGGTTAGAGGAGATCGTGGGAAGCTAGTAAGCATGGTGGTTACGGGATGACAGCTGTGTTTTCGAAGGATAACACCAAAGGCAATATTTGTGGAAGCCTGGAAGAGCAAAATGAGCGGGAAGAGAAACATGTAGGGAGTTGTTGCCCAACCTGAAGGAAGAGGGAGGCACAACAGAGATGTTTGCATTAGTAACTGTTGAAAATGACATGGAGGTACAAACTACACAAAAAAGTGAGGACTCTGATTTAATCCAAACATAAGGTGGTGTCACGTGTTAGTTAAGCAGTGGATTTCTAGGTTACAAGGCAAGTATAAGGGAAAACTGAGACCCTGATACCCGGATGGGTTCTCATGTGCATGTGGTTGCCCGACCATATCGCCTGAAGACACTAGAGGTTGATGAAGAATATTTCATGGTAAGCTCATCTTCTGATCTTCGAGATTGACACCCGTCTTCGTGCAGTGAGACCATCTTTCTTTCTGAGCTTTTGGTGCATGATTCACCTAAAGGGTTAATGTATAAACCTCATTTGGGGATGTAGACTGATGGAAGTGATCCCATCCCAAGCCCAAGATTTTCCAACTTTAGTAATGTAAGACTTCTAACGTCTATGCATGTCTGTTCTATTGCTCTTTTGATTGCGTGGACAATTTTATGTTTCAGCCCTTCTTGCCTTTCTGTGGGATCTTGTGAAAGTTCTGGCCAGTGAGTTAAGGGTAGATGTGGGGTAGTGTTACTTGTGGCATGGATTTTTTAGTTTCCCGTGAAAGATTCACCAGTGCTTTTTTTCCTCCTATCACAGTGATTAACAACATTCATCAGTAAATTATTAGCAAAGTTACCAGTAAATTACTAATTAATTAATTATTATCAACTATTATTACTTTAGTATCAGTAAATTATTAGCAACATAGAATTTCCTTTAGCTTGGGTCCCTGAATAAGAATATCCTGGACTTGAGCCCCTGACCAGCCCATGGTGAATTTCTAGCAGAAGCAAGAAATAAAACCTGGTGTTGGAAGGCTCCAAGATTTTGAGTCTCTGTTAACTGTTGCGTAATCTAGCCTCTTCTGATTGACTCCCTGTATATCAATTCTGACATTGATAGAGCAATACATAAAGCAAGAGATTAATAACCTGTATCAAGATTCCTAGACTTTCATAAAATGTACATTTTATGAGAATAGGCATTTCTGGAAAATTCCAGGTACAAACTAAGGTTTCCTCCCACTTCATAAGGGAGCAGTACTCTAAATGTGTCATTAGAAATGTTAATTGTCTATATGGTATGTCTATAGAACCTGTCAATTCACATATCCACTGGATTGTGACCCCTTTTCCAAAAGCTCTCACGTTTCTCGAAGTAAGTGTGTGTGTGTGTGTATGTGTGTGTGTGTTTAAATTTGACATTGTTCTAGTGGAGATATAGAGGAAGAAATGGATGAAAAAGTTCTTTCAGAGATAAAGTCAACATGTATTGGCAGAAGGAATGTAAATGAGTAAATAATGGATGATAAAGTATATAAGAGACTTAAACAAAGGCATAGCTAACAACATGAACTATACCAGTAGATGAATACATTTTGAGAAGAAAGATGTGATGTTATTTTACTTGGATATAATAATATATAACGCTTATTGAGTGTGCCGGTTCTGAATGTTTTACATGTATGAACTCACATAATTGTTCCAACACAACGATGTGGGTATTTGTATTAGCCGCAACTCATATGTGAGAAAACTATGGTAAAAAGAGATCATATTCTAGTATGAATCCAGGTTTATACAGTGGTGCTGGGAAGCATATACAAAGAAATCAATCCGCTGACTTAGGCACCTTTGCTATTTTCCTAGTTATTTGCCTTCCTGTAGCATCTGAAGGATCATAGTATTACGATTCAGAAATTTGGGTTCCATACTGGAATCTCAGTTTACTCAACTGAGAAATAGGGTAAGATCCTTCTCCTCCCTACTTCCTTGGGGCTGTTAACAAAGCCCAATAAATTGGGCCCAGTTGACAAAATGAAAAGTGAAGCACAAAGAATGATAACAAGAATCAAGATGATATCTGCACACAATGCAGTTGTGCACAATTCCCAGGACCAGAGAAAGGGGTGAGAGTGGGGGAGTGATTCAGCTGGAGGGAGAAAGAGAATCAATAAAGGTTAATAAGTTAAAAGATAAATTGCAGCCATTTATGCCTGGTCTTGGCTGGCAGAATGTTACCAACTGCAGAAAAGTCGAAGAAAGTGGCGAAGGAAAGGGTACCAGGCATGTGGACGGTTAAGAGGGGACCGGCATCCCTGGATCAGAATTTTTATAAGAAGATAGCATGGGTCAGGAATTCATGCTTACAAGATAGTCTGAGCAAGTGGAGTGGCTGTAAGAGATTTAGGGTCATGTCACGGGTAGCCGGGGACAAGAAACATGAGCCGTTCCAAAGGAAAACCCAAAGCAAGTGTCTGTCTCCCAAATGCTAAGGAGACAGCTGCCACTGACACAGCCAATGCCAGGCAACTGGAGTTCCCCAGAGAATTTGTGTTGACTTTGAAAATTGTGCCAAAAGGAAAAAAAAAAAAAAAGGGCTCTTCTAGGAATTACATTGTGGATTCAAGAAGCTAGATCCCATTCCATCTCTATTCACTCCCTTGTAGAACTAGGTTGTCAATATAAGGGAAAAAATGATAACCTGAAAAAAAACCCAAAAAAAACCTTGAGACATGTAAACAATCCCAGTGAAATTGGCTACCTGACTCACTTTGAATGAGTGAATGTAAGCATGAAATGAAATCTAGGATCTTGGCTGATGGAGGGCAGGCTTAACCAAATACTCTGTGCTTTTCATTTAGAAAATGAGAAGAGATTTATTTTATAGAGGGAAGAAATCAAACTGTTGTGGATTTTTTTTACCAGTGGTTGGCAGCATAACAGTGTTCGAAATATGGAGGACGAAGACCTTTATACATGTTCTGTAGGACTGGATTGAAAGTTTTGGAATACAGAGGTATGTCTATATTCAGTGAAGAACAAAGAGAGACCGCAAGTCTCTGAATCAGCTGAAGGAACACAGAGTGAGGGAGTAGATGGAAACAACTGAACCAATATTATTCAATATAATTTATCCAAGATGTTCAGGGGAGGCGGGTAGGGTATTTCGAGTAGGGTGTTAGGTATGCGAATAACTGGGTATTTCAGAAAGACTGAGAATTTACAGCAACAACAAAAAGACATTCAGATGGCGTTCAGATAGTGATAGAGAAGACAACAGAGAAAAACAGGCATCTGGGAAATACACGAGAAACTCCGCTTGGAACCACTTGGGAAGCGTTGATGGCCTCTTCTCAGGAGAGCAGAGTTAACCTCAACTGTCTTGCGGGACTCACGGCTTAAAGAGAGCTTCATGCTCTAGTCTGCAGGGGACAACACATTTCCGTGAAGCATCTGATTGTTTATTTGGAAAAATGGGTAGAGTCCATTTTGGATACCATTCACAGAGGCACGCCATTTCAGAATACTTTGTGAAATGTACTTGTGAAATACTTGTTCAGAGTGTGAACAAAGTTCTTCGGGAGGTCTGCGGGGAGAAACATCAAGTCTGCTTGCCATTCGTGAAGAGGGGGTGAATGGCAGAGCTGGGCTTTGACGGGGGACAAGGCTGTTTGCCATGGAGGGCACGGCATGAGAAAATTTGAGAAAGCCAAGAAGGTTTTGTGTCCATTGTCATCTTTTCACGTTTAGTAGACCATGTACAGTTAGTTGTCTCTTATTGGGGCGGAAAAAGGCTACCATTTCCAAAGAATGAGGGGAATGTGAAAGAGTAAGCCTACCGCAAAGGTCTTGTGAATGAAAACTACGTCCAAGAGAAAACAACAATAGCTTCTGAATATTCTGTTCCCTAGAGCGTGGGCCTGGGTTTGAATCCTGGGCTCTTCGGTTTATTAGCCATGTGATCTCTCATAAATAAAGTAAATAAATTACTTTCTTGTTAATTTACTTTATGTGAGCTGCGGTTTTATGTCCAATAAGTTGGAATTAAAGATACATATGTCATTGTGATAGAGAATAAATTGTGATGCAGAATAAATGAGATAATACACGTAAGGAACTTAGTATAGCTTCTAGCAAATGCAAAGTGATCAGTTGTAGGAGCTGGTAACTCTCCAGTGAATTGAATTGATCAGTTGGAGTAAAGAGATATCTCAGGCTCATATTCTGTTTTTCTTGCCCCAGTTCCAGAATTGGTCATTTCTCTAATATCTGTCTTTCTATGCATACACATATATCTAAATATGAGCAGTCTAAGAGTACCCAGTGTTTAATTAATTACTTCTAATTAACTTGGTGGCCGAAGTTAATTACACAGAAATAGGTAATAAATATAATAGAGGAGACTCCACAGAAATAAACACATGGGTTACTTAGAACTGAGTAGAGAAATAAAGGAATAAATTATACAAGGATAGAAAGGTAAAATCTATACTGTCATCATCCCAAATGTTACAGTTTTTCATCTGAAAAGGCCCGTGACTCTAGAGACAAATAAATAGAATTACTCTAGATCTTGGCAAAATTTATCAAGATAAAATGGCAACCCCCAAATTGATTGCATTTATATAATCCAGCAGCAAGTATTTTGAGAATATAATGTTTTAAATGACAGCCTTTACTAAAACATCCAAGAAAGAAAATACTAAAGAATAAATTTAACAAGTGCAAGATCTTTATAGAGGTTGTACAATTATGTTAAAAGAAATGTTAAATAAATGGAGAGATAAGTTATGTAAGTGGATAAAATATGAATTATATAAGCATGTCCATTATCCTTGAATTAAATGTATAAATAGATGCTATCCAACTTGAATCCCGACAGGAATTTTTGTGGTTTGGGGTTCTTACCACTATAGGATCAGAAATACCTTATTTTAAGATTAGGGAAAGCAAGTTGTTAATTAACTGAGGATTTGTATTGATTTGTTGGCATTTGGTGGGGGAGGGTTAGGGAGTGATTTGATAGACCTATCGATATACAACAAGTATTACCTTGAACTGTATGAAATTGCCATTTTTGGTTTTTAACAAGGTCTCCTTTTGGCAATTTTGTATGCTTTCCATCTAATACATAGTTTGTTAAAGTTTACTGGGGATCAACAAAATATATGCTTTTAAAAGTCAATAATGGCTCCACAAAGTAGGTATAGAGGGATCTTATCTCAGTACAATAAAGGCAATCTAAGAAAAGCCCACAACTTACTTTATAATCAATGGGGACAAAGTGTAAGCTTCCACTCTAAGGTCTGATACAGGCATGGATACTCACCCCACCACTTCTTTGCAAAATATTGCTGGCAGGCCGAGCCAGAGCACTTAAACAAGAAAACGAAATAAAATGCATTCAAATCAGAAAGGAAGCAAAATTATCTGGTTGCAGAAAGTATGATCATATATGTGGAAAACCCTAAAGACTCAACAAAAATCTGTTAGAACTAATAAATTCGGTAACATTGCAGGATACAAAGTCAAGACATAAGTCAGTTATGTTTCCTTAAACAGACAATGAGCTATCCAAAAAATGGAATTGAGAAAGCAATCCCATTCAAAACAGCGACAGAATAATGAAATACTTCGGAACAAACTTAACCAAAGAGATGTAAGGCTTGCACTGTAAAGATTATAAAACATTGACGAAGGAAACCAGAGAAGACACAGGTGAACGGAAAGACATCCTGTGTTCATGGATTGGCAGGATTAATATTGTTAGCATGTCCATACTACTCAAAGTAATGAAAAGATTCAGTGTAATCCTTATCAAAAGCCCGAGTAGTCAAAGTGACCTTAAACAAGAAGAACAAAGCTGGAGGTTATCACGGTTCCTGATTTCAAACTAATACAATTCTACAGCAATCCAAACAGCCTAGTGCTGGTATACAAACAGACATATAAGCCAGTGGAACAGAACAGAGAGCCCAGCAATCAATCCACACATATCCAGTTAACTGATCTTAAGCAAAGCTGCCAAAAAACACAAAATGGAGAAATGGTGTTAAAACTGGATATCCACACGCAGAAGAATAAAATTGGACCCTATCTCACACCACATACAAAAATCAATTCAAAACGGATTAAAGACTTAAATGAAGGACCCAAAGCCATAAAACTACCGGAAGAAGGTAGGCAAAACGTTTCTTGACGTTGATCTGGGCAATTATTTTTTGCTTATGATACCAAATCACAGGCAACCAAAGCAAAAGTGAACGAATCGGACTGTATCCAACTAAAAAGCTTCGACACAGCAAAGGAAACAATCAATAGAGTGAAAAGGCAATCTCTGGAATGGGAGAAAATATTTTCAAACCATATATATGATAAGGGGTTAGTATCCAAAATATATAAGGACTCATTCAACTCAATAGCAAAAAACCAAATAACCTAATTTTAAAAAATGGACAAAGAATCCGGATAGACATTTCTCTAATGGAAACATACAAATGAACAACAGCTCTATTAAAAGATGCTCAGCTTCACTTTATTAAGGAAATGCAAATCAGAACCACAAGGAGGCATCACTTCCCACCTGTTAGAATAGCTATTATCCAAAAAACAAAACGTAACAAGTATTGGCGAAGATGTGGAGAAAAGGGAAGACTTGTCCACTGTTGGTGGGACGTAAATTGGTACTGCCACTGTGAAAAATAGCATGGCTATTCAGAAAATTAAGAATAGAACTACTTTATAGTCCTGCAATCCCTCATCGGGTTATATACCCAAAGAAAATGAAATGAAGATCTTGAAGAGATATCTGCACCTCCCAAGGTCATTGCAACATTATTCATGATAGCTAAGATATGAAACAACCTAAGTGTCGGACAACATGTGAATAGATAAAGAAAATGTGAATATATGTGTGTGTGTGTGTGTGTGTGTGTATGATCTAAGATATTTATGCAATATATATGTATTTATATATGTAATATATATGTATATAATCTACGATATTTATGTAATTTCAACATATTAAAACAATATACTAGAATATTATTCTTCAGTAGAATATTATTCAGTCTCAAAAGAGGGAAATACTGTCATTTGTGACAACATGGGTGAATCTGGAGGACATTATGCTGAATGAAATAAATCGGTTGCAGAAAGACAAATAATGCGTGATCTCACTTACATGTGGAATCTAAAATAGTTGAACTCAAAGAAGCAGGGAGTAGAATGGCAGCTGCCCTGTGGTAGGGGAAGGAGAAAATGGGGGAGATGGTTTTTCAAGGTGGGCGTGGTTTCCCTTATGCCAGATAAAGTCGTTCTGCGGATCTAATGTACCAATGTGACTATAATTAGCTGCACATTGAGGTGTACTTGAACTTTGCTGAGAGGGTAGATCTTTGGTGTTCTCACCACACACGTTAGTTAGACATGTTAGACACGTTAGAGGACACGTTAGTGGACATGTTAGCTTGGTTGTAGCGATTATTTCACAACGTTTGTGTGGCTCATCAAATTGTCCCCCTTAATATATACAGTTTTTAATTGTCAAATATTCTTCCATAATAAAAAAAAAAATTGTTTTTGTGTTCTGTGAATGTGAAGCCATGCAAAACGACAAACAAAATCGGGTAAAACGTGGAAACTTTTAAGTGATTAAAACCTCCTCCACCCAGCGATACCCATTTCTCTTCCCAACTCTTTTCTTCCCCCGTTAACTTTCTGTAATTTCTCTTAGAAATGAGAAACAAATATGGAGTACTAAACAGCGTCCCCTGGTGGCCGCCTACATTGCACAACAAACCAGTCGTAAGTGGGCGTCTTCTCTTTTAAGTGGGGGAGAATACACGCAAGAACTTCATCCATTACTTTTGAGCATACAGCCTATTTTTTTCGTCATTTCCTGTAAGTTTATGACATGAAGATGTGTACATTTATGTAAGAACGATTCCCAAATGTCCATCTAATATACATATCAAAGTCCATTTGTAAAAAACCTGATTATGCGCTGAGATTTCTGGAGAAATTATTAACAACGTTTAAATTATTCCCTTCGTATATTGTCTCCTAAGAAATGTTGTAATTATTAAGAAGAAACTACAGTAAATTTGAGACCTCCTCCAACAAGTTATTTTACTAATATATCTTTTTTTTTTTTTTCCTGGGGGAAAAATGTAGCTATGGTATGAGAGTTTATTTTTAAAAAATCTCAAGATAGGGCACCTGGGCGGCTCAGCCGGTTGAGCGACCGATCTTGGCTCCGGTCGTGATCTCACAGTTTGTGAGTTTGAGCCCCGAGTCTGTGCTGACAGCTCAGAGCCTGGAGCCTGCTTCTGATTCTGTGTGTATCTCTCTCTCTCTGCACCTTGCCCGCTCATGCTCTCTCCCTCTTCCTCACTCTCTCTCAAAAATAAATAGACATTTTAAAAAATTAAAAATTTCTAGACATGTCATAGACCTTCCCCAATTCCCTTTCTTCCCACTCCATTTTACCTCTCCTAAACTGAGGCAGTTGCTTAATCCTGTTTTTAATTTTTTTCCACTATCCTGTCTATGCAGTTCAGACATACATCCATTCATGGTTTCTTATGCCTTAATCTAGAAGTATTATCTTTTAAAATGGCTTTAGTTAGACATATTTATTCATCCTCCCCCCCCCTCAAGATGCAGCAATGAAATTTGCCTATGATATAAATAAGACAAAAAGTCTTGTCTTTTTACATTCATTTTAAGCACAGAACTTCAAGCAGTTTGTGTGATTTACAAACTTTGGATCAGCCTCAGTGAGTTTTCTGTCTTGTGGTTCAGATCTAAGAGCCATTACAGGGGCGCCTGGGTGGCGCAGTCGGTTAAGCGTCCGACTTCAGCCAGGTCACGATCTCGCGGTCCGGGAGTTCGAGCCCCGCGTCAGGCTCTGGGCTGATGGCTCAGAGCCTGGAGCCTGTTTCCGATTCTGTGTCTCCCTCTCTCTCTGCCCCTCCCCCGTTCATGCTCTGTCTCTCTCTGTCTTAAAAATAAATAAACGTTGGAAAAAAAAAAATTTTAAGAGCCATTACATCAACCACTAGGTTGAGTCTCCTGGATTCCTGAAATATGAAACCATAGACATTTCTTAAGGAAAGAATATGTTCATTGCATGGTTTGTGCAATAAATATTGTTGGAGAATATTGAACATAACCAAAATTTAACCCGCGAAATTCAGGACAAAGCAATATTGTGGAAAGATCTCTGGGATAGCTTTAAAAAAAAACACATTCCTCAAAAAGTGTATTGACTTCCTAGCAAGGTGATTTGGAAACACTTCATTTCTCTGCATTTTGGTTTCACCATCAGGAAATGGAGATAGTAATATCCACTTTGCTTTTCATAAGATTATTGTGCAGCTCATAATTTTTTTTGTTTAATAGAAATGCTTTATTTTTTTATTTTATTTTTTTTAAAGTTGTTTTTTTTTCAATATATGAAGTTTATTGTCAAATTGGTTTCCATACAACACCCAGTGCTCATCCCAACAGGTGCCCTCCTCAATACCTATCACCCACTCATCCCTCCTCCCACCCCCCCCATCAATCCTCAGTTCTCAGTTTTTAAGAGTCTCTTGTGCTTTGGCTCTCTCCCACTCTAACCTTTTTTTTTTTCCTCCTTCCCCTCCCCCATGGGTTTCTGTTAAGTTTCTCAGGATCCACACATGAGTGAAACCATATGGTATCTGTCTTTCTCTGTATGGCTTATTTCACTTAGCATAACACTTTCCAGTTCCATCCACGTTTCTACAAAGGGCCATATTTCATTCTTTCTCATTGCCACGTAGTACTCCATTGTGTATATAAACCACAATTTCTTTATCCATTCATCAGTTGATGGACATTTAGGCTCTTTCCATCATTTGGCTATTGTTGAGAGTGCTGCTATAAATATTGGGGTACAAGTGCCCCTGTGCATCAGCACTCCTGTATCCCTTGGGTAAATTCCTAGCAGTGCTATTGCTGGGTCATAGGGTAGGTCTATTTTTAATTTTTTGAGGAACCTCCACACCATTTTCCAGAGCGGCTGCACCAATTTGGATTCCCACCAACAGTGCAAGAGGGTTCCCGTTTCTCCACATCCTCGCCAGCATCTATAGTCTCCTGATATGTTCATTTCAGCCACTCTGACTGGTATGAGGTGATATCTCAGTGTGGTTATGATTTGTATTTCCCTAATGAGTGACGTTGAGCATCTTTTCATGTGCCTGTTGGCCATCCGGATGTCTTCTTTAGAGAAGTGTCTATTCATGTTTTCTGCCCATTTCTTCACTGGGTTATTTGTCTTTCGGGTGTGGAGTTTGGTGTGCAGCTCATAATTTTTAAAGTCATGGGGTGCCTGGGTGGCTCAGTCAGTTGAGTGTCTGACTCTTGGTTTCAGCTCAGGTCATGATCTCATGGTTTGTGGCTTGGAGCCCCACCTCAAGCTCTGTGCTGACAGTGTGGAGCCTGCTTGGGTTCTCTCTCTCTCTTCCTCTCTGTCTGCCCCACTTCCCCTCTCAAAATAAATAAACTTAAAAAAATTAGAGCTATCATCATATAAATACAACAGTACTACGTGGATTTAAAAACGGAACACTTCAAAGGCAGGGAGCCAATTTCAGAAGTTAATTGGCCTTTGTTTGGCAGGGGCATAGTCCTCTATGTATTTACTAGGATAATTAATTAAAAAAATTTTTTTAACATTTATTCATTTTTGAGACAGACAGAGAGAGAGAGAGACAGAGCATGAGTGGGGGAGGGGCAGAGAGAGAGGGAGACACAGAAGCCGAAGCAGGCTCCAGGCTCTGAGCCATCAGCACAGAGCCCGATGCGGGGCTCGAACTCCCGGATCGCGAGATCGTGACCTGAGCCGAAGTCGGACGCCCAACCGACTGAGCCACCCAGGCACCCCATAGGATAATTAATTTTTCAAATGTTAGGATTTGTAAGAGTTGGACCAACTGTAAACTTAAAAACAGAAGATAAGGTAGAAGTGGTCAACTCTGAGTATGTTTCTGTTCACATGGAAATGAAATATGAGCAAGAAAATAGAGGGCAGTTTGGTGTTAACTGAGCAATAAAGAGAATATTCTGAAACAGTTGCTTTCCGAATAGATGACAGAAAATGAGGAGAGGATCAAGTGTGATTTAAAATACTTGGGGGGTTGGGGCGCCTGGGTGGCACAGTCGGTTAAGCGTCCGACTTCAGCCAGGTCACGATCTCGCGGTCCGTGAGTTCGAGCCCCGCGTCGGGCTCTGGGCTGATGGCTCAGAGCCTGGAGCCTGTTTCCGATTCTGTGTCTCCCTCTCTCTCTGCCCCTCCCCCGTTCATGCTCTGTCTCTCTCTGTCCCAAAAATAAATAAACGTTGGAAAAAAAAAAATTAAAATACTTGGGGGGCGCCTGGGTGGCGCAGTCGGTTAAGCGTCCGACTTCAGCCAGGTCACGATCTCGCGGTCCGTGAGTTCGAGCCCCGCGTCAGGCTCCGGGCTGATGGCTCCGAGCCTGGAGCCTGTTTCCGATTCTGTGTCTCCCTCTCTCTCTGCCCCTCCCCCGTTCATGCTCTGTCTCTCTCTGTCCCAAAAATAAATAAACATTGAAAAAAAAATTTAAAATACTTGGGAGTGGCACAATAAAGCTTGCTAGAAAGAGGCCAGACCTACGTTAGAGAATGAGTCTTACACTGAATGCAATAGAAGAATTTGCCTGTATGTCACTTGAGTGAAATTAGAATTTGCTTTCCATTTAGAGAATGAGGTTTTATTAATGATGTGCTAAAAGCAGGAACACCTCTAAACTCAGAAAAGAGAATAGAAACTGGCAGTGCTCTAATGTAATTACACACAACTTTGTGTTCACGTGGCTTGTCCAATTAGCAATCTCGTTTCTAGAAACTGATGTTAGTGGATGCTGTTGGATTCCATATACCAGCTTATTGTATTCGTCTTCCAGTTACTCTGGGTTGTAGCTTCTAAAGGCTCACAGCTACTCCTTTCTCTAATCTCAAAATTGCCTTCTGTCATATAGAAGCTCCCAGTCCAAAGACCCTGCCTCACCTTGGCCAATGACTTGCTTGTGTGGGTGTTTAAACAAAGACTGGCGCCCTTGCTTCTGAGTGGGATCATTTCTGTGGTACAATTCATGTTCCAGAACTCCTTCCCTACAGCGCCTTAGCTGCTTTCTTCACGTTCTTTCTCCCGAGTAGACTTCTCACTAGAACACTTGAATGAGAGTTCCTGCTCTCAGGTCTTGTTCCTGAGGAGTCTGACCTAAGATAACCGTGTCAAGGGTGACCATGTGCTATGTAGCATCCTAAACTTTCCTACCATCAGGTTGAGGAGTGTCTGGCTTCAACCCACTTTGGTAAAATTTTCCGTCATAGAGGCAAATATCCATTAAAAACCGATGGATATTTGCTGAGGAATTTCCTACTACACTGCAAGTCTCACATAATTAAACAAAACCTTTTGCAAAGCTGCCTTTCAAGAGATAAATGACGTCACTTTTTTATGGATGGTAACTTTTCTAGAAAAAAAGAACATTATCCTGAACAATACATTGAGTACCATGTCATCACCAAAGATGTATTTAATGGGTGTTTTGTACTATGGTTTTATCATGACGTTTATAATATATCTAAGTATTTTCCAAATTGAAAAAGCACGACTTGTCCTCTTTTTATACTCTCTCATAAAGAATAAGATATAATAAATCCTTAGCAGTAACATTTTCCACACCATTTTTCTTAAATGGTAGGATGACTTTGTGATTGGTGACTAGTGGTATAAAATTTGTGTTTCAGGCACATCTCTTCCTTTAACTTTCTAAATTGCTACCGTTAAAAGTCACTTCAACGTTTCAGGGTCTCAAGTTCCTTATTGAACAACACTTCTTGGTTTCCATTTTGCATCATATTGTATGTTTATATTAGTTATGTATTAATTATTCCATACATTTTCATCAAACACACACACGATTTTTAAAAAACAAATAGTGGGGTGCCTGTGTGGCTCAGTTGGTTAATCCTCTGACTCTTGATTTCAGCTCAGGTCATGATCTCATGGTCATGGCATGGGGCCCCACGTTGGGCTCCACGCTGGGTGTGGCGCCTGCTTAGTATTCTCTTTCTGTCTGTCTGTCTATCTGTCTCTCTCTCTCTGTCTCTCTTTCCCTCTCTCCCTCTCCCCTTCGTCCACTCACACATGCTCCCTCTCTCTTAAAAAACAAAAACGAGAACAAAACAAAAACAAATAATGACATATAACGAAATCAATATTTCTCCTTCTCTTTGCCTTGCCCTTTCTCTTCTGACCAGTAGTATCATTCCTAACGGACCACCGTTTTTAAAAATCGTAGCTTATCATTCAGCAAATTATCTCAACACATTTATATAATATAGTCTTTTTTCCCCATAATTCTGCTTCCAGAAATCAGCTTCCAGAAATTACATGTACGAAAGTGTAGCAAAGTTTGGTCATGGGATAATAATGGTTATGTGATAACAATTATTAACACTAGGCTATAGGTATCTTATATCCTGTGTCTTCTTATGTGGGTTACTGGTACTATTGTACTTCCCACCCCCCCCCATAGCTACTTGGAATCCCATCCACTAAATAGATAGTCCTCTAACATCCTGGGAAACACCTTCTTGGGGCCCCAGGCTCACCGCTTCAATATTAGTCTACTTTTCTTTGGCTTGTGGTACGCCGGTCATTCTGAGGCTTCCCTTCATTGTTTTTCTGATCGAATCTAACCCGAAACTCCATATCTTTATTTTTTTCTTTTGCTGTGTTTTACCTGTGTACCTTATTAAGCAACTTCCCAAGAAAATGTCTGCTATCTTCCTGTTTCATTGAGAATTCATCTATATTTGGGGATAAAATATTTTCTGCCAGAATTGTGAATGGCATTGTCAGTCTGTGTGTATTGCCTCCAATAAGTTGAGCCCTTGGTGCAGTTTGTTGATAACATTTTCTCTTGTCTAAATATTTAAACTAATTTTTATTGTCTTCATGTTCTGAAGTATTGAAATAATGCACCAAAGTATTGGTATAATTTTCAACTATTGTGCTTGTCACTCAGTGGACCCCCTTCAACCAGGAGATACGTGTGTCCTTCAGATATGGAGAATTATCCTTCTTTAAAAGTTTAAAACTTTCTTTAATGTTTTCTCTGTCTTTCCTTGGAATGCCTGTTTATTGGGTAATGGACCTTCTGGACTGGCCCAGACTCACATGTTGCAGCTGGATTAGTTCTCATCTTTGAGGGATGTGTTTGACTTAGACTTCCAGTCCTTCAGCCCAATTTGATTTTCAACAGTGATGTTTTTAATTTTCTTTCTCTTTTTTTGAGTTTATTTATTTTTGAGAGAGAAAGAGTGGGGGATGGTCAGAGAGAGAATCCCAAGTAATCCCAGGCACAGAGCCTGACACGGGGCTCAAACTCACGAACGTGAGGCCATGACCTGAATCAAAATCAAGAGTTAGATGCTCAACCGACTGAGCCAACCAGGTGCCCCAACATTTACATTTTTGATTTTGAAAAGTTCTTTCTTTTTCCTTTTTCATGGCATCATTTTGTGTGTGTGTGTGTGTGTGTGTGTGTGTGTGTGTGTGAATTCAAACAAATATCTTCTTATAGTAAATAGGTTTTTATAACCGTTGTTTTCTATTCCCTAAATTATCTCCTCATTCAGGCTTATGTTTTCTGTTTGTTTATCTGGTGCTGTTCACATAGTCAGTGATTTTAATTGTTGGCTAAGCTTTGAGAGTAAGGAAATCAGCTGAGTTCAGGGCTCTGTGTACATGGACGGGAGCTTTGTTTGACTGGACACTTTAGCCATGGTCAATTATGTTGAGGCTCCTAACTTTCTGAATTTTGAAGTCTTTTCTCTGAGGCCATTCATTTCCTCTAGAAACAAATGCTTTGCTCTTTTCTCCTATGATTTTGGGTGTAGATACCTGCTTGCTGGGAATTCTGCCTCTGTGGAGGAGATAATGTTGGCCTATGATTTCATCTTTGGTTTTTCAAAGACCCTCTCTGATTTCAGGTCCCCTTTCCACTTCTAACCACTGTCAAAATAAGCGTTTCCAAGTGTCAAGCCTCTCTGGGAGTCTGGGGGTCATGGATCCTCTGGCCCTCCCGCTCCGTGCTTGCTCTAGCCTCTGGGTCTCCTGCTCTGGTCCCTGCACTTGGTATCGTTTTCCTTCTTGCATAAGTTTGATGGTCCCTCTTGCCTGCTAATGTCTGTTCTCCCGGGCTTAAGCACTTAAAGTTTATCATTTTAATTTCATTTTTGCAAGTTCTCAGCTCTGTGAAAGAACAGCAAGTATTATCCATTCGTTATCTTGAACGCAATAAGACATTTTCTAAGATCCTTTCAAACTCAGAAGAACAAAACAGAAAGTTTAACTCTATAAACACCATCGATACTCAAGGCCTTCATAGGTCTAGGTACTAAATTTAAATTATATTTTGATGCTTCTGAGAACCTGGTGTTTTAGAAGGGACATGAGAGCCAAATAGGACAGTGTTTGGATCGCACTCTTCCAGTCACCTGTTTGAACTTAAAGGAAATATATAGCCTCCTTGATTATACTGACCTTGTAGTGCTTTTTTGAGGAGATTGAGGAATCGAACACCAGAAACCGTGCCCACAACATAGTAGGTACCCCATAAATTCTCGTTCCCTTGCTTAATCTCTTAATGTTTTATTTTTATTCTCCAAAGTACACAGTTTTTCTTATGACCCTTTCTATCCACCCCGGAGGAATTGCATATGGTAAAGTCCACCTTCCCCTTAGGTGCTTCCGTGAATATCTTTTCACACAACGGGCAGCAATTAGGATGCGTCTATTTGCTTTTCTAGGTAACAAACCACCCCCAAATTCAGCAGATTAAACAACTATTTATTTAGCTCAGAGATCTGTGAATTGACAAATCGGGCTGGGCTCTGTGGGTTGGTTCTGTGGACTTGAGCCAGCCTTCTCAGATCTCAGTGGGACTTGCTGACCTTAGTTGCTGGTTTGACTGGGAAGTGGCGAGTCCCCCGCATGTCTACTAGGATGGTTCGTTCCTTCGCCGTGAGGTATCTCATCTTCCACAAACTTTACAGGAATGCTCCCGTGATGGCCCATTCCATGCATCAGGGCAGAAGGGGGCAAACACCAGACTCAGGTTGCATAATGTGGCTTTTACTACATTCTTTTGGCGAACGTAAGTCACAGGGCCATCTTGCACGGACAAGAATACAGTCCTTCTTTCATCTCCATCTGGAGGAGAAGCTGTGAAGAACTGTGGCCTTTTAACAGTCTGTGTCAGAGTCAAGGTGTTTATTATGATGGTCTCTTGAGGATGTGCCCAGGTAACAATGCGATGAAACCAGGTACCTGAGGGATACCTGGTTGAGAACCAGGGCAAGGTTCTTACTTGGCAGAATCCCTGATTTTTCCCCCCCATCGCTTTGCGTGACAGGGATGGGGAAAGCATGACCTGCTAGCTAGTTCCTCAAGGTAAGGATGGTTTTTCGACTTGTAAATGGTTGCAAAAGTATCAAAAGAAGAATATTTTATGACATGTGAAAAACCTATGACGTTCACATGTTAGTGTTCATGAATAAAGTGCTATTGTCAAACGGCCACACCTATACATTTACGCATCATCTACGACTGCTTCGAGGCTGACATTGGCAGATTTGATGAGTCGCACAAGGGACTGTATGCGGCCCACCAAGTCCAAAATCGTTGCTCTCTGATCCTTTACGGGGCAGTTTTGCCAACCACCTGATTTATCACATATGCCAAGTATTTCCAGATAAGTGTGCCATCCATGCAAAGCCACAGGGGAAAAAATAAACTCACCAAATAACTACAAGAAATGAAATTTAACACAGGAAAGCCAGTACTTACAACGTGTCCTCTGAAACATTAAAATCTAATACCCCTAATTATCTAACAATAATCTTGGTAAAGGAAATTGGTTTCCTGGGGTTTCTTTTTTATTAGGCATAAGTAGGAAGAACTAACAGATTGATCATGTAATTCAAAATACACAGCAGGAACGGTTGATTTTGTTTTTCTCGTGTCGATCAGAATAAATGGCTTCCTAAAGCCATGTTTAGTCTTTTTCAAAATGGAAGGCCCCAAATGCCTTGAGTTTCTAACCAAACTTCAGTTGGATATTGTTTCCAAATCCTGGGGAGTGGCAGTGGAAGGAAATTGGGAAGATGACAGAAGGGACAGGGGGGCAGCGCAGAAAATGAGAAGTTGACAGCGAGTAATAAAACTTGACTTTTTCCCCATGAATTAAAAACGAGAGCAGAATTCACAAGAAGCAATAATCCCGAGAGCTTAAACGGCTTCAAGCTAGGTCCTCCAGCTCCCGAAAATTAAAAGCATGGCATTTTTAGAACTCTACATATTTTTTTCCTTTTCCTTTTCTGCCTTGTGGCCTTTAAACGCCTCTATCGTTTCCTTTCATCTATTTTTCAGTAAGCGAATTCTTGATTATTTTTTAAAAAAGCATATTCTATGTAGAAAAAATTGGAACATGCAGAAAAAATTGGAAGTAAATTTTTTTATTAAAAATTATTTTTTTACTTTTTTTTACGTTTATTTATTTTTTGAGAGACATAGAGAGACAGAGCACAAGTTGGGGAGGGGCAGAGAGAGAAGGAGACACAGAATCCGAAGCAGGCTCCAGGCTCCGAGCTGTCAGCACAGAGCCCGACACGGGGCTCAAACCCACAAACCGTGAGATCATGACCTGAGCCCAAGTCGGATGCCCAACCCGCTGAGCCACCCAGGCACCCCTGGAAGTAAATTTTTTCATCCTCATTACACAGAGGTACAATATCAATGATTTTGTCTTCTTTTGTTGTCTGCTTTTTAACGGTGAATATTTGCATTTCCCAATATTAGACAGATCTTCATGTCTGCCTCAAGTTCCATCAAGTTGCCATGTTTTAGAAATACTTTCTTTGGGGGCGCCTGGGTGGTGCAGTCGGTTAAGCGTCCGACTTCAGCCAGGTCACGATCTCGTGGTCCGTGAGTTCGAGCCCCGCGTCGGGCTCTGGGCTGATGGCTCAGAGCCTGGAGCCTGTTTCCGATTCTGTGTCTCCCTCTCTCTCTGCCCCTCCCCTGTTCATGCTCTGTCTCTCTCTGTCCCAAAAATAAATAAACGTTGGAGAAATACTTTCTTTGTCCCTTTTTTTTTCTTGTTAAATTTTCAATATCATAATAGCTTTGAGAATTTGACATCGTTGTTTTCTTCTGAATTTATTTTATTATTCTTTAGGAAAGATGCGAGATTATCAAGTCAGCATGGATGTATATTTGAAGGGGCAGGGTTTATGTTGCCAGATAACTTTCTAAAATTTATTTCTAAATAAGGACTAAGATACCTCTTCGTGGAACAAAATGACTCTGAAGATGATTGGATCCCCTACATTCCATTTTAATTTTGTAATGCACAGTTGGGTAGACTGGACAGAGCTTGGTAGGCGCGGCCTTTCTTAGCAAGACCTAATGAGATGAACGGAGAGGGGGCTGAATATTATGTAGCTGCAGAACAGCAGATTCTCATGAGTGAAGAAATTGAGCTCCACTTTCGTTATTCCCGGTCTGTGGCAGTCTCAGTGTAAATCGTGATGTGATGTTGACCAGAGCTAACCAAAGCTACATGAGTCCTTTAGTTTGTATTCTATCAGAATTCCCAAATGCTTGCTCGGTGATTTATGGTCGTTGAAAACAAGACCCCAAACAAGCAACCAAACAAAAACCAACGTTCCAAAGCGTTCCAGTCCTTCTCGGCAGTGGGCTCTCTGGGTGATACAGGGACAGTCGTTTAATCTCTTAGTTCTTTAATTTTCTCTTCATTTCTTCTTACGAAGAAATTATTAGACTTGGTAAATTTCAAGACCCTTCAAACTATTTTTTTATTTTTATTTTTTCTTATTTTTATTTTTAAGCAGTAGGGTCCAAGTCTGGCGTGGAGCCCAGCGCGGAGCTTGAACTCACGACCCTGAGATCAAGACCCGAGGTGAGATCAAGAGTCAGACATTTAACTGACTGAGCCCCCCAGGTACCCCCTCACACTATGTTTTAAAAGGTACTATTCTTGGGGCACCTGGGTGGCTCAGTCGGTTAAGCGTCCGACTTCTGCTCAGGTCATGATCTCGCAGTCTGTGAGTTCAAGCCCCGCGTCGGACTCTGTGCTGAAAGCTCAGAGCCTGGAGCCTGCTTTGGATTCTGTGTCTCCCTCTCTCTCTCTGCCCCTCCCCTGCTCATGCTCTGTCTCTCTCTGTCTCAAAAATAAATGTAAAAAAACATTAAAAAATTTAAATAAAAAAGGTACTATTCTTATTACATATTTAAAGTGTATAATATTAGTATTTTCTCTCCCAGAAAGCTCTTGAAATTCATCTGCACTCTTACTTGGATTCAGATTTGGCTGTGAGGGTGGCCACAATGAAAACCTAAAAAAGTCTCCTGATGGCCTTCTATCCTCCTTTCTAAGTCTCTTCTCCAGCAAGGGATGCCTACTAGCCCTACGTTTGCGTAACTGGGGGACACCACTGGAACGATTCTTCATGGGCCCATGATTGTGGGTTTCACAGTAACTTTCAGATCATATTTGTATTAGAAGCAGTTGTCAGTATCACTCCCTAGAAAAGAAGAAAAATACTATCTTGAACTCAGTTTTAACAGAAGATCATAGTAATATTGTTGACATTTAAATAGAACTACAAAAAGAGTAATAATGGAATGTAAATATATGGAACACTGAGCTAATATAGACATTGGGGTTAATAATAAGTATTTTTTGCAGCAGTGTAAAAGGAAATAATTATAGATTGCCTTATTATGTAAGATGGAACACATATGTTTTCAGAAGAGATAGCTAATTTTCTTTTACTATGCTCTAAATGAGCCACATAACGTAAGCATTATTTTCACCACCGATTAAACGAAAAAATACCTCGTATCTCTATAGAGTTCAAGAGCACAGTGTTAAAATGTACTCCATTGAACATGTTCTGAGGCTTCTTTTTAGGGTCACAGTTTAGTTTTTTCGCAGAAATGAAATGAATTGCAACAACAAAAAAATCTTATTTGCCTTGGTCTGGTAGAACCAAGAAATGCCATTAACTTGAACTTAACTGGTCAAATCTCCACTTTGGGAGCTTCCTTATCGACAGGCCTGACAGGGCATCACGTGTGAATTGTTACCAATGGACTCGTTTTGGGGCACAGGATTTGTTATGCACATCTAGAAAGGGCCCTCTGCATGATCAGTTTCCAAAAAGCATCCTGTAATTCAGTGTAAGAAACTCTGATTTTGGCTTGTCACAAATCAAGTATATCACAACATTTACAATACCTGATGCAGCAGAATTTCTTTCCGCTGACAATTTCATCATAATTAGAAAACATGCAAAACACTCTTCTGAAAATGTACAGCCCAATAGCCCCCAGCTCCCCTTTAAAACTCCAACCTAGGGGCATCTGAGTGGCTCATCGGTTGAGCGTCCGACTTCGGCTCAGGTCATGATCTCACTGTTCGTGGGTTTGAGCCCCATGTCAGGCTCTGTGCTGACGGCTCAGAGCCTGGAGCCCGCTTCGGATTCTGTGTCTCCCTCTCTCTCTGCCCCTCCCCTGCTCACGCTCTGTCTCTCAAAAATAAACATTAAAAAAATTAAAACAAAACTCCAACCTGAATGTTATCCTCATCACTCCAAGGATCTTGGAGACCCAGAGAGGCACCAAGACACTACTGTCCTCTGAAATTTTGGGGAATAAGTCTGCAAACCATTCATGAGGTCCCTGTCGGTCACAGGGCTAGGGCTGAGCACTAGGTGGCGAAAGCAAGCCCTCCGAAACTCTCCCCTTCCACGTCCCCAACTTGAGCATTTCATACTCCACCAACACCAAACGCCTTCTAGCTCCTTCCTTCCTGCCTCTGTGCCCTCTCACTCGCTGCTGCCTTTGCCTGAGACTTGTCCCCCACCTCTGGCTGCTTGCCATTTCTCCTTTCATTCCCGTCAGCCTGCGGGTCTCCCATCCACCCTTCAAAATCCAAGTTTCTGGAAGTCCTCTCTGACCAATGCTGACACAGCATTAACACTCCTTCCTCGCCTGGCCCCTCTGTGCCTTGTCACACTTTGCACGTCTGCTTGCGTCACGTCTGCTTGCGTCACCTCTGTTCCCCTGCAGACTTTTGGCCCTATTCTGCATCGTGTGATTTGTAGGGCAAGACAATCTCTTAGATAATTTTATGAAAATACATGTGCCGCATCTAGTATCGTGGGTTCCGTGCAATGTGTCTTCATTAAAAGCAATCGCCCCCACCTTATTGCCTCTTAGTGATTATAAATAGAGAAGCTATCAAGCCATTTCCCCCTAGTGTTACTGTTTCAGCAGGACACAGAGAAACTCTCAGAGACCTCTCCTGACCCGGAAGAAAAGCCAGATATCCACTGTGAACACTAATGGCTTCAGCGAAGGTGTCGTGGGTTCTTCTCTTACAGAGGATTGTGCTTCGATATAGGGGTGATTAATTTTCACAACCCCTGCTGGACTAAATGAAGGGACAAAAGCTCAGTTAGCCCACTCGTTCAGAAGTATAAAAGAATTTTGTCTCTTCAGTATTTTGCCAGAACGAGTCATGATTAGGAAAGGGCATGGAAGAAGGTCTAGCTAGAACAAGGCTGAAAAAGCAAAAGAGAGACCAACAGTGAAGGAAAAGAGCGTATTTCGGAGGGGGTAGGCAGGGGCAGAGGGCATATATGGTTATCCTCAAAAGCCAGCAAACGAAACGAACACACCTCAGTGGCTTCCGTTATTTCTACGCAGAAGGATTTGGGTGGACCGGAGGAAAAAATCTGGCTGGAAGAAAGGTCTTAAAGTTTCACTTCCTTGAGATTAGTAACTAACAATTGTCCGTGTAAAAGAGGACCAGGGTCTGTCTTTGCCACAGATACGTGCGTGCGCGCACACACACACACGCACACAGTAGGTCCGTTATCTCCAGACAACACTGCCCACAGAATACCCTATCGCAGGGGATTTGCTTCTGTGCATCTCACAGTCCCGGGGGACCCGGGGTTTCCTCTCCAAGTTCTCACTGTTTTGAAGAAACAGATCGTGAGTCTGGAAGGGCTTCGATTCCCCACACTGGATGCTTTCCCACAGAGGTAACTGAGAATCGGGGTGAACGGAGGCAGGCCTGATTTCTGGGAGCCCGGATCTGGCAGACCAAAGTAAAGGAGATGGATCCAAAAACAGACAGGAGGCACCTTGAGTTCGTGTTAGCGAAGAGCTCCACCTCCTGTTCTGCGTGGGGATCTTCTCAAAGTGACGTCCACCGGCCAGAGGCTGCTGTTCATGAGGAATCAGAGACGATCAGCCAGCCTGTAACCCTTTTGCAAAGCGGATCCTTCTGTTCATTTACTGTCCCTAAAAGTGAATGTTTTTTGCACTCTGGCGGGTGCCGTTGAGGGGCAGAGGGAAATGCAGAATGGGATACGCTTTTACGTGTGTAACCTACACGAAAGAAAAAGGCTGCCAGGAAATGTAGAGGTTCTCTTGTATTAATTCTACCCGTTCACTTAGAGAATTCAACTTCGGACCTCAGGAAAAGCAGCAAGAAACCTTTTTCCTCAACTCTGCAAGACACATGAGGCAGGAGAACTTCAGTGCAGATCGGGTTCAAGAAACGTCTTTCCTGGCTCATAAACCGAACCAGGTTTGATCTCTTCGGCTCTATAAAAATTCTTTCTATGTTGATTTTAACCTTAGTCTCCCTCAATGCTCTGCCTTTTGTTACCAAAAGGAGCTTAAAGGAGAGGAAAATGAAAGGGAAGGTATTTATTAGAAGACAAAAATGCTAAGGGCCCAATAAATGTGATCTATAGGCTCAAAACTGGAGGCTGCCAGACAATATTACATTTTCCTCTTGTCGTCGTTCTGTTGTGAGAATGACCTTGTTCGCAGCAATCGTGGTGGTTTTTGTTTGCTTGCTTTCCCCTATTTTATTAGAAAAACAATGAATCCGTACAATTAAGCAACTTTTTTCCTCCGCAGTTATAATGGGAGCCTATCTAATTTGGAGTGCAATGCATTGGACTGTAAATCAAAACAGCTTAATTCTCTTTCTATGTCTGAAACCAACTGATACTCACAGGCTCTGTGCACTTCAGTTTATCCCCTGTGGAAGCAAAGGTTGCCTTCAGTCCTTTCTTTTCACATCTGAAGATGTTTACTAGTATTGGCACCAACAGCATGCCAAGCCTTGGAAACACATTTCCTAGTATGCTTATAAAAAGGGTGATTTTGAATCCATATAGCTAAGTCATTTCTGTATAGAAAAAAATTTTTTTTCAGTGGAAGTCCATGATCCTGTGGCATTCTTAATTGGCTAACTTAGGAAAAGACTAAGTTAAGCTTATAGTTTTTCTGCACTAATTGGCCTAATGTTAACCCTCGCTAATAATAACATTGCTAACGTGCCTTTTGTATCATAGTTCCCGGATGACCGAAACACCACGAAAGCTACCGTATTAACGTTAGCCCTTCGTGTTACTGCGTAAAATCGTACCCAATATCCTGAAACACTCGATTATAATTAGTATATGAATAAATACTTAATATCCAGCAGGCAATTAGTGTGAAATACTAAAGTGAGAAAATGGCTTATTCCATACTAATACAAATATACTGAGTCAAATTATTTATTTTTAGAAATCACCATCATGGATCACAAAGACAGGTTTGTATCCACTTGAATATTAAAATAATTTAGCCACGTAATCAGCGAGCGTTCATTTTTCTGTTAGGACCCCAAAGTGCACATATAAAGCAGTATTAAAAGAAACTAGCTTTGTGTCTGCTATTTTTGATTTTTTATAGTGCGTTTTGAAAGTAAATAAATATTTGATATAAGGGTAAGAGCATTTCTGATATCTTCCAAATAATTTACAAAGTAATGGCCAAAAGAGAAGTCATTACAATTCGTTTTTCCAAGGTTGCTTCTTCTCTTTCAATCCTGATTTCATGTCTTTTGGATGTATACCCAGAAGTGGAATGGCTGCATCATAAAGTAATTCTATTTTTAATTGTTTGAGGAACCTCCATACTGTTTTCCATGATGGCTCTACCGATTTCCTCCTTGCCTTTGTTCCACAGCCACGTCAACACATGTTGTCTTTTGACTTTTTGAAAACAGTCATCCTAACAAATGTGAGGTGATATCTCACTGTGGTGTCCACTGCCTTTCTCTAATGATTAGTGATGTTGAGCATCTTTTCTGTTTTTTTTTAATTTTTCTTTATTTTGAGAGAGACAGAGAGAGAGAGAGAATGAATTGGGGAGGGGCAGAGAGAGAGGGAGAGAGAGAATCCCAAGCAGGCTCTGCACTGTCAGCACAGAACCTTGATGCAGGACTCGAACTCACAAACCATGAGATCATGACCTGAGCCGAAACCAAGAGACAGACGCTTAACTGACTGAGCCATCCAGGCACCCCCATCTTTTCATACGCTGTTGGTCATTTGTATGTTTTCTTTTGAGAAATGGCCATTCGGGTCTGTTGCCCATTTTTCAAAACTTGAATTATATGTCCTTTTGCTATCAAGTTCTATGAGTTTCTTACATATTTTGGACATCCCATGATCGGACACATGATTCGTAAATAATTTCTCATTCCACTGGTTGTGTTTTCACTTTGTGGATTGCTTTCCTTACTGTTAGAAACTTTGCAGTTCGATGCAGGCCCACTCGTTTATTTTTGCTTTAACCTGTGCTTTTGTTGTCAAATCCAAAAATTCACTGCCAAGACCAGCGTCAAGAAGACTTTCCCCTCTGGTTTCTTCTAGGAGTTTTAAGGTTTCAGGTCTTATATTTAAGTCTTTCATCCATTTCTAGTGGACTTTTGTGTATGGTGTAAGGTAAGGGTCCAATTGTCATTCATTTGCATGTGGAGTACAGTGTTTCCAAGACTTAATTTAAGAGACCATCCTTTCCCCACGGTGTGTGCTTGGGGCCTTTGCCAGACACTCGCTGCCTGTACACGTGTGGGGTTATTTCTAAACTCACCATTTTGTTCTGTTGGTCTATATATCTGTTTTTACGCTAGCACCTTGTTATTTCGATTATCATAGCCTTGTGATATATGTTAAAATGAGGAAGCATCATCCCTTTAGTTTACTCTTCTTGCTCAAGATCACATTAGCTACTTGGGGTCTTTTCTGGTTCCATATGAATATTAGAATATTTTTTTTTCTCTTTCTGTGAAAAAAAGCCATTGGACTTTTGATAGGGATTCCACGGACTCAGTAGACCACTCTGGGTATCACTCATTAGGAACAACATGCTATCTTTTTATGGGGTCACGAACAGTTCTGAGATTTCTAAATCATCTCTCAAAGTGTTTTCTAGCCCACCAAGGTCTGTTTTAATTGTATGGTGCTTGTAAAAGTTACTGGATTTGGTTTAAATTTCTAAGCATAGATAATTAGAACGTTCAAGCAAGTCTAGCTTTTTTTCTTATTAACTTCCTGAGTATCCAAAGACCCTAGCCCACCACAGAAAGCTTTAATCAATTTTGAAGTTTGACGCTTTAAATGAAAACAAAAGCTATTTTGTAGTTACCACACCATCAAGAATAGCCTCTTTTTTAGGCAGGGAAGCTTTGAAAATATTCTGGTATTTTGTCATTTGCTCAACTAATTACCTAAAAAGGAAAGTTCCTTGAAAACCCTGTGTCATCTTGGTACACACAAGTCATGATTTCAGTTTGCTTTCTTGAATATCCTACTGGGAGGAAGAATAAGGAGAAAATGAAAGAGGTTAGAAGATGCCAAAGTAAAGAAAATAACGTATCCTCATATATCTGATACTTTTTCTAAGGTATTTCCATTCCTACTGACCGATGGTAGACAAGCAGAAAATATAAACGTTTGAAATTATTAATGTGAACAATAAATGGGCACCTCACTTCGCGAAGGTACTTTCATGTGTAAAACCTACTCAACCATGCAGGTCAGCTCTCTGAGGTCAGTAGGACAGGAAAATCTCAGAAAAACGGGTTTCAGCTTTTCTGTTCACTTTCCTTCCACCAAGCTACTAAATGTGTTCAGGCATTTAGTATCAGTTGTGAAAACCACTGCTGTCTTGCTTTTTTTGACTGAGACAATCTTCATTGGACATCCGTCAGTGCATGATGAGTCTAAATAAACGTTATTGCAGGGCGCCTGGGTGGCTCGGTTGGTTAAGTGTCGACTTCGGCTCAGGTCATGATCTCGCAGCCCTTGAGTTCGAGCCCCGCGTCGGGTTCTGTGCTGACAGCTCGGCGCCTGGAGCCCATTTCGCATTCTGTGTCTCCCTCTCTCTCTGCCCCTCCCCCGCTCATGCTCTGTCTCTGTCTCTCTGTCTCTCTATCTCTCAAAAATAAACATTCAAAAAAATGTTTTTAAATAAAAAAATTTTTTTTAAAGTTATTGCCAAATCAATTAAAGATAGAAAAACCTCTGAGAATGTCCAAGTATAAGCTCTTGCTCAATGAGCATAATGGGAGCCTAGAGCTGGTTGAAAGCGGGAGGCACTTTTGGGGGTACTCCAGAAGCAGCACAAAACACCAAAGCTATGAGTGTAGGTTTCCGATTAGTATTCTTACATAACTAGTGAAATGTAATCTGGACTTGGTCCTGCTGAAGTAAACAGAATTCTAGAGTGTGAATGAAAAAGGAAAAGTCCTCGCCAGCAATGGCCAGATTCTGGCCATCAGGATGGCCCCACCAACCACAAGCGGGCCTTTGACTGTCCCTTGAGTTCAGTGCTCATGATTCACTGAAGCGCTCAAACCACACGGCTTCCCACATGCTCTGGTGAGATTTTCGGGGGAAAAGACAATTTATGGTAACGTGTAAATTTTAATATTGTTCACCGGATTTCCGAAGTGATGCCTGGTCGGGCAAGTCACGAAAAGAGGGGACGAACAGGGTCCTCAGAGCCCCAGTTTCCAGTATGTAAGCCAGAAAGAAACTTTAAAACACAATGCGAACATGATTTTAATAATTATATTTATGTGTGTTAAACGGATTCTGTCTGATTGGGAATCACGTCGTCCAAACACAAATGGTGGAAACAATTGAAGTGGAAGACCAACGGCCGACACGTACAAATGTTAGAAAACGGCTTATAGCCGACACATGTAAAAACATTTTGTTTCTGATACAAAGGAAGAGTATCCCATTTCTCGTTAATATAAAAGCAGATTCCTAATACACCTTCCCAGAAGTGCTAAATGAATATCCCAAGAATATTGTACGTATGGGGTTTAAATGATTAACTTGCGTGGACCGCCCTCATTGTCATCAGGGCCATCTACTAAGATCCACTTTGTCCTAGTTCAGTGTAGCAGGCTTCCTATCACCGGAGAAAATCAGTGATGGAACACATCATCCAGAAAATAGCATCGCATACAATCACTGTATTGAATCTCACTGAAGTTCAAAATAAGCATGGCCCAAGGCTTATGGGAATGATAGATAATGGAGCTAAGAAGAGAACCTTCAACGGTAGAAAGTTTCTGTAAGATCGGTTTTCTGATTGATTTTCATAGGCGCTTATTTAAAACGTGAAAGGTAACCCTTTCATTGCTAGCTGAAACAACATTGTGAATCCCCCCCTTCCCCGCCCCCAGGGAATGTTCGTTCGCTTAGGCCCTGGATTTTCTCTTGGGAATAGCTTCCTTGTCCAGTGTCCTTTGTGATCCTTGGTTCCACTCTGTGGGGTTCTTCCTTCACCTCTTTCTTCCTCGGCCA
This sequence comes from Lynx canadensis, assembly GCF_007474595.2. Classification (NCBI taxonomy): domain Eukaryota; kingdom Metazoa; phylum Chordata; class Mammalia; order Carnivora; family Felidae; genus Lynx; species Lynx canadensis. Next base: position 4,346,912 of record NC_044311.2, on the reverse strand, counting down.
TCTCTGAAGTGGATATTGGGGAACCAAGCCTTCTTACATGTAGCACAGTGGTCTCAGCCCACATTCTTCTCATGATGGCTGAGTCTGAGACTCAGCCAGGACTTTTAAATACAGCCATGTGATTTGACAATATGGTGTTCATAAAACATAATAGATTTCAGGCCTATTTCATCCTAGCAAGTTTCATATACCAGAGATCTGTCTGAAAATATGATTTCCACGTTAAGTTAGGCTTCTCTTTTTGGTCCTAAAAGCTCTCTAGCTTTCAAGTAGGTCATCTTGGAGCTGGTGGGCTATTTTGGAAATGCTGTGTTCTTATTTTTGCTTTGGGGCATCTTAATTCACTTAGATGTTTTAATACTAGAGGTAAAGACTATATCCTTAATTTGGTCTATTCCAACCGATTAAATTGTAATGGGTCTTAAGGCTTTCTCAGTTTTATCTTTTATGTTTTCAGTTCAAAAGAAATTAGCTCTTCTCACTCCACATTGTCTCAAATTTCTGACATTTATTATCTCTTTTCATTTCCACTTTCAACTTAGCCAATTATTGTAACTAGCTCCTTTCTTTTAATTCCTTGCCAAATGCACTCAATTGCTTTTCCTTCAGGACTTAGATGGTCTACCCACCAAGTTGCTATGTATGCAGGTTACTATTTATAAAATATTTTCCACGGTTACGTGGGTTTGCATTTTCCTCGCCCCTAATATCAGCTTCCTTGCCACTCCGAGCCAACCGCTCAGCTGATGCCACATTTTTATATTGTTATGGTCCTTCTACCGCTACCACTATGTAAGTCAGGCCAGGCTGGGTGAGGCTGTGCCTCCATTTCAGGGCCAAGGTGAGCTGCAAATTTCAGAGACTTGGATCAGATATGTTGGCGCTTTCACCCTAGGGAATATTTCACAGCTTTTTTGGTAGGGTTCAGGGTTTGTGGGTTGGGTTGTGTCCATTTCCTTATTTCTTTAACATGTTGCTCAATATTTAAATTATTCAGTGAATATAAGGAAGATGTGGGCAAAAATAATTTTACTTAGTCGTATTGAATCAGGCCTCTGAGTAATAAAAATGTAAAGGCATACCGAGTGTGTATTATGTCTCTTCCACTAATTAGTGGAAAAGGAAACTCCTTCTACTCAGACCATGATTTTTACCTTAATTTAAATAGAATTGTTAAAATTTACATAGCACATCTCTCCAAAAACCCCTTTAAACATTAGTAATAGAATAGGAATATAAAATAGAATAAAAATGTATACATAAAAAGTATATACTACAGATAAAGTATGTAAGTATATATATATATACTTTTTAATTTTTTTAATGTTTATTTATTTTTGAGAGAGACAGAGGAGAGCAGGGGAGGGGCAGAGAGAGGGGGGAGACACAGAATCCGAAGCAGGTTCCAGGAGCTGAGCTGTCAGCACAGAGCCTGACGCGGGGCTCGAACTCAGGAGCCATGAGATCGTGACCTGAGCCGAAGTCAGACGTGTAAGTGATTGAGCCACCCAGGTGCCCCTATAAATATATAATTTTGTATCAGTATATAAAATATATAAGTATTTAAAAAATAAAAATATATAAATTTTATATAAAAATTAAAATGTGTAATTAAAAAAATTTTTAATGTTTATTTATGTCTGAGACAGAGAGAGACAGAGCATGAGCAGGGGAGGGGCAGAGAGAGAGAGGGAGACACAGAATCTGAAGCAGGCTCCAGGCTCCGAGCTGTCAGCACAGAGCCCGACGCGGGGCTCGAACTCACAAACTGTGAGATCATGACCTGAGCCGAAGTCGGTCGCTCAACCGGCGCCCCCAAAATGTATGATTTTAACGTAAATATAAGATACGTTTAAAATAATTTTACATCAATATATAAGTAGGGAGGACAGGGGTAGCAGGCAATGCAACACAGTGGATTGGAGATTCCAGGGGGGAGACAGGATGCACGTAGGAGTTGAACTGAGAAAGCTAGAGTGGAAAGCTAAGTGCTTAAGGAGGAAGACCTTCCTAGTGTAAATATAACCTGAGAAGCCCAACAGAGTTCCGAACTTTAGAGGCACTCGGTGCTATGCAATTTGGAGGTGGCGCATGGGCTGGACACAGGGAGGTAGCTTTGTAACTCACATATGGAGTGCTTATACCCGCAAGAGTCCTACCCGCTCTGCACGTCCAATTGATTTCTACCTTCCCTGCCTCCCACCAAAGCAGGAGAATGAGACGGTGAATGGAGAGAATCTTCTGACTGAAGGGACCCAAAGAATGGTGGAAAGGGGGTGAGACGCGAGGCTGAAAATGGCAGTAGGTGAAAGCCTCACCTTGTCCGCTCTCTTCCCAGACCGTTACCAGCCAAACATACACTTGAGGCAACACACAAGAGGCTTCTCTCCTAGAGACGAGCAGCCCTCTGTAAAAAAAAGGCCGACAGAAGTTGATATTTTCTTTCAAAGCCCAGTTGCTCTACAGTAAATTGTACCAGTAGATAAACCTCTTCCTGGCATGCCGAGTTTTTATTTCGTTTGATTTTTCAAGTCTATTTATTTATTTTGAGAGAGAGAGAGAGAGAGGGCACAAGTGGGGGAGGAGCAAAGAGAGAGGGAAAGACAGAATCCCAAGCGGGATCTGCACCCAGCGCAGAGCCCAAAGTGGGGCTGGATCCCATGAAACTGGGATCATGCCCTGAGCCAAAATCAAGAGTCAGAGGCTTACCTCCCTGAGCCACCCAGGTGCCCCCCTGTAGAGTTTTAAAAGCACCTGTTTAGGGGCGCCTGGGTGGCTCAGTCGGTTGGGCATCCGACCTCAGCTCAGGTCATGATCTCACAGTTCGTTAGTTCAAGCCCCACATCGGGCTCTGTGCCGGCAGCTCAGAGCCTGGAGCCTGCTTCGGATTCTGTGTCTCCCTCTCTCTCTGCCCCTCCCCTGCTCATGCTCTGTCTCTCTCTGTCTCAGAAATAAATAAAACATTAAAAAAATTAAAAAAAATAAATAAAAAAAAATAAAAGCACCTGTTTAATATCTCACTCTTAAATACACATGGATATACAGGGACACTAGGGTCACATGACATTTGAGAAAAGCTTCGAATTCGAAAAACAGAATCTAAACAACAAACAAACAAACAAAAACCAAAAAAGAACCCAGAGGAACCAGAGACCATGAATGGGACAGAGGAAAAGGCGATGATGATGACAAAAATACCGCCACTATCTCTAATCCTCTCAAAGGATTAAGAGAGGACGTTGCATCCACACACAAAAATACAATAAGATTTTTATAGGAGCATCAGAGGAGAAAAATGAGCTATTGGGTTGCTGAATTTTGACACTAAAAAATAATTGAAATTGCTGAAACAAAACTGAGGCAATCCCTGAAACATGAACCAAAGGCCAAAGATAGAGAATAGAAAAGAATTATAAAAACAATTATAAAATTATAAAAACAATTATAAATTATAAAAACAATTCAGGAGATTAAAAACAAGTAGAGTGGAACTGTTAGAGAATAGGGTGAACATGGAGTAGGAATTAAAGAAATAACAAAATACTTCAAGATTCCAAAGAGCCCAGTTTCTGCCTATCACACGAACAGAAACAACGCCCCTCGAGGCACGTTAGTGACAATTTAGAACATTAGGAACAAAATTAAAAAAAAAAAAATTAAGACTTTATAGATACACAATAGATAAAATTCAAAAGATCAGAAATGAAATTTTTTTTTTTTTGGTGTTTTGGCAAAATTGTATCACAGTATTGGAAAGTAAAAGACAGCGAAATGCATCGAAGATTTTGAAGATAAGTAATTTGCATCCTAGTATTCTATACCCAGCCAAACCACTCAGATTTAAAGCTAAAATAAGTAGAATGGTACACTTAAAGAGTCTATTTATCTTCTAAGCGCCTTACTTCTTAGGAAACTTCTGGAGGATTAAAATGTAGGAATAAACCCCAGGTACCCAGTGGGTTAAGCGTCAGACTCTTGATTTTGGCTCAGGTCAAGGTCTCACAGTTTGTGGGTTCAAGTCCTGCATTGGGCACTGCGCTGACAGCACAGAGCCTTCTTGGAATTCTCTCTCTCCCTCTCCCTCTCTCTCTCTCTCCCTCTCCCTTCCCTGCTCCTGCTCTCCCTCTCAAAATAAATGAATAAACTTAAAAAAAAAACAGATGTAGGAATAAATCAAGACATGGGAACACCGGAGCCTGGAAACAGTGGATTGACAATAGGTAATATGGGACTCTTTGGGGACATTGTAAGCTCAGAAGCCTAAACAACAACCAGTCTGGATTAGAGAGAGAAGGCAACGTGGGCTTCAAAAGGACAGTTTCCAGGAAAAGTAAAATACACTGATGAAATTGTCCGATGTGTGTGATCAGGGAGAAAGTGAAAGCATTCTGGAAAATGTATAATAAACCCATAGAATAGAGAGCAAAATAGTTTTGCAATATACAAAGCATAACCATATTTCAGTAATTGTTACTGACTACTCAAGGGTGTGTTTTAATGAGGTCAGTTATTTACAGCCGTAAACATAAACATTGAGTATCGATTTAATGAGAGTGTATGAAATAATAATATTTGCAATGTAGAGGAGAGATGGTGGGAGGGGCGTGTTCTCTGGCTCAAGCATAATCCACCACCGTAATAAATCAGTAGATAGCATCTGACTGGCAAAGCCCACAAACAGCGATAGAAACATAGTATTTAGAAATATCAGTTATAAATACCTTGGCACATAGCTCACAGAGGTGAACATTTTTGCTTCTGGCCAGTGGGACCCAGGTAAGAAAGGACAGCAAATAGACTGGTATCTTCTTTACTTTCAGCCATTTAGAAAAATTTAATTTTCGAAGCCCATGATTTTTTTTTTTTTAAATAGAACACCTAAGGTAAGCACAGAAAATACGAAATCCACCAGGCTTGGATATCTTTTTTTCTTTCTTTTTCTTGCTTTACTTGGTAAAATAGCCACTTCATCTATTTCCACTTCTGCCCTAGGATTTTGTCAGAAGTACTGGAAATGTTTGAGCACTTGTTCTAAAACTGCCATTTATAATTTCAAGCGCAAAGGCACGGAGGCTCGTTGTGGGAAGAGTGAATCTATTTTTGATGAGCTTAAGTAAGTTGTTAATTCGGGCCAGGAGCCACAGCACGGGCCCTGCCAATACGTAAATAAATACGAATGTCCTGAGAGACCAGACGGCAGCCTCAGAACGAACATCACTGGGAGCAGCAAGAAATACCGCCGATAATATAAGCAGAGAGATATGCCCCAGAGAACGGGAGGCAAAGGGTTTTATATGGCAAGGGGGGCGCTGACTTTGATCACTAGCAAACCAACATTCTCGTAGGAGGTTGGACGTCCATTTGAAAAACTCTCTTGACGTTCTTGAATGTATTCCAATCCTCTTAGAGAGTCCATGCTGCATTTCAGAGACAGAACAGAAATCAACGTTCCTTGTCTTATTTTTCTAAGCTCTAAGCCCTAAACACTAAGGCCAACCTTTATCTTCTCCTTCCTGAAGGTCTCTCTTGCATATGACACACCCTTTGAATTGTCTCCATTTCAAGGGATCATCTGCCATTAGCCTGTTCTTCGTCTGTGTCCTTGCTTTGTGGCTGACAACAGGTCGACCACCTTAGGAGGCAAGGTTGCTAACATCCATATGTTAAACGTAAACATACAGACTTATGGGGGAGTCGCATTGCCATGAAGCACGTAATGTGTAAAACCATCTTCTCGTTTGGATGCAGCTGTACACAGCTCCCTACCGCCCCCCCCCCCTTAGTCCCTGCTTTCAAGGAAATGATAGAATCATTGGCCAAAAGAAATTTTATCACTAGTAGCCCTGCTATCAGAGAGGGGATGTGGGCCCTCTGGAAGCCTGATATAGGCTTCTGAAATCACAAAGTGTCCTGGAACTTGTGTCTTATCTTTCAAAACTGTGGACATTTCGTTGCATTACGTCTACCTCAAGGTATCCAGTTTTTAGTTGACTTTAAAATCATGTACACCGTGTAGCAGTAAAATTGTATACCCAACTTTTTCTTAAGACTTTCTAGAAATCTTTTTTTTTTTTTTAATTTTTTTTCAATGTTTATTTATTTTTGGGACAGAGAGAGACAGAGCATGAACGGGGGAGGGGCAGAGAGAGAGAGGGAGACACAGAATCGGAAACAGGCTCCAAGCCATCAGCCCAGAGCCTGACGCGGGGCTCGAACTCACGGACCGTGAGATCGTGACCTGGCTGAAGTCGGACGCTTAACCGACTGCGCCACCCAGGCGCCCCAAGACTTTCTAGAAATCTTGACAGCTCTATGGTTATTCCCCAGCTGACGCTGATGGCATCTGGGGGTGGGGACGCACAGGTGAGCAATGCTCATGCTGCTCCTAGCCAAGACCTGGAGTCCTTAAACTGTGGACATGGCGAAAACACAGGTTTGAAAGTCAAAAACGTCATGTCCTAACCCAGCCGTGCACTAGACACGTGATGCTGAAATGTGGCTCACATCTCTGGTCCTTGACAACCTCAACTGCAGGACTAAAGGGTTTTAATAAGATAACGTACTTGGAGGTCCACCATAAACCAGGCCAGCGTTGGTGTTCAGGGAAGGCCTCTTCATGGGTGGGGCCCCTTCTCCACTCCTGATTTCCCCCCTCCAGGGGGTTTCCCTAGTCTTGTGTGGTTTCAAGCTACACACTCATCCTCCAGAGGCCGAGCCACATCCTCAGAAACCTTGCCTCATCCATCTTCCCAATTTCCTGGAAGACAGAAGTTTCTCAGCAGTCAGGAAATGATCTTCTTTAATCCTATATCCCAATGAAACTGAATGAGGTTGTCTTTTTTAACCCAATCCATTATTGGCCATGATAGCATACGAAGGATAACGACAGTCATATTTTGTTTCACAGGGTTTTCTCCGGCAGATCTGTTGTTGTCTACTCCTCATGTGTATGCCACGTATGTGTGAGGGTGGCTGGGGGCACGGAACGTAGATTCCCACCCAGTGGGAAGGGCAACTGGATAGCTTTCCATAGAAGAGTACAGTTGGACTAAGCAGAGAAACCAGAACAGTCAGGAGGAAAAACTCTTTCTCAGGATTAAGAGTGTGATAGAATAAAAGAAAAACAATCACACTTGTGTATATAATTCTAGACGTTCATCAATATCTCTATTTCTTTAGATAGTTGTCAAAGTGCCACAAATTCTCCTTAGCTAATGGTCATATTCAGAAAATGGAATGAGGTGGATGGGGGGCTCAGTTGGTTAAGCGTCTCACTCTTGGTTTCGGCCCACGTCATGGTCCCAGGGTCGTGGGATCAAGCCCCATGTCGGGTTCCGTGCTGAGCACGGAGGCTGCTTAAGCCTCTCTCTCTCTCTCTCTCTCTCTCTCTCTCTCTCTGCCTCTCCCCACCCACTCTCTCTCTTTCTCTAAAATTAAAACAAGAAAATGAAATGAAAAAGCTTTGAAAGAAGGTGTGTTTCAAAGGATAAAAAGAGACATTAAGGCAAGAGGTCCCACCATGTGCTACGGTTCAACACAGTTGCAAGGGAAGAAAGTTCTGGCATTGGAAAGTTCAGGGATCTCAGTGCTGGAAGCCCAGACACTGGGACACACAGGCAATGAAATGGCACCTGCAGATCTCAACAGGGGCACAGGCTGAAGGTATGACAAATGATTCCACTTTTGTGTTTAGCCCAGGAACTGGAGTGGCATCCCATTCAAAAGCCAGCTGTAGAGAGATGAGAGAGAGAAAAAAAAGGCAGAGGAAATGAAGGTCCGAAAATAAAAATAGCAAATGCCATCTCCTGATGACCTAAGTTCCCACTGGCAAAACTGCGATCCTTTGAAATCAAATGACCGGAGAAAAGTTAGCGTACTAGTCAGAAAGGAAGCAAAAATCTGCTCAGTATTGTTCCCCACACCAAATGGAACTCGTACTGTTAATTATGAGTTCAATGGAGAAAAAATGACCTAAGTTAAAATTTTGGACCTGAGTGTATGTGGTTTAACTTCCCGAGGAGAACTCACATCATGATACAAAATTTCATTCTGGCCTGTGTGTGGTTAGCATACAATCTTTTGGCCTTTCTCTCTGCCCCAGACTAAATTTTGCGAAGTCTCCTCCATTTAAAATGCACCCCCAAAATGGGGCCCCATCTGATAACTTTATTTTAGTAAAGGGGCTGAAATCCTATCCTTGTTGTTCATTTGTTTCTTATATATTCTTTGTGTCTACTTTTCCTCCATAATTCTTTAGTGCTTGTATTTCTGTTCTTAAGCATATGTGATAATGATAAATATATAAATGTATACATATATCAAATCATCATAGTGTACACCTTAAACTTTCAGTGCTTTATGTCAATTATATCTCAAGAAAGCTGGGGAAAACACACCCTGCTGATTGTCAATTACCACGTAATTTTTCCAAATTTATTTTCCGTATTTATTGTATTATTATAAGCATCATGTTCTGTGCCTCAAGTGTTTATACCAAAATTTACTTAAACATTCCCAATTGTCAAGCATAGGAGCTGTTTCTAATTTGCCACCAATGTAAATAATCTGTGATAAAGTACAGACATTTTCAAGTTTTATGTTATTTCTTTAATATATATTTCCAGGAATAGACTTAAAGTTTTAAAAATGTAGATGATTTTGTGGTTCTTAGGGCTGATGGCCAGTCACCCACAAAAAAGATTGTGTTAACTTACACTACATTTCGTGAGTGTACCTAATTCACCGGACCTTCTAGAAGTCATTGTTCTTTTTCTTGTTAATTTATGAAAGTTGGGGAAATTTTATTGTAAATCCCATGAGGAAATAAGTCGAACGATTCTACACAATGGAATACTCCTTCTCCTCCAGCCCAATGGAAGCTACCCCTCTCTTTGAAAGCCAAGTCAGATTCCAACTCTTCGGTGAAGGCTCCAAGCACAGCCTCGCCCCTTTTGAGAGCCGTCGGCCATCTTTGAAGTGCTCTGCTCTCTCAGTTGGCACTTTTGGGGCTCTTCTTTTCAAGCAGACGTGCCTTGGCCCCCAGTAAGAACACACTCACGCATTGCTTTCATTGCTCACAATGCAGTGCAGTGTCTTGAGGCACACACTAAAGGCACAACAAGCCTTTTTAGTGGATGGGAAAGAAATTGAGCTCCTGCAAGTAAGGAACTTTATGGCAGACTTTCTTCCCAGAATCTCATTGAACCACTCCCGTTGTTTTGACAACAGAGTTGACAAGGACTTGCCACTCTACCCCTGAATTTTTCTGGATTCCGTGATGGGATGAACTGACTGTGACTCTCTTCTCAATGCCTCCCTTATCCACTGTGGAAAAGTGATGTAAGATTCAGAGGGTGTCTTTTTAGGATGGTTTCTTTTGTCAGACTAGATCATAAGGAGCCTTTCTCACACAGTATGTAGACCTTTTGAAATGAAGACCAATTCAGGAATGAAATGAGTGTTCTTTTCAATATAGTTAGCCAAGGTTATTATGAGAAGGGTGAAAGTCATGTTAATGTCAGATTAGACCCTATGCCATTAGGAAAAAATTAATGCTTGTTGTGGTGATATGTATTTAGTTAATTCAAGAGGAATGACCTACAGGCAATGTGAATATGGAGAAATAAGCTGAAATCTTAAAATGCACCCTTTGCTCACCTTTTCTCCCACCGCATGGCCCTCTCTGTCACCAACCAATGGGCACCAGAGGCCATGACCATCCTCTAGTGAGACAACTAAGAATGGGCAGAGGAAAGGTCCAGGGATGTTTGGCTGAAGTCTGAGTCCACAAAAATTTGCAAGATACAAGGAGTAAAGGCTGACACTTCAGTGTGAGGGGTTGCAGTGCACTGGGGGAAGCAGGAGAAGAAGGGGTATCACATGGACAGAGCTTAAAGAAGTGTCAGGCAAAGGGTTGAGTTGGAGAGGTTTAAAGAGACAAAGGACACCTTTCTGTACTATCCTCTGAAGGCCTAAATGAGCTAGAGTTCCCTCTCCTGCATCCCCATGTAATACAAGGTGAAGAGATAGCTAGGGAGAATTACAACTCCCACCTGCCAAATCTATCCCCAAATGGGGTCTGTCACAGAGCTGTTTAAGTGTCTATTGGAGTCGAGGGTGCGTTTAGTCCCAAGATGTTGGGTGAGAAACAGGGCTCCCAACATGGCTGATGCATGGTCTCTGAGAGAGCGCAAGCAGGGGAGGGGAAGAGAGAGGGGGACAGAGGATCTGAAGCGGTCTCTGTGCTGACAGGCTGACAGCAGTGAGCCCGATGTGGGGCTCGAACTCACAAACCGCGAGATCATGACTTGAGCTGAAGTCAGACGCTCAACCAACAGAGCCATCCAGGTGCCCCTGGCCATCCTCATTTAATTGATTGAAACACGGTTTCGCTAATCTTTTCCCCAACGTTACCCAAGGATTACAAAGAAAAAAAAAAAGCTGTGTGGTACTGAAACATGGACTGTTATTCATAGGTTATAATATTGCTTTTTATTTTTTTATTTTTTCTATTATTCATAGGTTAGAATATTGCTTTTTATTTTTCACAATTTCATACTTAACCATTTTCACTGTTGAAAAACGCAGAGAGTACAGGATATTTAGAACACAGTGAAAATATTTTTTTTTTTTTTTCAACGTCTATTTATTTTTGGGACAGAGAGAGACAGAGCATGAACGGGGGAGGGGCAGAGAGAGAGGGAGACACAGAATCAGAAACAGGCTCTGAGCCATCAGCCCAGAGCCTGACGCGGGGCTCGAACTCACGGACTGCGAGATCGTGACCTGGCTGAAGTCGGACGCTTAACCGACTGCGCCACCCAGGCGCCCCCACAGTGAAAATATTTCTTATCACCTACATCCTATATCCTGTATCCGCTCCCTATCTAAGAGTTAACACTGAAAATTTTGTATGAATAATTGCAGTATTAGCCATATATATGCCATTATAAATATTAATACATTTATTATATGTTATAAATATGGTTTATGGTTATGTTTTTAAAGATTTAATACATCTCACATAAAGCTTTTAAAGATTTACTACATCTCACATAAAAATGAAATCATGGAAATTGTTCTACCTCGTCCTTTATAAAGACTGCATAGTATCCCCCAATAGAGGTAGTAGAAAATTGTTCACTGGATCTTGTTCATTGCGTTACTGTTCTTTTCTACTTCTGGATATGTGAACTCTTGCCATTCCACTGAACTTAAACATGGCAATATGACAAGTTACAATTAATTAATTTTGAGTGGAAGCGACATGTGTCACGGTGGGCTGAAGCATTTAATTGCCAGTGCTTGACTGTTCTGCATTCGTTCTTTGGGTATGCATTCACGGAAGCTTATGTTAATATGGGGGAGCCATAAGAGCAAAGCAGCCCCCCCCAGCTGAGCAAAGACTTGAAGGAATGCTTACCAGGAGGGTCCCCTGGATGTGTAGCAGATTATATGTGCACGCACATGTGTGTGTGTATGTTTGTATGTGTACGTGTGCAGTATCATAATAGAAACATTGGTTTGATACAAGATGGATTGTGAAAAAAACTGATATTAGAGGCTGGAAAGATGTAAACCATGCAGTGCAGAGACAAAACGTACAGTAAAACTTTGACCTGAAAGGAAGATGTACCTAATGAGCCTACAGCTCTAGGGGAAATTAAACTGAACTAATATGGTGTTTGGCCAGAGTAGACAATGTTTCCACTCTATTATAATCAGTATAACGATGATAAATCGTTATCATATCCATATCCATATCATATAAATGGAACAAAGTATTGGTATTACTTATTTTATAATAGCACAAAGATGTCTCAGGTTGCATTGCAGAACTTTGGTAGACAGTTTTGCTGAATGGCCCCAACTGATCATGACCCCAGTATCCATACCCCTGTGTCATTCCCTTCCATCTTGGTTCTGGACTTGTCCATGTGGCTACCGAGCATTAGTGAGTATCGAGTAAGCAGAGGCTGGATAAGTGTTTGCACAGTAAGGCTTATCCTTTTGGAAGGCTCCCTCTTGGAATCCAGTTGCCATAGTGGTAAGTAGCCTAGGTCAGACTACCGAATGATTGAAAGTCATGTGGGAAGAGGCCCTGGAGAATGAGAGCTCATGTGGGATGGTCCAGCCCCAGCTGAGCCAATGCCAGCGTCAACCCCCTGAGGACAAAGAACCATAGAGCAGAGTTCAGTCAACCTACAGCAATGTGCAAAATAATGTATCATTGTTTTAAGCCCTAAGTTTTGGGGTGGATTCCAGTAGATAACAGAAATAAGAATTGATGTTTCTATTCTACAGATTAAATTACGTGCACATTTAAACATTCACGCGGGTTTCATTCTCATCAGAAAACTAAGTGTCAGATTTCAGTGTGACAAAAAAATAATACCCATAAAAAACATATATAGTGATTTTAGCATAAATAAATTTCTCTTTCGATACATTTTAAGAGTAAAGGCAAGTATAAGAAAATAAAATCACATATTAATTGTCAAATGAAGGGAAATAGTCCTTCGTTAGGTTATTTGCCCAGTAAATCCAGAAAAAAAAATACTACATTCTATAGTCATAGACAACATTTAATCAAAATGTTATCTTGGATTTCATTATAAAATCTTTCTAGTACTGGACTGCAGCATAAATATCTTAACCTCCTACCAGTCATTGGTTTTGTTTGGCTTATAAATTACAGGCACATAACAAAAATATGCATATTTTGATCCCAAGTATGTGGACCCCAATTTTTTTTTTGAGAGAGTGGAAGACAGATATCTCCCATTACTGAGTCTGAGTCTTAGTTTCCTGAGCTGAAGCTCTGCTCTTCTGCAGGAGAGGTTCCCTACATCCATCATCTTCGTGATGAAAAGTTTCTTTATTCGCAATTTCCCATTCTTTGGAGTTCTTTAAAACAATGAATCCTTATAGCAAAAATAGCTCTCATGCTCATGAACAATCCAAGTAAGAAATAAAATAGTTTCTTTTCTTTCCTGCTGGGTTAGACCAGGGTTTAATGACTACAGCTAGAGACGAATTTAGAACAAGAAGACCCTCGGAAGGTAAAATAGGGAAAGAGGCTCTGATCATTTCCAGAGTCGTGGGACAATGAAGCCAGGTTTTATTTGTATATTTTACAGAGAAGTGATGAAGCTCCTAGTGGTGTATCGGCTGCTGCTAATGCATGTTCCAGTCACTGGCTGAATTATCTGGAGTTTAGCCCTTCCCTTTGCATGTTCTGGATTGTTGCAAACACCTGCAGAAATTGAGTGTTTGATTATTAGGCTAAAGTGTATTCTGCATGCTTCTTTTCCTCTGCAGGGAAATTAACCCAATAAGCCAATTGATTAATGCTTTGCTATTAGTTCTTAATCTGACTTCTGTGACCATTGCTTCCACGAAGGAGCTAAAAGGCACCTCACTGAATTCAGTGGACATCTTGCCGTCCTTTTCATATTCGGGTGGTCAGGAGCATTCATTACCACTGACCATAACTTCCATTTGGAAACCTTCTCTTTGGCTTATATGACAACACGCTTTCCCTTTTATTTTGTAAACTTTTCCCCTCTAGTACGTCTGTCTGTATCACCTGAACTTATAATTTTCTGAATTTTAAAGGACAGGGACCCTCAAGCTCAGTCCTAGGCCATGCTCTTGGTTCATGCTGTCCATCCAAGCAATGGCGTGCTCAGTCCTTGATGGTATAATTACTCTGTAGTGACAAGTTCCAACTTTCCATTCCTAATCCGACTCTCTGGGTGATTCGATCCCGCGGCATATAAATAAGATTTATTTGTACATCTCAAGGACATCTCACAAACCAGTGTTTCTACATCTGAACAGCGTCTTGTTGCTCCCGCAATGTTAGCCCCTTGTAATGATTCCCATAGTGCTGTGAAGAGAGCTGTCCTCCATTTCGTGGGGGAAGCTAGAATTCTCAGAGATGATCTTATGCCCAGCTTCTTCTTCCAATCCCTAGACCCTGCTAATTTACTTTAAAAATGTCTCTTCAGCATAGCCACTTTTATCTAGCTTGGCAGCCATGACCTTGGCCCATACCATTCCTCTCTCTCCTGTATTACAGTTTCCTCCTAATTGTTCACCTTGCACGCAACCTTGCTCTCCCCAATCTATTCTCCAGAAAGCAGCCAAAATGCTCTTTACACAATACAAATACGATTATGTCACTTTGCCAATTAAATTTTCATGGCTTTTCGGATAAGAATTTAAAAAGCTATACCATGTCAGAATAAGGCGGTGGTCAGGAGTAGGGGGTTTGTGCCCAGACAAAGCCTTTGGTCAAAACTGAGCTCATTACTCACATGTTGTGCTCCCAGAGTTAGTTACTGAGGCTTGATGTCCTAACCTGATCTCTCTACATCTTGGGTTTTTATGAGGACTAATTAAGATAATGTGTGAGAAGCACTTAGCAAAGTCTCTAGCACATAGCAAGTGCTCTGTCAATGTTAACTGTAGTTATTTTTAGCCATTATAGATTATAAATTTGATAAATTTATATGGAATTATAAACGCCCTTCTGACTCTAGCCTACCAGTCAACGCTCACTTGCACCATTATTTTTCTTGCTGCCATAATACTCTTCAAGCAGTTCTTGTAATCTCTAACCTTTTTTAGCCTTAGAACCTTCATAGAGGGTTGTCCCTCTGCCTAGAAATCACCTCCTTTTCCAGCTGACTCCCCCTCAGACTTAAGACCAGCCTCCATCTTTCTTTCTTTGCACAAAGCTCTCCCGAGACCTGACAGGAATCGTTGAGCCTCTTATCAGGCTGTGCGTCCGTCCTGCGGCCGCTGTGAGGGATAACTGTGAAAAGTTCAGCCTCCTCCTCCAGAGAACTGACCCAGACTGGTGGTTCTCGAATCATATTCTGAATCAGAATCACCTGGAGGATTTATTGGCCCTCAGATTCCTAGACCCCGTTTCCAGAGTTTCTGATTCCGTGGGCCTGGGGAGATCCCCGAGAATGGGCAGTTCCAACAAATTCCCAGGTGATGGTGATGCTGCGAACCCGTGGATGACCCACTGGGAGCCACGCTCCTGGACCAAGTTCCGTCCTCGTCTGAGGATTACCACAAACCTTGCCCGCCCCTCCTCCACACCGAGGACTCTGCCTGCCTGGCTCCCTTACCACAAGGTGAGACCAACCCTGTGACACAACTCAGCCTCCCGAGTGCCCTGGGGTCAGGCCGAGGTGGCTCCATTCCGTGCCCTCCTCTGCTTCCCCTCGACCTCTCCTTCAAAAAGCCACTTGCACAGGAATCCCTGTCTCAGCTTCTGTTTCCAAGGTACCCAACCAAAGACACAGATATGTAAATCCGATGTGGAAAAACACAGGAAAAGTACAAAGAGCAAAGAGATCAACGCAGCCTAGATAGGAAGACGGGTTCGCTCAGGATGGGATGTGCAGGAGTTTTCTGGGACGAAGACATCTTCGTTTCCCTCGAAGGCTGGAGCGTAGAAAGAGATGCATCCCATAAAAATCTTAAAAGTGTAGTAGGATCATTTTTAACAAGCCTCAGAAGCCCAGTGGTACCTGCGGCCCGTGACTACTTGGAATTGCCCCCTCTCTGAGGTGCTAGGTTGTCATTTCCTATAATGAGACAATCTGTACTTTCCAGGACCTTACGCCGTGAGACTCTATAAATTCTGCACCGGGCAGAGTGTGGAGGCATCTCTTAATGGCCCCAGCAACTACCATTTCACTGGCCGGGACCTGCCACTATGAGATAATGTTGATAAAGCGCACAGCTCTCTGCCGGCAATAAAAGTAGGGAGCAAACAGAGTTTAAAGGCTGCAGCTAACTTTCTGTTAGAGGCAAGGCCAGAGGACACGGAACTGGATAAATGAGGAGGCCTCAGTGGCCTGTTTCCAGAAATGGGCTGTGGGGTCCCACATGGCCAACCCTCTTGATTCCATGTCATCTTTGTAAATCAGAATTAATGGCCTTAGCTCCCTTCCCCGAGCAGGTGGCCGTGCCCTCCTTCACGGGCTGGCATGCCTGGTGTAGAGGCTGGAGCCATCTGGACTGCTGTCAGGAAGTCACATTGATGCTGAGTCTGGACCACAGGGCGACGAGCAGGGCTTTCCACGGCAGCTTTGTATATGCTGGAGCCCTCCTTGTCAGTCCCTGCCTCGTGCCCGATGTGACAATATCCACTTGGCTACAATAACAGTGAAGGGATGGGACCGACCAGGCCATCTGGCGTGGTGGTGAAAATGACAACGAGAAGCTGTCGGCATAGGTGACCGCCCCATCCGAAGGAGAGTGAGAAGGACCGGACGCCTCCTCTCGTGGAATGTATTTCCAGCGTTATACATGTTTACCGGTAGGGGGCGTTAGGTCTCTATGTTGTCCGTGGTTTTTATTTTGTTTGTGAAAACCCTGATCCTTCCCCTGGTTTCATCAGGTAGTTTCTATAAGCAAAATTTGCATGTGGGTGCTGTTACCAATGCCTTTTATAGTCCTTGAGTAAGTGAAATAGACAGAAATCGCCAGAGATTTCATGGAAATTATGGTTCCCACAACACCGAGAGAGCAAGGTCATGCTGGAGGATCCCAGTTCATCTTTCAACAGAGATCCCGTGCAAGGCTACAGCAAGGAACGGAAATATCCACAGTTCCTTCCCAATTCCACCCCTTTCTGGAACGAAGAAAATCTTGCATCTTTTGCATGACAATGAGAAGAAGGGATTTCGCCTGAAAGTTGGTATCACCCAAGTTTTTCACTGTGGCCTTTCCTCTCAGAGGTATTTGTCCAGAGGGATTTTCTGCTCCTTATCTTCCAAGTACAGCCTCTGTAGCACCAAACACTCCTAATTATGTTAATCTTACATCCACACTGGGCAAGAGAAAAATAATTCCAGACAATGAAAACCTGTTATCACTGGGTAAGAAGTGTCGAGTGGAACACAGTTATACCATGAAGTCCTGGAGACATTTTTACTTACACTTGAATATTGAATTCGGAAAATCCTTGGGGAATAAGGCAAGAAGGCGTAAGAGACCCATCCTGAAGGACGTTCTACATGAATCGCATCTCTTATTTGAACATGTTAGTAATGCATGTGGCATATGGTCTTGGGGAAAGATCCATAACGTGCAAAGCACAGTTGCCCATCGTCTTTCACATTATTATGTAAACGCCTGATAATTTTTTCAAGAGTGAAAAATTTAACACCATGGAATTGGACTCTAATTAGGGCCCCATCAGGGAGGAAGCATTCATTTACCGGCTTCCCATGAAAAACAAGGAAAGAAAAAAATCAACTGAAGGCTTTTGTAAAAGAGAGTTTTGCCCTAGGGCTATCTAGTGACCAAGAGGAGAAACAGAAACGTCTCTTCTTAAAATGGAGTGTTTTTTCTTTCCCCACCTCCCTCTTCAAAATCAAACCCCCTCCGGACGTTACCAGAGGATTGCCGTCGGAAACAACTCTTGACCTGCTCCTCCCCCCCCACCTTTTCTACTCTCTGGACCCTTCTATTCAAGTGTTTTAACTTATTATAGGTAATTTTCTCTCAGGGCACTCTTTTGGTGCCCCGGTTATGATTACAATGTTTATCTCCGTAATTTTCCGATCATAATTTTAGGCAGTTTATGGAGGTTGACTGGTGTTTTATCTATAGTATAAACGTTATATATTTGCTATGAGCCCAACAAACTACATTCTAATTTAAAATTTTTACACACAGCCATCCAGAATGATCAACAATAATTCCCGTCCCCTGAACAGGTGGAGCCATCCTAAAAAGTCTTACCTGAAAAAAGGAGGAGAAGCTTCTGGAGTCTCAACGATCTTCTCTACCTACCCTCTCTGAAACCGAGTCATGGTAGTACCTGCCATGTTCAACATGATGCAGTTTGCTTTGGGGAGGCCATTTTGGTGATTTCTCTCTAAGTAATTTTTTCATGCTATTTTTATCATCAGGAAGTGCCTTTGCAGAAATGGCTCTTTGTTGAAGGGGAAGCACTTTCCTTCTCATCTCCGTTCATGGAAGATCTTGCCGTCAGCCTGGAAACAGCCCAACGTGTGGTGATTTGTGCAGGGCAGGGTAAATGTGCCTCGTCCACATCCCTTCCCCACCTCTGCGGGGGGCCATTGTTTTCAACATCTGCAAGGAGCCCTTTATTGGAAAATAGAGAGCTGGTAGGATTTGTGTTGGGGGCGATTCTTCTTTCTTGAGAGGATGATAGCGTGCCTAAAATTATGGAGGCATAAAAGCTGCAGGTTTTCTATAATGGCCACTGCTCAGTATTATTAATAACTGTGCACAAGGCACTTTTATGTTGGCAAGTGGCTTCAATCATTTTTATCACGTAATAGCGGCAGAGGCACAGTGAGCTCTTTAATCTCTTTCACAAGATTGGGTTCCAGTAACACGTAGAGTTTTAAGGCTGGGAGCAAATGCCCAAGGCTCATTCAAGAAACGGTACTGAACTACCAGTTCAAGCAACACTTCATACATAGGCACACATGCGCACACACGTATGTATCAGTGAGATCGACACAGCCCCTGCCCTGTCTCATTTAATTCTTCCAATAACCCTAGGAGAAAGATGCCCATTGGCAGATGAGGAAATGAGTTTTCGAGAAGTTAAGGAATTGATCCCAAAGATACTAAGTGGCAGAGGCCGGACTCAAATCGAGGAGTCTGATTTCAAAACTCACATTCTGATTGGTCTGGTGAAAGACCACACGTAATAAGCAAGAGGATGTTCCATGCCCTCTCACGCAACCCCTCTCCCGTGTGATCCTAGATCCGGTGGCCCAGAGTCTATACTGGGGACGGCAGCAGAAACGCCCTCAAGCAAACAGTGGCTGCAAAGGAGGACCCATGTCTCCCCTCTCCAGCCCCTCACCCCACCACAATGCATCCTCAGCCAGGCGGAGGCCATGCATTCCAGAAAATAAACAAAAGGAGACAAATCAATAGAGATAGAAAGTGATTAATTGGGAAGCTGAAAGAAGAAATCCAAAAGTCCAAGTGTTGACTTCGAGAGCTAATTTCGGGAAACATTTGGATAAATCTGACAATGTTGAAGAACAAAACATTATTAGGAGAGAGAAATGAGATGTAGCCATGGATTCAGAGAGGATTAAGCAGCTAATTATTTTTTTTACAAAAAGCTACGTATAACTCGCTAGTGCATATTTAAAATCTCACTGAAAGAGATGATATCCGGGCTAATACAAATTAAATATTAAAAAAAAAGAAGAGGCAGAGAGCCTTGAAAGGCAAACACATATAGAAAAAAAGAGGAAAAAGATTTCCAAAAATGAAGAGTTCGAGAGGCATTAGGTTGTTACTAATGGCAAATTTTATTAAGCTTATAGCATGCAATACATTCTTAATTATTGTGGTTCTTTGCGTGGATGTGTGTGTTTTACACAGCTACTGATTTGTTGCCACAAATGCTGGTAAATACTTCGTGTGGACCACCCTACTTAATAGTGGCAATCTGATGAGGTAGGTAACATTATTTCCCTTTTCTTACAAATGGGGAACAACAATAAATAATTGAACTGGATTGCTTCCCCGCATTTGTCAGACTTCAGAGACTAGATTCTAAAAATGTTGAAGATATAATTGAGATACAACATGGCGCTGGTTATAGGTATCCAACATGACGAGTTGAAACATGTATATATTGTGAAAGGGTCACCAGAATAAATGAACATCCCTTTCCATCAAGACAAAGTCACAATTTTTTTTTTCCTCACGTAATGAGAATTTTCAAGATCCACTCTATCAGCACGTTTTTCTTTTTTTCATTTGAAGATCTAATCGGCCGTGTTAAATGATTCATGGATCGGGCAGCATCGCACCTCGCAAGAGGAGAGGCACCCCCAGGAATGGTACAGAATGGAAGGTTTCTCTAGGAAGAAGGGCGGAGCCAGGAAGTTGTAAAGGAAAGAAAAGAAAGGGGTGTCGAAGGCAAGCTCCCTTTCTTCAGGGGGAAGGGCAGGGGGTCTCACGCAGATTACCTTCTCTTCCTTTGGGGGATGGGGATGGCCAATGAGACTCATTGGTGCTGCTTAGAAAATTCCTGACTGGTGAAGACTTCTTTTCTGGGGGAGGTTGAAACTATAGATTAGGTGTTATGCCTGGTTTACTGACTTGGGGTCTTCACCTAAGTGATGCCATTTTGGGCCTGCGGTTTTCTTTTTAACAATTCCTCCTTTCTATCAGACTCTCAGCTTAACTGAGCGATGAGATGAAAACCTTAAGACGTTAGCATCACTCTCAGTTCCTGCTCCGTAGCTCTTGTAGGTTTTGTTGGTCCTTTGTGTGGTATCCACAGGTCCCCCCTTTTTTTTCTTTTCTGCTGAATCTCTGTGATAGCCAACAGGTTACAACTTGAGGCTAGCAGTTTTTAGGTTGACCATCCTCTCTGTTCCTTTTTTGACATTCCAGTCGTAGGGAAGTTATTTGCATGGTGGTTAGCGGCAGCTGCGAGAATGTAATGCACCAGGAAGGTTATTCTGGTTACTGTAAATGGGATCATTCTCAATGTCTGGAGCACACTTTGGAGCCATGGTCCCCAAGACCCAAAACAATCAAAATTGGATAAGTCAAAGAAAGGCCCCACCGAGCGAGACGTCTTCTTAGGTCAGATGGCTTGCTCAGTGATCTTATGAATTCAAGTTTCAACCTCTCTAGAAGAATGAATCCAGGTATGGCCAGTGGTGTTGGCCACAACACAGACCCCCTCCTTGCTCAACTGAAAGATAACCGGGAGCTATCTTATTACCAAGAACGAGCTTGGCCAGACAGTCTAAAGATCTTTGTTGGGCAGCTATTGTGTTTGGCAGGAGATGGTGCAATAATTTTAAGAATTAAGGAGAAGGTTTTGATTGTAGCCTCATTTACATTCATCCCTCATCAGAGAAATAGGGGCCCAGCCAAAAGAGTGAATCCTGAATCCTGAATGTCAATACAGTAGCGAATAACAATAGAGTATTGTTAACTATAGTTAACATGCTATACATTACATGTGACATCCTCAGGACTTACCTATATGGAAGTTTGTACCCTTTGACCACCTTTGCCCATTTCACCCCCACTTCCCCTCACCTCTGGTTACCACCGATCTATTCTCTGAATCTATGAATTCAGAGATTTTTTTTTTAGATTCCTCATATAAGTGAGATCAGACAGCATTTTTCTTTCTCTGACTTATTTCACTTACCATAATGCCTTTAAGGTCCGTCCACTTGGCTGCACATGGTAGGATTTCTTTTTTTTTTTTTTTGTGGCTGAACAATATTCGCATTTTCTTTATCCACTAATCTGTTGGTGGACATTTAGGCTGTTTCCATGTCTTGGCTGTTTCAAAATAATGCTGTAATATGAACATGGGGGGTGCAAATATCATTTCAAGGTAATGATTTTGTTTAAGACAAATACAGGAAGGGGGATTGCCTGATCCTATGGTAGTTCTATTTTTAACTTTTTGAGGCACCTCCATACTGTTTTCATCGGCTGCACCAATTTACATTCCCACCATTAGTGCACAGGGGTTGCCCTTTCTCCAGACCCTCGCCAACACTTGTCATGTCTTGTCTTTTTGATGATAGCCATTTTAGCAGGTATGCGGCGATGTATCATTGTGGTTTTGATTGTATTTCCCTGATGATTAGCTATGCTGAGCACATTTTCATGTACCTCTTGGCCATTCTGTATGACTCCTTTGGGGGAAAAATTGTCTATTCGGATCCTCTGCCCATTTTTTAATCAGATTTTTTTCTTTGTTTTTTGTTTTGCTGTTGAGTTGTATGAACTCTTTATATATTAACCCCTTATCAGATATATGACTTGCAAATATCTTCTCTCATTCCATAGGTGGTAATTTTGTTCTTGGTTTCCTTTTCTGTGCAGAAGTGTTTTAGTCTAATCTGGTCTCCCTTGTTTATTTTTGCTTCTATTACCTCTGCTCTTTGTGTCAAACCCAAAAATCATTGCCAAAACCATGTTAAGAAACTGACCCCTATGTTTACTTCTAGGAGTTTTATGTTTTAAGGTCCTACATTCCTTTAATTTATTTTGAGTTTAGTTTTGTGTATGGTGTAAGGCAAAGGTCCAATTTCATTCTTTTGCATATCGATATCCAGTTTTTCCAAACCCTTCCCTTTCTATCTTTTCTCCGTTGTATATTCTTGCCTCCTTTGTTATAAATTAACTAACCATATAATTACAGGTTTATTTCTGGGTTCTCTGTTACGTTCCATTAATCTGTGTCTGTTTTTATGCTGATATCATACTTTTGATTTTTGAGAGCCTAGATTTTAACCAATGCCTTAAGTTGCTTCCAGGACATAAATAGCAACAAAATACAGAATTTCATAAAACATTCATAGTATCGACACAATATTCTTACCAAATAACTATCTCTAAGGAAAATAAAATATTTGAGTCATTCTCATTTTTAAACATTGAAACAAAAATCTTAAATAAAACATTGATATATCCATTAAAGCAACATCAATATTATATCATTATCAAATCTTTATTAGCAATATTAGGAAACATTAATCATATTAATAAGTCAAAGGTGAAAAAAATCATATGAATCATATCAATTAATATCATAAAAGCCTATTTATAAAATTTAATTTTTATTCTGATTTAAAAAAGCACTCTTAATGTAATCTCTGACTCTCAATGGTAAAATATTAAAAGAATTGACATTAATGGTAAGAACAGAAAAAGCATGTACACTCTCTCCTCATTATTTATATTGTTTTAGAAGTTCTAGTCAATGCGATAAGATAAGAAAAAAGATATTTGGAAGTTGCAGTAGAATTTGTCACAATTACCTACAGGTTTTCCATGTGAAAATCCAAGTGATTCAAGGTATCAATGATGAGAAATTAAAAAAAAAAATTCAGTAAGCAGACTGAATGAAAAGGACTATTAAAACAATTCAGTACCTGCCTGGGTTTATTACCCAAAGTTAGGTCAGGGTCATGTTTATCATTGATTTAATAGCACTCTTTAAATATTAGTTTTAGGGGTGCCTGGGTGGCTCAGTGGGTTAAATGTCTGATTCTTGATTTTGGCTCAGGTCATGATCTCACGATTGTAAGATCAAACCCCGTGTTGAGCTCCACGCTGAGCGTGGACCCTGCTTGGAATTCTCTCTCTCCCTCTCTCTCTGCCCCTCCCCCACGCTCTCCCTCTGAAAATAAACATTTAAAAATAAATGAATATTAATTTTAGCTTCACAAGCTGCCTTCATACTGCATTTTTTATGTTGCATTTTTGGGCCATTCTTTAAGCATATTGGTTTTTATTCCCCCCTTGTTTTGCATTTTGATTAAATTCTCCTATACTAGAAACACTTCTCAAGGTCCTGGGTATTCTAAGTGGATTTAGGTAGAAATAACCATTCACCCCACTGCCATTTCCTTCTTCTGGGTAAATGGCAGATGCTACTAAGTAGCAGAAGCATCACTTCCTCAGCCCAAATGTGGTCTCCAAATCATTCTCAGTACAGCTATTACTAACTTTGGCACTGGTTTATGCAATATAAATAACCTTTCCTCTCTAGTCTAGAAAATTTGCAGCGATCCACCCAATGGATTTCTATTTGGGGAAGAACAATCTTCTGTTAATCTGTCCAACCTCTAACTTGCTGCAAATTCAACTTTATCAAGTACTCTCAGAGAGGCCAAGAGCTACAATATGTAATCTGTTAGAAAGTAAGCCCTTTTAGAAATAGGATTGGCAGAGGTTGTGACAGATTGATTCAAAGGGAACACCAAACTTCATTCCTGAATTTCCTGTTACCTGTAGCCTTAGAATAAATAGCTTGACAGTTTTTTTACACGTGGACTGTCGCAGTGGTCATTGCACCAAACATCCGTACTTTGCAATCATTTCTAGCTGGCAACGATATCAAGAACCCAAGTCAACCATTTGGTTAAATCAAGTTCAAACCGGATTTAAAGAAATATCACCTGGGGGGGGGGGGGAAGGTGCAGAATTTCACACATAGTCTCCAGTGAGAGTTGGTGTAAGGATATGAGAAAAGAGCATGGTTATGATGACAGATCATGTATGTTCCAGAAGATAGGACAGTAACTCATTCTGTCTCGGGAAATAAGTATTCAATAATGTCCTCAAAGAATTATATTAGGTACTTGGAGATAAAAATACAATAAAGACAAAATAGGCATGCCTACATGTGTCAACCCACAGTGTTTACCTTCTAGAACAATAAACAAACATCTGAAATTGGATCACAGCAATCACAAGTTAAATCTGTTGAGAGATTTCCATGTGCATTTAAAGGAGATGAGAACTCTTAGTGCTACAGAAGGTTGAATGATCTGACCTTGCTTTCCTTTTCACACCGATACCATTCTGCTTTTCTACTCCGTTGGTTCACTCAAGGCATTTTGAGTTCTGGCCACCACTGCAAAACCCTACGGGGCTCTGTTCACACAGACAATTTACATAGCTCTATACCGTATGCTTGAATGATCTTCCTTTAATTCTTGGAAAACAGTATTTCTCTGCTTGAAAACCTTTGCCAATGATTTTCCTTCTGCTTAGAATGCTGTTCCTCCACACTTCCATTCTTTACTTGACTAATTTCATCTTGATTTCTCGGCTGACATTTTACTTCCTCACCAAGGCCAACTCTGAACAATCCCCATATGCATTATGATCTTTATTAACTCATTTTACTCTATGCTTTTGCCTCATAGCACTTAAAATGTATGATTATATATTTATTTTGAATTTACCTAGTGTTCGTTTCCATGACGACATTGTATACTTTTTGAGAGCAAGGATCATGTTTATTTTATGCAACAAATGGCTAGCAAAGTCCTTGTCATTCAGTAGGCCCAAAGCTAATAAAATCTCGAATGAGTAAATAAAAGAAGACTTATTACCTAAATAAATTAGAGGTAACATAATCAATGGTGTGCTAGAGATATAAAGTCAGATCTGTAAGAACTCAGAAGGTGTGAAAACTCACTTCTAACTGGGACGTTGGAAAAGATTTCATGAGTTTGGTGGCATCTAAGATTAACACAAATACCATTTGGACCATGAAATGTACTGAGGTCGAAAGCATAAGAACTCTGGAGTCTGACAGAACTCTACATTTAAGTTGTGTGAATTTGGACAAGTCACTGAAGTCCACTGCAGTGGTTTCCCATGTGAAATAAAGGTTGTGATGGTTAAAAGTAAGTGAGATACCCTTTGGGAGCACTAATTCCGTTCTTGGCACAAAGCAGATGGTTAACACAAGACAGCTATTACCATTGTGTGGGTGCGGTGGGGCTTTCTAGACCAATGAGACACAATGAATCAAGGAATGAGGGGGAAGAGTGAAGGGTGTAGACGTGTAGACAGGGAGCTGAAGATGTGCATTTGACTGGAACTGGAATCCTGTGGAGGAGGAAAAAGCATGGTTTGCAAAAACTTGGATTTTTTTCCCCCTGGGCTTAGAGAAGAGTCTAGAAAGGCTTCTGGGTCAGAGGAGGAAGCTGATCTGGAGGCTGGGTTGGGGAGACGTGAAGGGAAAAACCACTTTGAGCTGCCATGGCCAGAGCAAAGGCGAGCTTTTACGGGTGGCACCAATCTGTGGGAATTCTGAAGCAAGAAAGGGAAGCATTCGAAAAGAGTTTACTGGAACGTTATTTACTAAGCGAAGTTTTGCAAATAAAACGGAGCTGAGAATTTTAGGATCTGGCGGCCGACTGCACGATTTCCTCTGGAGCCGGATCATACGGGAACAATTTGACAATATCAGTGAAAGCGTATGAAAAACTTAAGAATTTCTTCTTTTGTCTCTATCTTGTGAAATATGTGCAAAAACATTCATTAGATAACCGGCAGTGATATTCTGATGTTTACATATATTTTACATAAATAGGAAGGGTATACTTGCTACTGAAAACAAGAATCTGGAAGGAAGAGGACTGTCCCTCTCCCAGACTTATGTCTATATATCTGTATGTCTCTATCTATAACTGTATCTATATCTGTATTGTATCTAGATACGTTTTTCTAGATATTTCTGCAATCGCTATGGGAATTTAATTACTATCAGCTAGAGCACAAACTGGGACAGTCCTTTTGGAAATCAATTTATCTATCTCTATATAGAGAGAGACATATTTATATATCTATCCAGAGTCTTAAAGATCTGACAGCACACTCTCTAAGGCAGGATCCGTGGCTAAATACCATTAGATGCCAACCACAGCATCAAGCCCGGGACAGATGCCCGGATAAAAGTGAGTATCTGCTGAACACATAAATCAATCAATTAGTCAATAAACTTCCGTTCCTTTCATTCCAGTTCTTAGATTTTACTGTGAATAAGTTATCCAAAATATGGGGCAGAAAACTTTAGAATTTAAAAATATTAGGGGCAATAAATAAATAAATAGTCAGTCAGGGGGCACCTAGGTGGCTGACTCCGTTGAATGTTCGACTCTTGATTTTGGCTCAGGTCCTGGTCCCGGGTCATCGGATGGAGCTCGATGTCTGGCTCTGTGCTGAACATGGAACCTACTTAAGATTCTCTCTCTCTCTGTCCTCTCTCGCTCTCTCTCCTCTCCTCTCCTCCCCTCTCCTCTCCTCTCTCGCTCTCTCTCCTCTCCTCTCCTCCCCTCTCCTCTCCTCTCTCTCTCCTCTCTCTCTCCTCTCTCTTTCTCTTTCCCTCTGCCCCTCTCCCCCACTCACGGACTCTCTCTCTCTCTGTAAAATAAATTTACAAAATGAGGGGCGCCTGGGTGGCTCAGTCAGTTAAGCGTCTGACTTTGGCTCAGGTCATGATCTCACAGTTCACGAGTTCGAGCCCAGCATCAGGCTCTGTGCTGACAGCTCGGAGCCTGGAGCCTCCTTCAGATTCTGGGTCTCCCTCTCTCTCGGCCCCTCCCCTGCTCTCTCTGTTCCTCAAAATAAATAAATAAATACTAAAAAGAAATTTAAAATAAATTTTAAAAATGAAAACTTTTTTTGAATGTTAGAATGTTAGTGAACTTTGGTTTACCTTTTTATTTCCTTGAGTTATTTATTTCATATCTGAAAGTTTGTACTTTTTAAAAGTTATTTTATTTATTTTGAGAGAGGGCAAGATGGGGACCGAGAGAGCGGGAGACAGAGAATCCCAAGCAGGCTCCACACTGTCAGTGCACAGCCTGATGCAGGGCTCGAACCCACCAACTGCAAGATGATGAGCTGAGCCCAAGTTGGACGTTTAACCAGCTGAGCCACCCAGGCATCCCTGAAAGTTTAGACATCTTACTCCATAATTTTAGGAGAATTTAATACTAGTTTATAAGAATCATAATTAGGTAAAAGCATAAGGGCATTACCCCAAATTAATGATTAGGTAAATTATGGTATGGCACCCCAACTGAAAACAATGTCATATTTTACAAACAATGTCTATAAAGAGTTTATATTAACTGGTTCAAATGCTAAGTGGAAAGATACAAGATTTTATATTACAGAATGAGTATACGTAAACATACTAATAAAAAATCAAGTGGTAGGAAAAATAAAGAAGGTAACCCACCTCATGTTAACACGTTTTTTTTGGTGGGTGGGGGGCGGAGATAAGCCTTAAAACAATTAACTGTTATTTTTATATTCCCAGCTTTCTAAAATTTCAGTAATAACTACAAACTCCTTTGTTATTAAAAAAAAAAAAACCATATACCTTATTTTAAAATTCAACATCACCCACTAAACCAACCAATTGGTGAAAGATGAATCACCAGCAAGGAAGGGCTTGTATTGGGGTACCAACACTGTTTTAATTTCTATAGAATATTCACGTCACAGTTTTGGGGGCACCGTGTGCAAGAAGCTTGGGAGCATTCTTTTGTGCAGGACTTTTCAGAGCCTTCATCATGCTCCTGTGTATTTTGCAAACTTACTTGACTGTAACCACTATGGAAGGCGTTTCCAAATCTTTCCTAGCCTGCCACCCCTCTCCTACGTAATAACTAAAATCCAAACCATTATTGACTCCTTGCCGCACTACATGTCAGGAGTAATAAGGGTGAGGATATTTACATGCATAATCACATTTAATACTTGCAACAATTTTGTTATTCAGGCACCATTTCCATCCCCATTATAGAAGTGAGAAAATGGGTTATGAATTTCCCCAAACCCACAGAGCAAGTGGCAGAGACAGATCATGAATCCATCACCAGAGCCTGCTTCTCGGATTACAGAAAGATGATTTCGCTCTATTCAAGACATACCGATACGAGTGAAAATTTCTAAACGGTCTTTCCCGTTTCTGTAGACCCATATTGCCACCATCCCCCAAAGAACAGAATTTGTATGATTTTTTCACTAACAATAGCGCCGAGTCCTATCTTTAATCTTCAAAACAAATGTTTAAGCCACAGAGTGTTTCTGACAATTTAATTTATTATCTGTGTTTGAGGTGGGAAAGGGATTGGAGTAGCTTTGGAGATAATTTGATTTGTGCTTTGGATAGCAAATTCAGTATCAATCATTTACACATTTGCCTATAGCTCTTTCCTAGATATTTGTTGCCAGGATGGAATGAATAAACAAAAGGGCAATTTGAATATAATAGCTTTTATACCACGGTGATAGACGTACGGTCATACGTGGGAGAGAAAGACGTAGTTTTACCTTTCCAAAACAGCTGAAGAAAATCTGCAAGCTCTAAACGTTTGTCATTTCTGACATTTCACTTTATGAGTGTGTATGTTCTTAATTGTCACCTTTGTAGTTTATAGCAGAGTATCATGGCAAGTTAAAAAGAGAAAAAGTCGGGGCGCCTGGGTGGCTCAGTCGGTTAAGCGCCCGACTTCAGCTCAGGTCATGATCTCATGGGCCATGGGTTCGAGCCCCGCGTCGGGCTCTGGGCTGACAGCTCGGAGCCTGGAGCCTGCTTCGGATTCTGTGTCTCCCTCCCTCTCTGCCCCTCCCCGGATCATGCTGTCTCTCTCTGTCTCTCAAAAAGAAATAAATGTAAAAAGAAAAAGTCTTCCATTTACATGAGGGTTCGGGGTACCTGGGGTGGCTCAGTCAATTAAGTGTCCAACTCTTAATTTTGGCTCAGATCGTGATCTCATGGCCTTGAGATTGAGCCCCGCGTCCACTCTCAGTGCGGAGCCTGCTTAAGATTCTCTCTCTCCTTCCCTCTGCCCCTCCCTGGCTTGCGTAAGCTCTCTCTCTCTCTCTCTCTCCCTCTCTCCCTCTCAGAAAGAAAAAAGAAGAATTTAAATGAGGGTTCATTTGCACTCCCATAAACAGCTTCTATTCAATATACACATGCCTACAAAGAAAAAGGCACAGTTTGAGCCTTCAGACTCCAGTGAAAAGAATATATTCTGAAACCAAAAGGAAATGGTGAAGTCTACCCTTTGGAAGACTGGAATCTTGCCACAGTTCAGCCCGAGTAATAGCTCAAGTTTTCTGGAAATAGTCCCTGCATGGAATACCAACCTGAGGTATGTAATCTAATTCAGTCAGAATTTACTTGTGATGACCACGTGCCTAGAGGCAGTGAGTTAAGGGGTGAGGGAAACAGCTTTGCACAGGCTTGGAACTAGGCAGGCGTGGGTCATCCCTGGTCCATGGCCTTAAACAGTTCTCGAAGCTTCTGTTTCTTTATCCAGTTCGTAATTCCATGTAGGAATTATGGCATATGGATCTATTATGTGTCTTAAGTGGATGGCACAATGTTTGATACACAGTGAATAATAAATCTTGGTGCCTCCTCGCGAATGCTTTAAGTCCTCCACACTGGGGGACAGGTTCTGTGAGTGACGTAGAGAAATTGACAGATGTTATCATTGTGATATTAATTCTCCTGGAATAATGCTCAGCATTCTATTTAATTTTGATTACTTTTTTTTTGAGAGAGAGAGAGAAAGAGTGTGTAAATGGGGGAGAAGGGCAGAGGAAAAGAGAGAGAGAGAAAGAGAAAGAGGGAAAATCTTAAGCAGACTCAGCATGGAGCCCAACGTGGGGTGTGGTCCCACAAGCCTGGGATCATGACCTGAGCCGAAATGAAGAATTGGACGCTCAACGAACTGAGCCACCCAGAAGCCCCATTCTTGATTACTCTTAAGGCACAGCAAGACTTCTTAGCCCTTAATCAGACTTACCCACTAGGGGCAATGGGCACGCTTAGCAGGTTTATAGATAGGGAAAAGGAAAAGGAAGTGAAATAATGTGGTAAGGGGATGATAAAGAGCAAAGATAAAGAAGGAGAAAGGGAAATGGGGGGTGCAGGAAGAAGGGAGGAATATGACAAAGGAGGCAGAGGAGAAAAAGCCAAGGAAAAAGAGGTGTCCAAAAAAGAAAAAAAGAGCTATCATCAGAAGTAACTGTCTACTGTGTCTCGTCCCATGTTGGACATTCGTAACCTGTGTTGTTCTAGCCTCACTCTTGGTAATTAATGACTGTTGATTATTAGTGATTGGTAACAAACATTAATGGACATTTTCAGCCCAAAGTTCAGGGAATTTTTTTTTTCCTTCTCGCCAGGTCCCCAGTAAATACATCCGTTTTATAATGTCTGGAGTAGTAAGTTCAGAAATTCAAGAGGCAGAAATCATTCAGAAAATATTTTCAAAATCCATTGATTTTCTACTCAATGGAAAACATTTGGTAATGATCAGTACTCTCCTCCAGGTCTTTCTAGCCCTTTGTTGGTTAGCGCATAATCCTTCATGTCTTTCAAAAGTAGGAGTGAAATTGGTGGCTCCACCCTGCTGTTGGAAGAGTGGACCCTACACAAAAGGGTTTATCCAAGTGCAAGCTCCCCTCACAAGAGCTCTCATGCTGCTTCTCCTTCCCAGGGCGATCAGTCTCCCTGTTTTTAAACATAAAGATAATTGGCAGCGATGATATCCCCCAAAATTTTTCTTTTTGTTTTGAAAGTTTATTTATTTTGAGAAAGTAAGCGTGCGAGTGGGGCAAAAGAAGACAGGAGAGAGACAGAGAATCCCACGCTGCCAGCACGGAGCTGGATGAAGGCCTTGAACCCACAATGAGGGCCTTGGACCCACAAACCACGTGATCATGACCCGAGTCGAGGTCAAGAACCCGACACTTAACCAACTGAGCCACCCAGGCGCCCCTTATTTTTCTCTTATTTGAGTTACTGAAAGTAGGTCTTCTCTATTCCTACATCAGAGAGATTACGAAGTAATAAACACAAAAATGGCTCACAACGTTTCGCTAAATTTAAAGACGGAGAAATATGTTCTCTTTCCTTTCTAAAAGCACACATTTCCTGGGCATGGAACTGACCGGCCAGCCTGTACCCTGGCCTTCTAGCGACAGCATGAAAACGTGTGCATTCACACCAGGCACAAGTTGTAACCAGATCATACAAGCATCGTTTACGCTTTGTCTAAATTCAAACTGTAAGTAGAAAAGGGCTAAGGATAACTGTAAATAACAGACTCTGAGGCAGTGACTCTGGGTTCCTATCCAGAGCTGTCATATATGTGCCGTGTAACCTTGGGCAAGTCATTTAACCTCTCTGGGCCGCTTCATCTTTCCAGAGCTACACAAAACATAAATTCAAAAAGTTTAAGGGATTATGTAAAAGATTTGATCCGTAAGAGTTTGGCTGTTTGTTTAAATGGATGAACGTGGGTATCACGTTTCTCAAGTGTTTAGATTTTAGTAGATACGCTTAAAGAGTTTTATTTTAAAACATCAGTATCTGTGGTAATTCCATGCTTTACAACTCGTTACGTTTATAATAAAGTTTTCTGTGTCAACTTTAAATATATAAAGAGGTGCCTAGCTTCTCAAAATCATTTTTAGGAAAAAAAAAGTTATTTTTGGGAGTAAAAAGAACACAAACCTTGAAGATCATAGATGCAAATCTCTCCCTTCCAAAGACAATAGGAAAATGAAAATTAGTTTTGGCGTAAAGCCATCACTGGGACCGTATGAAGTCGTAAAACATTCTTTAATCTGTATTAATGATTAATATAAAGTTTTTTTCAGGATTTATAAATGGAAACTTTCAACTGAGAGCTGACGTAAATTTAATGCAAGCCCAAATGAACCGGTGGCTATTTTCTTTTTTTTTTTTTTTTTCAACGTTTATTTATTTTTGGGACAGAGAGAGACAGAGCATGAACGGGGGAGGGGCAGAGAGAGAGGGAGACACAGAATCGGAAACAGGCTCCAGGCTCCGAGCCATCAGCCCAGAGCCCGACGCGGGGCTCGAACTCCCGGACCGCGAGATCGTGACCCGGCTGAAGTCGGACGCTTAACCGACTGCGCCACCCAGGCGCCCCCGGTGGCTATTTTCAATCACGGTACTGCAAGGCAACATCAAAATGTAAGAGAAAGGCAGACTTATTAAGAAAGGCAACATCAAAAATGTAAAATTCAAAAACATCTCAAAAAAGTTTGACAAAAATTTGTATATTCAATAGAATTAAAGTGACCGTTTTGGCTTTCTAGTCCACTGGAAACCGCGGAGCAATCAAATTGTGCGTCGTTTTCAAGCTTCGCATCAGTGATTTGGCCCTATTTTCCTGTCAGCTTGATTCTCAAACTTTTATATGAATAACAGCCTAAAACTTGATGAGTCATGGATAATGGAATAATTGTCTTTTCGCTGAGAAAAGAAAAAAAAGTAAAGACTTTAAGCAACAAAGCTTTTGGGGTGGGAGGGATGTTCGTGATTCACTTTGTCATCACCTCCATCCAGAAAGAGGTTTCTGTTTCTTCAGTTCTAAAATGTGAACCACGTTGCAAGCAGGAAACATGATACACGTGGGTCACACAGAGGTGAAACGCCAACACTTTTCCAAGTCTGCCCCCGATGTAACAAGGACAGTTTGTGTCAAGGGGGAGGAAACTGTATTTCCAACTATTCATAGTGATTACATAGAGGGGGGAAATCTAAACAGATTCGTTAAAGAAAACGTTCTAGGGGCACCTGAGTGGCTCAGTAGGTTAGGTTGTTGGACTTTGGCTCAGGTCATGACCTCGCTGTTTCTGAGTTCAAGCCCCACATCAGGCTCTGTGCTGACAGCTGGGAGCCTGCTTTGGATTCTCTCTCTCTCCCTCTCTCTCTCTCTCAAAAAAAAAAATTTTTTTTTAATTAAAAAAAAAGAAAATGTTCTCATTTTCCTCCATACGATTCTGAATAATTTACAGTAAGTTATTCATATCTTGTGTGAATAAAATAGTTTGAAAATATAGTCTTAAGACGGGAGTGGGGCTTATGATCCTACATTTCCTTTGTGATGATTTCACTTCCTTTTTTCATTTGAATCAGTGACAGTATTTAAATTCCTGTGCTGATTTGCGGTTTACAAAGGTTCTCACGTATTTTTCTTAACTGATCTGTACAATGCTCTTGTAGGCAGGTGTTAATATCCCTGCTTTACAGATGAGAAAAGAGGACAGAGAGGCTGACTGATTGGCCCAAGGATATATAGCTAGTAAGTTAAAAACCTAGTCTGTCATTACAAAATTTAGGAGTTTGCTCCCTAACAGCAGAGAATATCCGCTTTCACAGTGGAGAGAAAGCTGAATTCATAAAAACAAAGGGTGGAAGGGCGGTTACCAGAGTCTCCGGGAGCGGGGAGCACGGGGGCGGAGGGGGGGGGTATGGTTTAAGGTACAAGCTTGTAGCCAGTAAATAGGTAAGTGGTGCGATGCAGTGGGCAGTGTAGCAATTCCAGACAACAATACTGTGTTCTAAACTTCCAAGTTGCTAAGAGACCAGATCTTAATTGTTCTGAGCACACACACACAAAAGGTAATTAAGTGACATGGTAGAGATGTTAGCTAATGCCAGGGTGGCAATCATGTTACCATATAGCAGCCTATGCAGCATATGAAACCGACAAGCCCCATACACCTTGAACTTCTATGATGCTACGTGTAAATTATATCTCAATAAAATACAAGTTGTAAAACATAAAAAAAAAAAAGAGCCATTGCCTAAGATCCCCGTTTCTTCCCAAGGATTTTCAGTCTATTTTCGGTGTCTCGTACTCTGGTTCGCTGTTCAACCGTGGCAGTCACGTGAAGGCATCTGGGTAAGAGTGTGAAAGGAAAGATCTCATCTGTACTCAGATTTTAAGAACTAGAGCAATGTTAAAAGAGTGATTTCAGCATGTGTGCAGTATTTCGGAAAGAACTTGGGCTTCTGCTGTGAAGGAAGTTAAAACAAAATCTTTGGGAAATTAGTTCGCCCGGTGTCACGTCTCAAAAAATAACAGTCTTCGGCAATAGCAAAGATTTTGTTTTAAGGGCAGGGCATTCGACTTTGGTGCTATTTTTAGTGACTTTTCTACCTGAAACATTCAATGAATTATTCATAGCTCCACGGAAGCGGCCGTGCCCTCTGTTGGTATTTGAAAATAACGACAGGTTCTAGAACGTTTGCTACAACTGAGGATGTCGGCTGCAGGTAAGGAAGCAGCAATCCCGCCAGGTCCCGCCCCTCTCTGGTGGGAAGCAGGCACTGTCGTTTTGTCGGGGAAACCTTCCTTACCTCCGACACAAGTGGTGCTAGAGACAGCACGAGAGATCTATTATTTTGGACGTGGGGTAATCATCGTCGTTATTCCCATCTCTGCGCCTCCTCTTCTGGTACTCGTTCTCAGATCTGGTTCTTTGAAGTCACCCGATATTGCAGCTTTTAAACTTAAAAGATGGACAGATGCCCTGCCAGAAAATGTTGCCGTGACGGGATGATCAGGATTGGAAGATGGTCGTGAAAATTACACGACGCCCACCTTGTTCAGTACTCTCCAGCAAACACCTGTGATTCGATAGTGAAAGAAACCCAACCAGCCACTCAGCAGAGTGGCTCATGCCCCGTGTGTGACTGAGCTCTGTTGTGGGACCAGAAAGGCAAAAGAAGGGAGGCAGAGGTGAGAGAGGCCTTGAGTCGGGGCATGGGTGGGATTTACTAGGGTGAGCACCAAACACAATCTTATAAACATGGTGATGATAAATTGGCCAGAGTTATTTCAGTGATAGGGAGGAGGAAGAAGAGAAGAGGAAGGAAAAAGGAGTCCGTGTAACGCGGAACTCCAAAGTGCTTAAGGGTCATCAGGTCAGACACGCCGAGATTCACGTTTGAGCTTCACCTTGAGAAAGTGGCTACAGAGCTCGGCACTCAAGTTCTCCTCGTGTGTAAAATGAAGATGCCTCAAAGATCTGTCTGCACAATGCCTGGGATGCAAGGGGAAATCAACAAATGCGTACCAACTTTCTTTACTCTAAAACCAACGTCCATAACCTAAAAACCCATATGGTCAGCATTTACCCAATTCTGTTTTAAAGTAATGACGGGAGGGCAGACCGCTTAAATGGAGTTCCCGTCTCCATTCCTTCTTTGTGTCGGTTGTGCTATGTTCCTGCACTTTCCAAAGCATAATGACTATTCCTTTGCCTTTGCTCAGAAGACTCACCTTGGAGATTTGGAAGGGAAGTCCCAGAAGTCTTAGCAGCCACAAAAAAGCCTGTTTTAGCAACTCCCAGGGGCATCGGATTCATTGGGCCAGCTAAGGTCTTCTGACACCAAGGGGATCACCCATTTTTACCAACCTACAGCTCTTAAATATTTTCTTTACATTAAATTAAATACATCCTTGGTAAGTTGTGTAAGCCGCTTCAAAGTGGTAATCAATTTCCCCTTTTAGTTATCAACTATGATAAAATTAGGTGTGGTCCTGCAGATTGAGAACTGGGGAAGTTTAGGTCACAGCGTTGATCCAATGACACTTTAGGAAAGATACTGTGATCACCTTGTTTAGTCTGCTATCAAAACCATCATCGTTTTGTTACAGGTAGAGCTTCGTCTCCGGATCTAGACGGAATCCGTTTCAAAGTCTAAGTGTGTGACTTACTACTTACGGAATGAATAGCAAAGTCTAGGCTGCTGAGTCTCAGTAATTGTGTTCCTATATTGAAGATACTTAATGACCTCCTCTGTACATTGGACTGGAAGTTTGAAATCAAACAACTGTGAACAGAGCCAACAATGTGGTACTTCTCCAGGAAATGTTAGATCACTTACAAAATGTCACTATTAATTTAAAATCCTCTTCCACCCCCACATTTTCAAAAATGGTATAGATTACTGGACTTGGAAGGACTGATCCCATAGCCTACTAGACTCTGAATACAAGGTTGGAAATTAAGTAGAAATTCAAACCCCTTATATACACCTTTCCCCTCCCCATGCCTGAAGTATTGTCATACACGATTTTCTCCATGCTGTGTAGACTTTCAACTGTTGTATTTATTTGCTTCTAGGGTAGGTGGGATCTGAGTCAATAAAACACTGATTGTATTTCTCCCACATATTTATTATTATGGTATGCTTAACACTGGTTATTTGTTCCTGGGTACATACCAAATTATATATATAATTTGGTATGTCAAATATATAACTTGATATATATATAATTTGATTATATATATATACACACACACACACATATATATATATATATATATATATAATTGAAGATTTCAAAGAGAGTCTTAAACATGAATAAGAGGTTTAAACCTGAGGCCGAGGAAAAAGATTTAAAAAATAATGTTTATTTGGAGTTACAGAATTAAAATCTATTTGGAATTGAAAAGCATCGTGATCATATTGTCCAATGTCATTGAAACCTGCAGGACCCAACCTCCTAAGAAATAGAAGGACTTCCTCCGGTTATAGAGGTTTTAAGAGCAGCTAGACCCAGGATTCTGAGATTTGGAGTCTTTTCAGTAATGGGAAGAAGGCGGCAGAGGACAAAACTAAGGCATCGTTATAATGTTCATCTTCAGAGACCTTACGGATCATTAAAAGGTAGGCTAATGACTATCCGTTTTCTGTCGTAAGGCTGTATCACAGTATCCCAGCTAGAGGACAAAGTGAAGCATCATCTTTGCTCCTATGGTATCCCTTTGTGGTTTTTAGGTCAGTGCAAGGCCTTCTTAGTGAGCCCCTGAAAACTAGAGTTTGCAGTAGAGTAAAATGGTTCCATGCACTGGAGTAGGAAAGTGCTGTGTACCTTCCATCTGATTTAAAAAATAGTCCTGGTGTTCCAATTTTCCCACCTAAAATATGAGAAAGAATTATAGTGCCCACATCATACAGTTTATGAAATCAGTAAGAAAATACACGTATCGCCTATGATGCCCCAGATGAGTGTGTTCAATAATTGGTTCTTTCCTCTCACTGCCAAGCGCACGACACGGAGATAGTAAGCCACACGGAAGAGCCTGAGCTTAGACGATGGGTGAACAATGGGAAATCCGGGCAGCGTCCGCGTGAGCTTGGCAAGGAGACCCCACAAGGAGGTCATTCTCTCCTCAGTGTGCCGACAACAGCATCCATCCGACTCAGAGGCTGTGAGCTGTTCACCGTCCTTGTGAGACGTGGGCCTGAAGACACAGCTGGAGTTCTTGTCATTGTGGAATTCAGCCGGTGAGCCTTCGCTGTCAAGTCTGGGGAGTAGCTAAACCTGAACTAGTCCAGAGACCACATCAGTATCCGTCTATTTATTCAAGTGTTTATGAACTTCTTATACAGACTCGCACTTCTCTAGAGGGAGGGAGAGTTGAAACAGACAAAAAGTAGGAGAAATATGGTGCAGGGAGTAAACAGCCGCTCATCAGAACACCTACTGTCTACTGGGCATGAAGGTATCCCCTTCGGATACATATTATCTCTTTTAGTATTCACTACAATATGGAAGATAGTTATTTTCCCCATTACCCAGAAAGGTTAAATACTTGCCTGATGTCTCAACCAAAACAGATTAAACCTGGAATTCACACCCAGGTCTGGCTCCCAAATCCACATAATTTTCACTCGTCTCAGCCCGTTATTAGAAGAGCCAAGACGTGATCCACAGGGACAAATCTGAAAACATACGGACGTTATTCTGTGCCTGTATGAGAGTTTATTGAAAAACATTGGGAGAGAGCATCTTCCATCACTGCCCGACGTAGAGGATAGAAAATGACAGCTTGCATTATTAATCCCGGTGGCCATTTATTTCTGCTCTACTACGAATAATTGAGGGCTCGGTGTCCACTAGAAGTAAGGTTAATCGAGACAGGTATTTAACTTCTAGGGAGGCTTCTTAGTACAAGACGGAGGAAAAAGAAGTATGCAGGAAGAAAGCATAGGCTTTTTTCAGATCATTTTAACGTTTTTTTTTAATATTCAGAAATATTTTCAAAAGGCCCATTAATTCCCATACTTAACATCTCTTTCAGGGAACCCTGATTGAATCTTGACTCATTAGCTCCCGATGTTTGTAACAAAAGGATCATTCTGTTCTTTCCTTCTGCATCACAATTTCCACCTAGTGGCTGTTTTATTTTGAATGAATTGCTAAGGTAGCTTTCAGAGGAATCTCACTAAATACATTTAAAAGCACCTTTCACGGCATCGAACCATTGTTCCTTCGTCTTCAGTTCATAATTGTCGTCCTCCCCACCCCTGTGCACCCCACCCACTTCAACTTTCACCGTTACAATTCCGAGTGGTAGTTTTCCTGAACGCTGCCTGTGAACTTAAGTGAAGGGAAACGTATGTCAGGACGTTCTGCTCACAGAATGTACGTCCAGGAGAGATGCCGTCTACAAGGCGAGAAAGGAATGCAGGAAGTTCAGGGAAGAACAGGGCTGCTGACATTCTCAGAGCTCTGCAAGCCAGCTTACAGTTTCTTGAACTCACCTTATGAAGCGGACCTGTCGGTCTTCTCCCTCCCTCCCGGATTTCATACTGACTCAGCCAGCTCCTAACACGTACTTCTCAAGAAAGGCTCCCATCTATTCCACGGAGTCTGTGAACAGTGCACAATCCAGGGTGTCATCAGTGTGTGAGAGGGAGATTCCAGACTTCTAGGAAGGATGTGGTGGTCTTAGAGTCACGGTGGGGAGGCTTCCATGGTGAGAGAGCAGGAGAATCACCTTCGCACACAGATTTCATGAGGCCAGACTTACCTGAGTGTTCCCCCCACCCAACACAGACAACAAACAAACGCAGACAGGTGCTTCAAATATTTGAAATCTATCTGAGAAAACCTTTCAAATAATTATCCATTGTAAGGATTTCAAACAAGGAGAAAAGGAGTTATGTTCATGGTAAGGGTAGACCAGGGAATATCGTAGAGATGTCAGTTCTCCCTAAGTAAATCTATAAATTCGATGTTACCCCAGTACAGTACATACATTGTGTTGGGGTCTAGACTGAAGACAATACCATTCCTGAAGCCAAGAATAGTGAGAAAAATCCTGAAAGACCAGAGCAATTTGGGAAGCAGCCTTACCAAGTTATAACTCCGCTGTAATGAAACACGGTAACGTTGGCTCAGGAATGGACCTACAGGCTAACTGAACCAAAGGCAAAGCTGTAAAATATATACCAGGGAATCTTAACACATGACCGTGGAATCTTAATATAGGACCAAGATGATCTCTCAAATTAGCAGGGAATGGATGAAATTTTTTGTAAGTGGTCTTGGAAAATTGGATAGCCATTTGAAAAAAGATAAAATTTTTGTATAACACACCATACACAAAACAAATGCCAAATAGGTGAGAGATTTGAATGCTCTGTCTTTACTAAATGTTTTGAGAGAGAGAGGGAGGGAGAGAGAGGATCCAGAGTGCTGTCAGTGCAGAGCCTGATGTGGGGCTTTAACTCAGGAACCAGGAGATCATGACCTGAGCTGAAGTCAGTCACTTAACCAATGGAACCACCCAAGCACCTCAAGATCTAAATGTTTCTTTAAAAGGCTATACAGGTACTATAAAAGAACGGATGGATTTCATTATAAAACGAAGGGGTAGAAAATTTATGATTCAAAGTTCAGAAGCAATAAAAGAAAAGATTGGAGTTTCAATTACATGATAAAGCATTTGTAACTTACAAAGCATCGACAAAGCCCCGAAATTAAAATATGGGGACAATCAGTACACAACTACGTAACAGAAAAAAAAAGATCAGAAATCTCTAACATATAAGGAACTAAAAAATTTTAAGGAAAACAGAAAAATGGGCAAAATACATGAATAAGCAGTTCATAGAAAAATAATTTAAGATGGCCCTTAAATATAGGAAATGATACTCTCACTGACAAGGGAACTGTAACTTTAATGTTCTTAATGTGTTTTAGAAAACATAATTTTCAGTGAAAAGGGAGAAAATTAATATAAAATCAAATAACTAGGTCAAAAATCTTTGACATTTTAACTGAAAATATAAACTTCTGACTCTTCAAAAGTACATATTCCTTCTATGCACTTAATCAACAGAGCTTTGAAACATACGACACAAAACCTGATAGGTCTTAAGGGGGAAATAGAAAAATTGTCAACTATAGTTGGAGACTTTAACACTTTTTTCTCTCAGGAATTGATACAGTAAATAAGCAGGAAAATCAGTGAGGCTATAGATACCCGGAGCTGTCAATCAACTTGACCTAATTGCTATTTATAGAGCACTCCACCAAAATATAGCAGAACACACATTCTTCTCAAGTGTAAATGAAACAGACACTGAGCCAGACTATATCCTGAGTCATAAAATAAGACTTAACAAATTCAATATGTGCATTTATGAAACAATTTTATATTTTTCCTTGGACCATAACAAAATTAAGCCAAAAATCACTAACAAGAGATATCTAGAAACATCCCTAATTATTCCAACATTAAAGACAGAATTCTAAAACCCCAAAAAGAAATCACAAGGTGAGTTTTTAAATGAGCCATAGTATATCAAAATTTGTGAGAAACCACTAAAGCAGGGCAGAGAGGGAAAATTTATAGCATTAAAGGTTTATATTAGAAAACAAAAGAGATCTAAAACCAGTAGACCAAGCTTCCACCTTAGGAAACTAGAGAAAGATGAACATATTAAACACAAAGCAGAAAGGGAAAAAAATGAAAATAAAACAGAAAAGCAATAGGGGCCATCAATTAAGCCAAAAGCTGGATCCCTGAAACGATCAATAAGCTTGATAAATCTTTAGTGTGGCTGATCAAAAAGAAAAGAGGAAAAAAACAAGTTATTGATTAAAGGAGTACAGACATCACTATTAATCCCAAAGACACTAAAAGAATAAGAGAATACTAAGAAAAATCCTATGCCCATGAATCTCACAATTTAGAGGACATATACCAGTTCTTTGAAAGATACAAACTACTAATCCCACTCAAGAAGGAAAAAATAATCTAAATAACCTATATCTATTAAAAATTTAATTTCTGGAGCAGTTGGTGAAGATTCCAACTCAGGTCAGGATCTCATGGTTCGTGGGATTGAGCCCGAGTTGGGCCCCGTGCTGACAATGCAGAGTCTGCTTAGGATTCTCTCTCTCTCTCTCTCTCTCTCTCTCTGCCCCTCCCCTGCTTGTGCTCTCTCTTAAAAAAATAAACTTAAAAAATTTCTTGTTCAAAACTAAGAGAAAAGACTGTCAGATCCAGACCGTGTCACTGGTGAATTATACAAAATATTTAAACAGCAAATAATAAGATTTCCACTAAATTTCTTCCATAAAATAGAAGAGGGAACAGTTCCAAACTCATTATACAAGCCCAGCATTAACATACAACTAGGGGCACCTGGGTGGCTCAGTTGATTAAGCTGATTTTGGCTCAGGGCATGATCTCATGGTTTGTGAGTTCGAGCCCTGCATTGGGCTCTGTGCTGACAGCTCAGGGCCTGGAGCCTGGTTTGGATTCTGTGTCTCCCTCTCTCTCTGCCCCTCCCCCATTCATGCTCTGTCTCTCTCTGTCTCAAAAATAAATAAACGTTAAAAAAAAATAAAAATAAAAAATAAGATTTTTTTTTCAATTGAAAAAAACCCATAAAACTAAAACCAGGCAAAGACATTACAAGGAAACTATAATTCAATATTCCTCATGAATGTAGACACAGAAATTCTTGACAAAATGTCAGCACATCAAATCCAATGATATATAAACATAATTGTCACAACCAAGTGGGGTTCATCCCAGGAATGCAAGATGGATTCAACATTCAAAAATCAATCGTTGAAATTCACAGTAATAACAAACTAAATAAGCAAATCATATACTCATGTCAATAGTTATGTAAAAAAAAAAAAATTCAAATTCAACATCCATTCATGGCTAAACAAAACAAAACAAACACTCTCAATAACACAAGAATAGGAGGTAACGTCCCTAAGCTACTGAAGAGCATACACAAAAAAATCTAGATCTATCTTCATACTTACTGACGATTATGCATAATGATCTTTTCTCAAGGATCAGAAATCGGGTCAGGAGGTCCTCTCATGCCATTCCTATTCAATATCAAACAGGAAGACCTAACCAGTACAACAAGGAAAGAACGAGAGATACAGAGTAGAAAGGTAAGAAATAACAACTTCTGTACTTAGTAACAGCCCAAATGTCTGTGTAGAAAATCCCAGAGAGTCTACAAAAATGCTCCCGGAACTAATAATGGGAGATTAACATGGGTATAGAGTACCAGGTTATTACATAAAAATCAGTTGTCTTGTATGCCAGCAATATGCAGTCGGGACTTGAAATTGGAAACAAAAATAGTATTAATCACAGTAGGAGCAACACAATGAAGTACTTAGGTACAAATATATCAACGCATGTGCAGAATCTGTAAGCTAAAAACTACAAAACAGTTATGAAAAGGAATCAAATATCTAACTAAATAAAGAGAATGTGTCATGGACCTGAATTGAATATCCAAGATTCTTAAGATGCCGGTTCTATTTGATCTATAGACTCAACACAATCTCAATCAGAGTTGTACTATGCTTTTTGTGACAAGCTGAGCTAAAAGTTAGATGGCAGAGCAAGGGATCTAGAATCATTAGAACCATTCTGATGGGGAAAGAAAGCAGTGTTGGTGGACGCAAATTCCTGATTTCAAGACTTACTATCTGCAGCGGTAACTACAATAGTGTGGTATTGGTGAAAGGGTAGACACAGGGAACAGAAGGGAAAGCAGAGAAATGTACCCACACGTTGTACCTACAACTGATTATTTTGATATGGGGTCAAAGGCAATTTAATGGAGAAAGAATAATTTTTAGAAAAAATAGTGCTGATATCATTGGCTATCCTTCTGCCAAAAAGCAAACTTTGACACTTTATATCTCATACAGAGATGAACTATGAATGGATAATAGATATCAATATAAAACATAAAATTATAAAACTTTCAGAAAAAAATAGACGATCTGTGTGACCTTGGGTTTGGCAATAAATTTTTATATACAACATCGAAGACATGATCTATAAAAAGATGAAAAGTTACACTTTTCAAAATGAAAAACTTTTCAAAGGTTACTCTTGGAATGAAAAACCAAGATACAGGCTGAAAAAAGTATTTGCAAGTCACATATCTGAGAAATGAGTTGTATCAAGATTATGGAAAGAAGTCTTATAACTACATAATAAGAAAACAAACTACCCAATTAGAAAATTGGGCAAAATATCTGAAGAGACACTTCACAATCCCGTGAGACAAAAACAACAGGAAAGCCATTACAAAAAGATCTAGCTGCTCAAGGATGTTGACTTTGATCCCTTGAATCATAATGTCATATCCCAGAGAAAGAATGCTTTGGGAGGCCTTCTGAAATTGCCTCTGGTTTTATTTGAATATTAAACCTTGTTGCCTCAGATTTCTCTGTAGTTTTAATAGTTCTGGCTTTTGTTTAACTCAGCTGGAGCTTTTTAAAAGGCTAATATAAGCATCTAATAAAGATTCCAATATTGGAAACAATATGCAGTGAAAATTTAATCTCCCTTGTACGCTTGACTTTCAAGCTCTTTCCCAGAACCCTAATGTTAACTCTAGCTGTCACCCTAGTCTTCTCCTGGTTTCTAGGGCAGTGTCAATTCTTCCACAAAGTCCGAGGAGAATGATAATACACACACACTTTTCTGCATCTTGTAGTTCTCTTGTCAACACACACACACACACACAGAATATTTAATGTGATTTTGTTGAGGTACCACAATTTCTTTTACCAGCATGCATTAATGAATATCTTTGTGGTTTCCACTTGGTGCTACACACAATATTGAAATTTAAACCATTGTGTCTTTTCATATATGTATATGTATATATTTTGCTCAACTATATATATATATAAAATATATATATATTTAATATTACTAAATATATATTTAATATATATAATATATAATATATAAATATATATTTTATATATATTTTTTTATGGTCTTCACTATTTTGAAAACAACTCATGAACCTACAGACTCCAGGGTTGAAACTAATGCTAGAGATATTTTTGGAACAGTCCAAAGTATTTTCACCAAGTGATGTTTTCTTAGCTATTCCGTTGCCCTAATTTACCCAACCACTGAGTTCACTTCAACAAACTGAACATGTGATGGGCCCCTCCAATGTGCCAACCACTGCACTAGGTGTTCTCACCAATACCATAGAGACCTACACACAAATCTTAGAATCAGCCTGCATCTAAGAGGAGTGAGATTAATAAATACATGCATAATATCTCCACAGAGTTTATAATTAACATCTTGTGAAGTTCACTGGAAGACGAGGAGACTGGCTCTGCTACGTCTGGGAATGGCGAGGCATCCAAATGC
This sequence comes from Lynx canadensis, assembly GCF_007474595.2. Classification (NCBI taxonomy): domain Eukaryota; kingdom Metazoa; phylum Chordata; class Mammalia; order Carnivora; family Felidae; genus Lynx; species Lynx canadensis. The sequence goes on along the minus strand of NC_044311.2, from coordinate 4,302,269 downwards.
TGATCACCGCATGCAATTAAGTAGAGAGAATGGCTGAAGATCTGCAGGATGTCCTTGGACATTTGGAGCGCTGAGTATTTTCGGTCAATTCTATTTAGAGAAAATCGGATGCTTAATGACTGTGGTTTAGAGGTCCACAATAAGACTAATGGACTGAAAACCCAAGAGAAGTGCTCATGGCAGGAAGAGCATCAAGAGGATAAAAAGTTATGGAAAATAAATGACGATCCATGTTACCACCAATAGGCTCTCCTGTGAACCCAACCACCTGTGCAAGGTCATTACTGCAACAGAGAATCAAGTCTGCTACAGGTAGGTGCCAGGATGCTGGGGCTAGTCGTGTACTCTGTGCTCAGGGTTTAGGCCGGTGCCTGACAGCATGGTAAACACAATAAGTGTTGGTTGTGTTTTCTCCTCCTTCCTCTGCCCTCCCCTTCTCTCCATCACCACTTCTCCTGGCTGTGGGCCCCAAGTATCAACTCTTCTTTTGACTCCCCCTTTTTGATGTCCACACTCGGACACACTTGGATTAGCTCTGACCACACGGGTGCACAGACACTTTCTCTGTCGGGTCCTGCCGGTGGGACCTCACAATCCTATCCCTGCTCAGACCAGGAAAAGAGGTTCTGTGGAATCTAGAGCAATTGTGACCAAAGAAGAAAGCGAGGAAAAGAGAAGCTGGACGTGAATAAACAGGGCAGAAGAGAACATCTTTAATTCATTTTCCCTGCCTCCCTCTGATTTTTAATACCTCAACTTTCATGAGAGCATGATACTTCTAATTTGATCATTGAATGATATGGAATATCATTGATTATTCCTATATCATACTCAGGCACGTATTAATTTCATATACTTCATGTGCTGTGTTTAGACATTTACCCTAATAAAGGGCGATGTTTAAAGAAAAAGTTTACCCTGAAATGCCTTCCATTCCCTGAACACACGAGTTGGCCCATTCTGTGGGTTTGCAAACCAACCATCAGACGTATGAAATGTTTGAAGCGGTTTTACTGGTAATATCAAGTACAGCTTCTAACTCTAAATCATAGTTGCTCTAAAAGTTTCATGTAGGTGACAATTTTCTGTGCAGAGTGTTAAAAACCACTTTATAATGGCAACTCCCACAAAACCTCTTCAGTTATATGGGTCTGTTAGCATTTTATTTTAAACACCCTTTTGACAGGTGTATTATGTAGTTATTATATTTTCCATGCATAGAACATTCTTGACATTCACTTCACTTGTAGTTTTCGATTAGAAAAGGAAAAAGTTCAGGAAAAAAAATCATCTGCTTGGCTCAATGAGAATGAAAGAGAAGTCCATTTAGCGGTGACTCTTTGTATCATTGACCTGAAGTAAAACAAATGCAAAACTCATTCAGACGATCTTCGTTCATTTGGGCACTCACAATCTCATTCATTTATTCAGTATTTATTTTAACTGTTTTCTTCCCCCATGCATGGGGCCTTGTGCCAAACATCAGGAATCCGAAGACAAAGACCCAGTCTGTGACTACACAAAGTTCATTCTCTTATGTGGGAAGCAGTAATGCAGACAAGCAAAGTCCTGCAAAGCAGCCATTAGATGTGCTAGGAATAGAAGGGGCATAAAGACAAGTGGGAGCCAGGAAAAGCCTGACGCAAAAGGTGTGTTTCCTCAGAGGGGTCATCGGAGAAAAGCGTTCAAGGCTGAGGATATTGCGTCCCAAGTGCAGAGGGGAAGGGGGAAGCAGAGAAGCTGGGTACATGAGATAGTTCAGTACGGCTGGCAAAAAGAGTCGAGGCCCTGGAGTGGAGTGGAACCGTGAGGGTCCAGACCATCGGAGACGGTCTCAAGAGGGAACTTCAGGGCCGCAGAAGTGGGAGAGGTACATGGTACAATCATGGCGTGGTCTTTCCGTGGTATTTAGGGCTCTCCTTATGTGATCTTAAGGTCTTTCCTTCCACCTCCCCATTCCCTCCCTCACCAGCCACAAGGACCTCTTTCCTGCTATTGCTGAAGGAGGCCGAGCAAATTCACCACCAGCCCCCACTTCTCCCTCCCAAGGCTTTGGACTTAGGCTTTCTTCTGTTTGGTCTGTTTTCTTCCCACTCAGCATGCTCTTGTTCCTTCGCTTTATTCAAATCTCTACTCAAGGGCACCTCCTTAGAGAGCTTTGCCAGACTATGCTGTGTAAGGTAGAAGCATCTCATTATATGTATATATAATGCTTTGCTTTTTCTTTTTTACTTTATTAGGCTAAGGGACACTTTGAATTATATGAGATATTATTTATTGTATCTCTTACTAAAACGTAAGCCATTTCAGGGCAGAGACTGTTTCTGTGACCATAGAAGCAGCAATTAAAATACCCCCTGACATGTAGATGATGGCCAGTAAACGTCTGAGTGATGAACGCATCAAAGAGACCTATTTCTGTACCCATGTGCACACTCCACTGTTGTCACAGCCCCCACCACGCCCTATACGATCCCGGAGTAGAAAAGTTGGTGAAAGTTGTCCCTGACCTCATTTTAGTTTCAAGTTTTAAGGGAGCTTGGAAAAGAGCTCTTTACTAACGCAAAGTAATAAAGTCTTGAGAAAGAACCTTCCGTGCCTTAGAACCTTCTGTGATGGGAAATGGTACTTTTTCACCCACTATCTTCCCTCACTGGGTGACAGCCCTAAAATAAGAAAAGATTTGATAAGCAAGTGGTTTGCCAACTAATTTCTTTCCCGTAGGTACTTTGTTGAGTTTGGCATGGAGCTAACAAAGGAACTCTTATCCAAAGATCTTACTCTGGCGATCCCAGAACAGCACATGTTTCCATATCACCAGTCAATCTTATCTCTAACGGCTATAGAAAAATCCCTTGCCCCAATAACACGTCAGATTCCCTCGGAGCGTGGACAGTCTTCCTTAATCAAATTGTCCATCACAGGGGAAGAAGTGGTTGTTCAGATCCTGGGGAGAAGGGAAGAGAGGATTTCCTTCATACATTCTTCCAGCACAAATTGCACAGCTTCCATTAACCATAGTCTCCTTTAGGATATCTAGTCTCTAGTGGGTCATCTGGGGTCGGAAGTGAGCAGATGGGAGGTATGAAAAAGGTGTGGCAGCTAACACTGATTGCCTCCGAAGGGTGGCCATACGGGTGATGCAGGTTTCTTTGAATTCTATGAATTCAAATTTTTCCAGGATAAACGTGTATCCAGTTTAAAAGCAGGAAATAAAATAATGCCCACCTATGCTGTTTCCTAGCCAACAAATTTAAGAATTCCGTCCTTGTGCCTCCAGGACCTGTTGAACATAGAGCTCTTCCTTTAGGCTTGGGTAACTGCTGGCCCATGACTGCCTCGCCTTCTCTAGTCGTAGAATTTCAATTTGACATGGGCCGGTGGACTCTAGCCAAGATTTTCTTTTGAGGGCCCCATGAAGTCATTACTGAGAAGGTTCAATGGCCCCATGAAGTCATTACTGAGAAGGTTCAATGGCCCCATGAAGTCATTACTGAGAAGGTTCAATGGCCCCATGAAGTCATTACTGAGAAGGTTCAATGGCCGCCCCGCTTTGGAAAATCGACAAAATGCTAGCCTTTCCCTTCTTTCCGGTCACCACTCTTACGGATGGAGAGGGGAAAAATCCCGTCCCAAAGATGTATGGGGTTTCTTGTTCTAAATGCATTGTCCTGCCCATTTCATTTTTTGTGCTTAAACTTCAGGGAAAGTTGCAGTGGTACACCCAAGTGTATACCCTTGGCTAACTCTGATTGTTTCATGATGGTTTTCTTCTAATCTCTGCAGTCTCTAGTTTTAATGACAACCTGTTCTTCGTGTCCTATTCTCAACCTGCGATGTACCTCGCAGACGTGTGTCTCATCGCCTTTTACAAGGGATGCGTCTGTAGATGGTGCTTCTGACTTTTCACGTCTTTGAAGGGAGCTGTCAAGTGCAACAGATTTCAAGCTAAGCAGCCTTCTTTTTCACTTCTGGAACTGCTGCCTGCCAGCTGTGTGACCTTTCGCTTAGGCCTCTGTTTCATTTGTGAAATGAGGGGCAACGTGCATTATCTTGGAGATTCAATAACACAGCACAAGTGAAGCTTTAGCCTTTTGTCTGACACTTAGAGCTGAGAGAAGGCTCATTATGATATTGCTAGATATCTTCACCAGAGTCACTGCCAAGGAATCATTAGCTGTTGTTAAATAAATACCTACTTGGAGCTACTCACCTTGGAGCACCTGTCGGATTGTTGTTCCATTGAGGAACAGCCATATTGTAAACCAACCGCTCTAGAGAACGATTGTCTAACGCCGTGAGGTGCCCAAACACTCCCTCCAAATCTTGCGAGGTCCATCAAGGTGCCACAGAATCTGTTACAAGTAATCCCACTTCAAACATTTTTTCCAAGTTCACTAAAAACCCCTCTATCCCTTTTTCATGTGCTGTTGTAACTGACCTTTTACTGTTAATTTATATATAATGATTTCTCGCGATCTGTTCTCGTGTGTAAATAGAAGAAACTTACAGACTCCCTTTCCTCTCCGAGTCTGAAAATCAGTTTATACCCGTTATGAGACCTTGAACGAAAATGACGATGAAACGTGTCAGTTCTTGCTATCATTTGGAGTCAAGAATGCTTCTAGCACTTGCAGGGGTAGAGTTGACATTGTAAATACAGGTTTATAGTGGAAATAAACTATTGCACTAAATGGTTAATGCTGCTTTTGGGATCCCCTGGACCAAAACTCCCCTTTGAGAGGGGCTCTTAAACTCACATGGCTCTTACCACCTCCTTCTACTCCCTTTATGTATAGAGAGAAGAAGTGAGAGAGTGAATACACACCTTGGAAGTGTCAGTGATTAATGCTCTCAACTGCACTGTGTCCCCTGAAGAGCCAAGGTGCATAGGTCCGCCTGCCCTGTCTTCTGTGTCTCCTGTCGTGAACAGTTGGACGATCCCAGGGAGAAGCGGTGTCTCCTAGTCTGTTGAAGCAATCAGTGAAGTGAATGAGTAATGAGTGAGAGCACATTAGTGCCATTGGTGGTTAATGAACTCAATCGTCTTTGCTGCGTGCCCCTGATTTCCACAGCTTGCTAAATAAAAGTTTATTTATGGTCTTTAGTATATGATAATTTCCACATATGAGCTTTAATAAAGCGAAAATAGGTGCAGGGAGAAGCGCTACAGGAAACTAATGAAAGCAAACATGAAAAATGGAGAAAATAATAAATTGTTATTAGGGATCCCTGCCAAGAAAGCCCTGAATGTGAGAACAAATCACGTTCGCTAAGAAAAAAATACTGGTTAACGTTGATGGGCTCTCTCTGGAGCGAGAGAGTTGGGTATCTTAGCTATGGCATGCTTTAAAGCAAACCCCAGTTCTAGCCGTTCATCTTTTGTCACCCTACCCTATGCTTTGGCTACAACTGGTCTTTCAGTATCATAAAAAACAACTCGCAAGTCATTTACTCACCTGGAACGAGTTTCACTACGCTCCAGCCCGTCAATTACAGATGGTCTTGCCTTCTGGATTATCCTCCCACATCCCTAGATCCTCACCTCCTAAGGGGGCATCTTTTCTTTGATGTAGCAGAGGAGCACCGTAAGTGTTCTGGGCTATGGGATCCAGATCTATACAGAGCATCTCTGTTAGGACATAGCAAAGCCTTTGGACAAGAAGGAATTTGTTCCAGGTGGAAGGCAAGAGAGACTTGACAATGGCACAAAGAAGGGGGGCACAGGCTGGTTATTGAAGGGAAATAAATATTTGGGACCTTGATTAAGGTTTAAGCATCCCAGGGACACCATCCTGCAGAGGCCAGGGAAAAGAGGGGAAAATAACGAAGAAGCCTGCTAAGGAGCAACCAATGGAAGAGGAAGAAAATCTAGACTGGAGGCCAAGTCATGGTTTTGTTTCTAAAGGAGAGTGTGGGGGCACCTGGGTGGCTCACAGCTTGTCGGTTCGTGGGTTCGAGCCCCGCGTCGGGCTCTGTGCTGACAGCTCAGAGCCTGGAGCCTGCTTCGGATTCTGTGTCTCCCCGCCTCACGCTCTGTCTCTCTTTCTCTCTCAAAAATAAACAAACATTAATAAGATAGGGACAGAGAGTTGAACATTAGGTTTAATAACAGAGTGTTTTAAAAAGTATTTCAGTGTAATAATGGGGGTGGGGGGGAGGTGGTGAAATCACTGATTACTGTAAGACAAATGGAAAGAGTTGAAATGGAGACAATGAGTATATTCAATGCTTGGAAGTACTTTTGGTGACAAGGGGCAAATAAAAAATGGGTCACAGTTTGAGAGGAAAGTATTTGAGATAGTTTTTTTTAATATAGAAGAGACAGTATGTTCATATGCTAATATAGGTTATTTATAGTAGGAAACTGATAATGGTGAAGCGAGGGAAATATTCTGGGGTTTTGTTCTAGTGCAAATAGGAAAGAGGAAATGCTTTTAGAAAGGAAGGTAGATAGTTAATCTGTTGTAACATGGGGGAAGGCAGAGCATATAGATATAGATGTTGTTAGGTATGTAAGTGAGTTATAAACTCATGAGAAATTATCTTCTGATTGCTTTAATTTCTGATTTCTTCAATTTCTCAGTGAATGAGGAAGCCAGATCATCAACTGAGAGTTTAAAAACTGCCGCAAACCTTAAATTGTTCTTAAAAAAATAAAGTAAAAAAAAAAAGTGAATCTGCATTTATGCCTCTCATCATATACCAAAATGCACTCAAAATGGATTACAGATTTGAATATAAAACCTGTAGAAGAAAAATATAGGACAACATCTGCAGCACCTAGGATTTGGGGGAGATTGTTAGTCACGATACCAAAATCACGATTTATTAAATTAGAAAAAGTCAGTGAATTGGACTTTATCAAAATTAAATACTTTTGTCCAGGGAAAGGCACTGTTCAAATGATGAAGACAATGTATAGACTGAAGAAAATATTTGCAAACTACACATGGGACACAGGACTAGTAGCCAGAATATAAAGAACCCTCACAATTAATCAGTAAAAAAACCCAAACAATCCAATGGGAACATGGGTAAATAAGGGAGAGAAATTCACAGAAGAGAATAAACTGATGGAAAATAAGCACATGACAGGCTGGTCACCACTATCAGGGAAATGTCTTGCTTCTCTACTGCCAGTCTGTGAGAAAGTGCTTGTGGCTTTCCACCACCATTTAGATTATTCCAAGAACCATCATTTAGACCAGTGGGTTGAGAAAAATCACTACTCGTCTCCAATAGAGTGGGGTTGGGAGTGCTAGGTTGGAGGAAAAAAGACAAAAGTAATCAGAACCAGTGAAATGGAATTGCTAGAAAAAGACAGATGGAAAATGTAATTTAAAAAAATAAGTAAGTGCATCCATGGGAATTCAAGTAGCACAGCAAAGAGACTTTCTTACACTCTAAGACGTGGTTTCACAATTAAGCAGTTTTTAGACTAGCTGAAGAACAGGCTAGCCATTGTGGAGACCTCAGTTAGTGGTCTGAGTGATCAAGCCAGAAATCTCTCAATACATTGAGTAAAATATGAAGGAACTGAAAATCACAAGGGAGAAGAGCAGAGCCCCGGAAGACCGAGTTTCTCATATTAAATATATGCATTTCAGAAGAAGACAGAACAAACAGAGTAGAGACAATAATTAAGCAGATAATAGAGGAGCATTAACTCTGAAGAAGAAAGGTCAGAATCTTTAGACCGAAACTGCTCCGAGTTCTAGGCTAGGTTAGTCAGAAAAAAAATCCATAAAAGGCATCCCTCTTAGGCATACTTGGTAAAATCCATAGTCTCTAAGGATATAAATACATAAGCTTCCAGGTCAAAAGAGTAAAAGAAACATAAAACCCGACTGCTATCAGATTCTTCGATTGCAAAAATTTGCATTTAGAAGTCAGAGGAAAGAAGTTGATATATTGGTTACCACTGAGATAAGAGAGAACCTTCCAGGGTTCTAGAAATATTCTATATCTTGAAATGAGTGGTAACTACAGAGGTATAAATATATGGGGATGTTTGTTAAGCTATATGCTTAATATTAATGCCCCTTATGCAACCTACAGTATGTTATACTTCAATAAAATGTTTTTATTATAAAAAAGAGGAAAGATATTGATACATCATTTAAAAAATGACTATGACAAGAGAGTTCTAAATTTAGAAAGATATTATTTGACAAGTATATCTCCATGTTTATATTTCTATCTATCATCTATCTAATCTATCTTTTTAGGAATTTTTAGAGTAATGCACACATCCCATTCTTTCCTGAGAAAAATATTTGAAACATACATCTAAAAAACAAACAGAACAGAGGCTCTTGAAGAAAGTAGTAAATATGCTATATACGGATATAGATGAAGATAAGGCTGATAGTTTATTTGTACAACTATAATGGCTGTTAAAATAGCGAAACTCGGGGCGCCTGGGTGGCGCAGTCGGTTAAGCGTCCGACTTCAGCCAGGTCACGATCTCGCGGTCCGTGAGTTCGAGCCCCGCGTCAGGCTCTGGGCTGATGGCTCGGAGCCTGGAGCCTGTTTCCGATTCTGTGTCTCCCTCTCTCTCTGCCCCTCCCCCGTTCATGCTCTGTCTCTCTCTGTCCCAAAAATAAATAAACGTTTAAAAAAAAAAAAAATTAAAAAAAAAAAATAGCGAAACTCTGTACTGCTTGGTATGTAGCTACAGATCCAATCCCTGAACTCTTCCCCAAAGATCCCCTGGGCTGTCTCACAGTCTAGTAACTAAAGGCTTAATGTCCGGACCATTAGGAGGCCTCCAGGTTTATAAATTTATTGCCCTAGATGGGGCGCCTGGGTGGCTCAGTCAGTTGGGTATCCGACCTCAGCTCAGGTCATGATCTCACGGTCCGTGAGTTTGAGCCGTGCATCGGGCTCTGTGCTGATGGCTCAGAGCCTGGAGCCTGCTTCGGATTCTGTGTCTCCCTCTCTCTCTGCCCCTCCCCCTGCTCATGCTCTGTCTCTGTCTCAAAACTAAATAAAAACATTAAAAACAATTTTAAAAAATAAATAAATTTATTTACCACATAATTCTACTCTTCTGTGCTTCTTTAGATAAGTATTCTTTCTCATTCTCTTTCTTTTTCTCCTCAGTCAGATTCAGTATGGGTTCATGTATTTTTTTCGGTCATCTTAAATAAGCAGTGCTTGAAGAATGTAATTGGAATTGGTTTGTGTGCTTGCCAACAGAGATTCCTAATTGATATGCCCATCATTTTATCACCCATAGATGAGGCCTGCTGCTTGACTGATTTATCTGCTTCTAGATATAGAGACAGATAAATACAGACATAGAGATACCAACAATAAAAGCACGTTTTCTAATGTCGTACAACCTACATTTGTGCTTCCTAAAGAACATAGTTGAAGTTCAATAGATATTAAAATACACTACAATCCTACCAATACAGTGATGCGATTTATGTCACTAGTCTTCCGTTCTTGAATATTTAATTTACTACCAGTGTTTTGTTATTGTAATCACAGTGGTGAGCACACTTGTGCTCATTTTAAATTGTTTTCTTAGGGCCATTTCTTACAAGTGCAATTTCAGAGTCAACTATACGCATACTTTTAAATTATTTGAGACGCACAACCGATTTTCTGCCAGAAGTTAGAATCCTTGATAATTCAATTAGCGGTGTCTTGAAAATCAAGTTCCTAAGTTCCTCCATCCATTAGCAAACAATCTGTCTACTAATGGATAATATTTTTTTTATTTTGTCAATTTTAATTGGGTAAAATAGTCTCACAGTACCTGAATTTGCATTTCTTGAGTTTGTAAGCCTTGAAAAGATATTCTGTATTACCCATTACTTTCCCGTTATTTTGAAATGACCATGTTCCATAAACAAAATTATGTTTGCCAATACAAGCTTTCTAGACTTGTGCTGTGCCATAAAGTAACCACTAATCAGAAATGGCTCTTGAAAATTAAATTAACTACAACGAAATAGAATGAAAAACTCGCTTTCTTGGTTACAGTAGCCACATTTTAAGTTCTCAAAAGCCCTATGTGAAAAAGGAGCCAAGATGTTGGACTGAGCACCTATCTATTTTCATTATTGCAAGAAGTTATGTTGGATGGTGCTGTTCTTGGATTTGCATTATACTTCTTAAAATCAACGGGTTTTTAAAATACTTTAAACATTAATGTATCTATTAAAATCTTTTGAATGAGACCTATTTTATTAATGCCTTTTCTTCAGAGCCATTTGGTATCTAGATATGTAGATTCGCCCTTACTTTTGAGTCGTAGTTTTTAATGTGTCATGTGAATTCTTTATAGCCTTATTTAGATATACGTTATATATATTGTAAAATGAACCATTTGTCAATGTTCAATTCCATTCGTTTCAGTAAATTCGTGGAGTTGTGCAACCATCCTCAAAATCCAGTCTTAAAATACTTCAGAAAACTTCACAGAGCCTGCTTGCCATCACCCCTTCCAGTAGTTCAAGTCTCTGTTGTGACGTGCACAGCTGCTGCTTAACCCATAACGAGTGGACAGTCTTCGAGCCCTATGGCTGGCTTACCTCTCAGAACTCACTCTTAATTCCAGGCTGGTCTGCTGTTCCAGTCCCTGTCGCAAACAGAACCATAACTTACTGGAGCTGCTGGTTTTGTCTCCTTGCCAGTAACCATGTCCAAATTAAGGGAGCACCCTTTAACGGGGAAGAAAGCTGCTGGGGTTCACTGCCTGCCCTGCCCTGGTTGAAAGACCCCATTGAGCGGGGGGGGGGGTGTAGAGCGGGAGCGGGGGGCAATGATGCTGTGTTCTTATCAGGAGTTCATAGTTTCCGGGCATCTGGGTGGCTCAGTCGTTTAAGCATCCGACTCTCGGTTTCAGCTCAGGTCATGATCTCATGGTCTGTGGGATCGAGCCCCATGTCGGGCTCTACACTAACAGGACCAAGCCTTCTTGGAATATTCTCTCTCTCTCTCTCTCTCTGTCAATAAATAGACATTTTAAAAAACTAAAAGAAGTTCATAGTTTCATGAACGAATGCATCTTCGTTTGTTTCATGCCTTTGGCCAATTTCCAGACCACTGAAATGGTTGATGGTGACCATTTTCCCAGGTTTCTAGTTGCTTCTGAGGGACAGACTGTGTTGCCACCCTCACTTGATCATGTTGGAGTAACACAAATTTTGTCACCCTGGTTACCCTTCTGACACAGAGAGATCTTGCCTAGTTTTGCGTGATGGTCGGTGTGGATCCCTATGGGTATTACAGATCCAGGTAAGTTGAGAAAGGAAATATTCAGTTAACCTGAATTTTATTTTGAAATTTGAGTTTATTTTTAGCACTTACTGCTGCAGCCCAATGCTAGCTCAGGCAGGTACCTCATTTATATTCCTTGAATAAGATACCTTCCTATGGTTTCTTCTTTATCATGAAGGTTGGGAAAAAGCCAAATGGTGTGAGCATTATCTCAAGTGGAATTTGTAAAGTAGAGTCAACTCTTCCTTTGCTGGTAGCTTATTTACATTGCCATGTTGGGAAATATGTATTGAAGTAACCTATAATATATTCATGAAAAACCATATGGCAAGGTGAAAAATCGAGATGGTGCTATCATCCCAGAAACTGAAGGGAATTCTCTATGAAGCATTTGTTCATATCTTTATAAAGAAATGATGCATAGCCTAGGACTTGCTCCATTGGGAAGCCAGTAAGAGAGTCCAGAGAATGACCTGAGCAGGTGTACCTGACTTGAGCCAGCAGTGGTGGGAAAGGAGGACAGACTACAGCAAACTCAGTGGGTGTGGGAAGGTTGGATCCTAAGATTACTTCTGGGAATCCCAAGGTTACCATAGACCAACAGCTACAGATATTAGGAAATTCTGTGGTAATACTTTCTCCTTGCTTCCGTTAGTGTGGGTGACTTTCTTTATAAAAAAATAGAGGAGGGGGGCACCTTAGGTGGCTCACTCGGTTAAGCATCTGACTTCAGCTCAGGTGATGATCTCGTGGTTTGTGAGTTTGAGCCCCACATCGGGCTCGCTGCTGTCAGCATGGAGCCTGCTTTGGATCCTCTGTTCCCCTCTCTGCCCTCACTCCTCTTGTGCGCTCTCAAAAATAAATAAAACATTAAAAAAAATAGACAAATTCTCCCCCACACAATGCCACCTAATTCTTCTCTGTAGCTCCCTCAGAAATTTGTATGCCCAGCAATTCATACTGTTCAAATAAAAATATACATATGTGCTCATGATTGCGATGTTGCAGATCTATCTCATACATTCGCCCTGTCTCCAACAAGAGACTGTAAGCTCCTTGTAGCTAGGACTGTCAGATATAATACAGGGATTAAAAAGAGGGTTGGATTTGAATGTTGGATCAACAAGGAATACTTGTTAGTATGAATAGGCCCCAGATAGCACATGAGGCATACCTTTACTGTAAACTATTGTTTATCTGAGATTGATTTTACTGTGATTTTTATATTTTTATTTGCTAAATCTGACAACTTGTGGCATTTGGTTCACCCATTCCCATGGCTTCCAGACAGTTCCTAACCCGATCATCTTCCTCTAGGAAGTTCCTATAGCTATCGATAATCTTTCTAAAATATGATGCTCATAAGTGATCACATGTATACTGGTATCCACATACCTTAACATCACGGGGGCATCCTCTGGGGATGGATCCCTTTATTAAAGACCACTCCAGGTGAAAAGCCAAGAGCTGAATCAACAATGCAGAGATGGGCCCAGTCGCTCAATCATCTGGATACTATATATGTAGTATATACGTATGCTTCCCTAGGCATCATAGGTTGTATTCACTCCTTTGTTTACTCCTTTAAGAAATAGCTATGTATTTCCCTGAGAGAACAAAAGGGAACAAAATTTTTTCTGGTCTTACTGCGTATGAGACATTGATGTAAACACTGTTCCTTCCTTCCTTCCTTCCTTCCTTCCTTCCTTCCTTCCTTCCTCTCTTTCTCTCTTTCTTTCTTGAGAGGGAGAGGGCAGAAGTGAGTGAGAGGCAGAGAGAGAGAGAGAGAGAGAGAAAGCAGGGCTCACTCAAAGCAGGGCTCAAGCTCACCTGATGAGGGACTCAGATGCGTGAACCATAAGATCATGACCTGAGCCAATGTCAGATGCTTAATGACTGAGGCACCAGCTGCCCCCTCAACACTGTTTTCTACATCTCATTTATGCATCACAACAGCCGTTGAACTGAATCTTTGAGGGAAGTTTTGGTATTGCCTCTTTTATAGGCTCAGCATTATTAAATAGCCAGTTAAGGTTAGAGTGTTAGGGACTCAAAGTGTCCCCAGAAAATTCTTACGTTGAAGCTCCAACCCCCAATGTGATGGTATGAATAGGTGCGGTCAGGAGGGTGGAGTCCCCATGATGGGATTAGTGCCTTTATCAGAAAAGGAAGAGACACCTGAGAAAGTAAAATTTAATACCAAAAAAAAAAAAAAAAAAGAGTTGAGAAATCCCACATTGGACTTGAGGTTTCCTGCTCATTGCTTCTTCCTAGAATTTTCCTGATCTGCCTAGTTTCCACCTTAGAATTTATGACTCAGGTAGAGTCTTCCTGGATATGGTTTCCTCTCTCTTCTGCTGATGCTTCTGACATAACTTTATGAACTCTGCACAAGTTCAGGTTCACCCTAAGCATTCTGAAACCCCAAAGCCCCCCCTTGACTTTCTGCTATAGCGTTCTCTGCTCTTATTCAGAAATGGAGAACTACATGAGGGTAGAAAGAGATGTCAGGGTTCAGACTCTGTTTTGTTTTGACAGAGGGAGCAAGCAGGGGAGAGGGGCAGAGAGAGAGGGAGAATCCCAAGCAGGCTCCGCACTCAGTGCAGAGCCCAATGAGGGGCTCGATCCCACGATCTGGGATCCCGACCTGAGCCAAAATCGAGAGTCAGACGCTCAACAGACGGAGCCACCCCAGCGCCCCTCAGACTATAGACTGAAGCTAGTTATGTGGAGGATGAGTTGAGATGGCTTGTTATTGACTACAAAAGAAGAAACTGGATGATTCTTGGGAGAAACAGAAGAGCTCATTTTGTTTTGTTTTGCTACTCTGGTGTGGTTTTCCTCTGGTGTGGGTGTAACGGCTGAAGGGGTCCACAGAGAGACGACATCTTACATTACTCTGAAAAGACCGTCTGATTAATCCACCAAATTGAAGGGGCTGCATATTCTCGCTATATTTCATATGACTAATTGGAGCCAGGGAAACAATGGTACCATAAAATTCTTACTTTTTTCTTACCTTTGAACAATACGGATAATCACAACCTTTATTTCCACTTTAAGCGCTAGGAACAAGTTCAGTAGGTAACATCCATGGCTGCAGGGGGCACCTGGGTGGCTCAGTGGGTTAAGCATCTGACTTCAGCTCAGGTCATGATCTCACAGCTCGCGAGTTCGAGCCCCACGTTGGGCTCTGTGCTGACAGCTCGGAGCCTGGAGCCCGCTTCGGATTCTGTGTCTCCCTCTCTCTCTCTGCTCCTCCCCCGCCCATGCTCTGTCTCTCTTTCTCTGTCAAAAATAAATACACATTAAAAAAAATTAAAAAAAAATCCATGGCTGCAGGATGAGAAACACTGGTAGGACACCCCTTGTTGTTGCCTAAGAGACGAGCTGTGTTTGCTCCCTCACGGTCGCAGAAACACTATCACAAAGGCTAATGCAATGTATCCAGTAATTGTGCTTTCTGCTTTCATTTCCACCATTTGCAGAATCTCCTTTTTCCCCTCTTTCAGAGAATCTTTACCAGCCTGCTGTGTGCCCAAAGAGTCTCTGCCTCCCGGTGAGATTCCCCAACTAACGTCAGCACCTTGGTCACCTACCCCATTGAAAGCAAACAGCAGCAAGTTATTTTGAGTTCTTTTAAGTGCATTTGATGATAAATGCACTCTTAATAGATCACGGAGACAAATGGACTCCTACTGCAAATCCGTGTGATTTCCTAAGAGCTTATGGTAAGGGTGAGGTTAGTTCAATTTCAAGATGATCTACAGAGAGCATAATTTTTATGACACAAGCATTTGTACCCTATACAATTGGGTTGCAGTGACAGGCATCCGGGGGTAATGAGGTGATTCCCCCCAATTTGTGAACTGAAACGTTGGATGATCAAGGGCACGTTGTATTTGAGGAAGGGGTGGGGCTCTGGAGCCCTCACCTCTTACGAACCAGAGAAATCCCTCTTTGGCCATTTTTATATTTTGGACTGTGGATTTAGACCTTAGTTTAAAAATAGATTCCACGAATTTTAACAAGTTGGAAAACCCCTGATTTGTGGTTCAATTAGAATTTGAGCAGGAAAGCCACTGCAGACAAGTGAACGGTCAGATGGGACAGGAGAGAAAAAAAGGAACCAGCACATTACCTTGGGCCTGCACAGGACGCTGAACCACTGACCCCAGCATTTTGTGTCCTTGTCAGAAAAACAAACTGGTGTGCATGACAACTCTGAAGGGAACCACAGAAAGTCAGCCCAGCAAATGGGGATTGAATGCAAACAAGATGGCCTTTCATTAGCAATGAGGCCTTGGGCCACTTATTTAAACGGATTCTCCTTTTCCTAATCTTAAAAGAGGGCCTGTAATACCTCCTTTATAGGGGTATTTCCGGAACAGACAGTGTAGCAGGTGTGAGCCAGTATTCCCCAAAAGATTCGTTGCTTTGTCCTCTTTCATTCTTGTTCTCGTCCAGAAAATTATCACTTAAAGACCGATTTCTCCTAATTGGTTGTTAACAAGTCTCCAGGCCACTACATATTCAGTGCCTTAAAGAGAAAAAGAGGTTGAGCTCAGTCTCAACTCAGTGCTCATGAAAAAAGAGTTTACGTACAAGTAATACGTGCCTGGAGACAGCGGCCAGAATTTGCAATGAGTTGTGTCAGGCCTCACCTGTGTCAGGCTGCCTCGTGATAGGAATATTCTGGGCTTTCCCGGGAGGGAAGATCAGCGCCCAGGCTCAATTCCCGTAGCATCACAGTCCCCAAGTTGTCCGCGTGGGACAACTGGCATTGGGAGTCTGGCATTTCTTGTACTGCCCAAAACCATCCGTGCCTGATTTCAGACCACTTAATATCCAAGTCCAAGTGTTCACGGTACCCATGCTTCTTGCATAAAAGAGTATTGGACTCTCGGCCGGAGCATGGCTCCACACCATATCCAGCTACCCCAACCCAAGGACACCGCTCCACAAGACCTGAGAAAATGGTGCCCATGATGGTTGTCCGCCTTTTGCCCAATGTCCAGACTGGACCCAGTGACTTTCATTGGTGTTTGCCTTGAGCCTGGTGCTCATAAACTATAGCTGTAACAATAATGCTAAAAGCTTCCCTATCTTGCAGAGCTAGAATTCTTAAACATGTAGATGTAACAGGTATCTTCTCATAAGAAAATATGTAGGGCACATGGAAGTTATTCAGTCAACAGTGGGATGGCACTCGTTGACTAAAATGTAGCTGATCGTGTGTCCTAGGCTTACACAGAATTAAATGCCCCAACTGACATCCATTTAATTTGAATCAGTGAAATTTGAGGGAAAATATTTTATATTTTGCATTTAATTTTTATATGTATATGTTATTTAGTTTAAAGCTACTCGATAGCCAGATGAAAACACCGATCATATTTTAGGGAGATATGTTGAATCTAATTAGATAATACTGCTATAAATGCCTTAGCAAAAATTTACACATAAACAAGAGAATCGATTTAAATTATTCTTATTGTATTCACTAAAGGGAGCAGTCCCAAAGGACACTAACATGGGAGAACTTAAAATCTGTGAATTTTAAATAGAACCTTCTAATCCTCCGTCATTCAGAGATTTAAAAAATGAAAACCTGCCTTGTCTCCAGTTTAAAATGTCCCTAAATTAGGATTCTTTATAAAGACACATTCTTTTGGCAAGTCATTTAGTGGAGAAAATGGCAGAGCTCAGCCGTTTGTCACTATGTTATATCAATGTACTTTCGTTTTATTATAATCAAACAATGTTTATAGCAATTGCGTTTATTCAAATATTATAAATATTTATGTCATTATTAGATTTAGGCAGCCTGACGTCTTGCATCAAATAGTGAATAGTTACTAAGCTCCAGACAAGTCCAGACAATTTTCAGGCAAAGTAAAGAATAAGTCACTACGCTGATGTCACAGAGTTTTCAGCCCAGCAGGAGAGACAAAGATCACACAGTTGCTTATTTATAAAATGTGCTGTGCCTGTGAGAGAGTAATTAACACGGGCTAAGTCAGCATTAACAGCGGGTCCTAATCCCCTAGTGACTAGGGGAGAAACACTCACCTATAAAGGTGGTTGACAGCCTGAGGCTGAAGAGGTGGATAGAAGCGATGCACTGGGAGAAAAAGAAGGCTCATCTCATACAGAATCGAGATCTGGTAAGAGGAGGAGAGGAGGTTAATGGTGGCAGGGTTTGTCTTCCACAGGGAGGATTTGGAATGCTTTCCCCATGGCAATAGGGAGCCACAGATGATCCACATACCTTTAGAAAGCTGCCTCTCTTGGGGAACCTGGGTGGCTCAGTTATTGGTTGAGTCCGACCTTCGGCTCAGATCACGATCTCACAGTTCGTGATTCCGGAGCCCCGCATAGAGGCTCCGGGCTGACAGTGCCTGCCTGGGAATTCTCTTTTCTGTCCTCTCTGGTCCCTTCCCCACTTGCTCGAGCTCTCGATCAAAATAAATAGAATGGAATTGGAAGGAAATAAGGGAAGGGAAGAAGAGAAGAAAGAAAGACAAGAAAGAAGGGAAAAAAGAGGAAAGAAAGAAGAAAGAAAAGAAAGAAGAAAAAGAATAAGAAAGAAAAAAGAGAAAGAAAAGAAAGAAAAGAAAAGAAAGAAAGGAAAAGAAAGAGAAAAGAAGAAAGAAACGTAAAAGAAAGAAAGAAAAGACAAAGAAAAAGAGAAAAGAAAGAAAGAGAAAAGATAAGGAAGAAGAAAGAAAGAAAAGAAAAGGAAGGAAAGAAGAAAGAAAGAAAAAAACGAACGAAGGAAAGATAAAGGATAAGATTAAGATAAAGGAAAGAAGAAAGAAAGAAAGAAAGAAAGAAAGAAATATAAGAAAGAAAGCAAAGAAAAAAGATCTGCTCCTGTCCATTTGGGTTGGAGCCGTCATGGTCCAGAGTGGAAATGATGAGAGTCTGTACTGGGGCACTGGAGGTGAGGATAAATGGGCAAAAACAGATTTGAAAGCAGTTGTAATGTGCAGAGTTGCCAAACTTTGTGACTGCTTGACCTTACAGGAAGGGCGAAACTGTTTTAGCTTTGTTTTGTATTGATCTGTTTTCCTGGAGATGGTGAGCCTGCAAGAAGGCTTCTTTCTTTCTTTCTTTCTTTCTTTCTTTCTTTCTTCTTTCTTTCTTTCTTTCTCTTTCTTTCCTTCCTTTCTTTCTTCCTTCTTTCCTTCCTTTCTTTCTTTCTTTCTTTCTTCCTTCTTTCTTCCTTTCCTTTCTTTCCTTTTCCTTCTTTCTTTCCTTTCCTTCCTTCTTTCTTTTCTTTTCTTTCAAGTAGCCTCTCTGTCCTCCTTAAAAGGCTAACAGCCTAACTTGGAGAGTTCGCCTCTCTGAACGGTTCTCATTCCCTACGACACACGTCAGCATTAGGGTGTTCACATTTTAGCATCAGTTGGAGAAAGTTCTGGAACTGTGGGGCGCCAAGTTGCTGATATGATGGAGAGTTGGCTTGGCTTGGGTCAACAGAGCATGGAAACTGTAACATGGAGAGTGGTCCACGGAAAACAGCATGAGTTAGTTGTAGGGAGCTTCTGGTATCACGGGCCCTTGTGATCACAGGAAGAAACAACTCCACAACCTGTATATTCCTCTCCGACTGGCAGTGGGCCCCCCAGGCAGCCATAGCTTCAGATTCTCATCCACGCCGTATCCTGGCAGTATTTATTGGGTTTTGCAACTCAAACTTAAATACCTGTGTTACTCTAACAGCAATATTAACGTGCCCCTGTTTGTTGCCAAACAGTGCCGATATTTTCCATTGTCTAACGCAATACTCTACTTGCCTAATTTTTATTTTCTGCTGAGATGAAAAGTGCCAAGTTTCCGTGTTCCCCGAAAAGCTGTCGCTGCACAAATATCATGAGACTATGCTGTGTTTGGCATTTTTAACTAAGATCGGTCAGTTAGCTCTCTGAACGTTCATACAAACTGAATGAGACAATTCAGCCGGAAAAGAGGCTTTTTAAAACAGTAGGGGAAATAGATTCTTGTTATCAGCCCATGATACCAAGCCTAATGTCACCTTCAAACTTGGTGGCCGTGCCAGTGAGCAGAGAAATAAAGAATGAAGAGTAACGAACGATTGGAGAGGAAAGAAATGCAAGAGGCAGGGGGAACATTTGGAAAAACCGTGATGAGAGGAGACTTACTTTACTATTTTATATGGTTATGGGCATTACTTATTTCGATATAACCCACTAGAGTAGAAGTCGTCCGTGGGGCAGGGATGTCGCTCTCATCTTTTAATTCCATCAGTGCCATTCACAATTCAACAGATCTGAATACATAATAGATGAATGAATAAAGAAATGAGTCAAGAAGCAAACATGAAACAGACACAGAATGCAAGTTATGACACTTGACTTGAAATAAAAAAACGTGGAAGCTGGGTAAGCTCTGGGGCAAATCCAGAATAATGTGAATTGAACTCAGGAAAAGTGGCACTGAGCTAGACTGGTCCGCAGAGATCAGCACTGAGCATCCCTAGTAATTTATTTGTAAAGCTATCCATTTGTATAGTCATAAAAAAATTGGCGCTTTGTTGGACCAAGTTATCTGTGGTTGGTATCTATTGTAAGTTGGGAGTGGAAGTGACTTTTTAATCCTAGAAATGATCGTGACAAGGTTCTTCTTATCTGACCAGTTGAGAGGGACACAGAAACTAATGCCCAAGTACCAAACCTATTCCCGCTGCTTCCTGAAGCATCACCCCAGGACTAAGGGGTAGAAATACCATCAAATTATGATGCTCCATTAAATGTAAATCTCAGAGCCCTAATCAGCCTACTTCTTTCTTACCAGCCACACCCAGTCAGCTGTAAACTCCTATCTTCTCGTATTTCTGTCTGCTTAATTGTGTTTCCAATACCGCTCTTGATTTTTTATTTTTTTCTTCAAAATTGTATTTAAATTCTAGTTAACATACAGTGTAATGTTAGTTTCAGGTATACAATATAGTGGTTCAACACTTCCACGCAACACCCAGTGCTCATCAGGACAAGTGTAATCATTAATCTCCATCACCTATTTCACCCATCCCCCACCCCTCCCGGCTGGTTCTCTACAGTTAGGTAAGAGTCTGTCCCTTGGCTTGCCTCTCTCTCTCTTCTTTTGTTCCTGTGTTCCTTTGTTTCTTAAATTCCACATATGAGGGAAATCATGGTATTTGTTTTTCTCTTAGCATTATACTCTCTAGCTCCATCCATGTTGTTGCAAATGTCAAGATTTCATTCTTTTTTTAAGACTGAGTAGTATTTCATTGTGTGTGTGTGTGTGTGTGTGTGTGTGTATGTGTGTGTGTTGCTGAACTGTAGAGTAGTTCCGACTTCTTGAGAAACCTCCATACTGTTTTCCACAGTGGCTGCACCCCTGCATTCCCACCAACAGTGCCGAATTCCCTTTTTCTACATCCTGACCAACACCTGTTGTTTTTTGTGTTGAGTTTGGCCATTCTGACTGATGGGAGGTTATACCTCACTGTAGTTTTGATTTATATTTCCCTGATGATGATGTGGAGTGTCTTTTCATGTATTGTCAGCCATCTGGATATCTTCTTTGGAAAAGTGGCTATTCATGTCTGCCCATTTCTTAACTGGGTTATTTGTTCTGGGGGGTTTGAGTTTTAGAAGCGCTTTATATATTTTGGATTCTAACCCTTTAATCAGATATGTCATTTACAAATATTCTCCCATTCTGTATGTTGCCTTTTAGTTTTGTTGATTATTTTCTTTGCTGTGCAGAAGCCTTTATTTTGATGAAATCCCAATAGTTTATTTTTGCTTTTGTTTCTCTTGCCTCAGGAGACTTATCCAGCAGGAAGCTACTATAGCCAATGTCAAAGAAGTTACTCGTTGTGTTCTCCTCGAGGATTTTTTTTTTTTGTCTACATTTAGGTCTTTAATCCATTTTTAATTTATTTTTGTGTCTGGTGTAAGAAAGTGGCCCGGTTTCATTCTTTTGAATGTGGCTGTCCAGTTTTCCCAACACCATTTGTTGAAGAGACTGTCTTTTTCCCATTGGATAATCCTTCCTGCTTTGTCAAAATTAATTGACCATATCATTGTGGGTTCCTTTCTGGTTTTCTATTCTGTTCCGTTGATCTGTAGACCTATTTTTGTGCCAGTACCTTACTGTTTCAATCACTACCAGCTTTGTTATATAACTTGAAGTCTGGAACTGTGATGACTCCAGACTTCCCTTTGTTTTTCAAGATTTATTTGGTTGTTTGGAGTCTATTACAGTTCAATACAAGTTTTAGGATTGCTTTTTCTCGCTCTGTGAAAACCGAGGTCAGAATTTAATAGGAATTGCATAAATGTGTCAGTTCCTTTGAGTCGTATAGACATTTTAACAATATTGGTCCTTGCAATCCATGAGCATGGAATATCTTTCTCTTTCTTTGTGTTTTCTTCAAATTCTTTCACCAATGTTTTACACTTTTCAGAGTTCAGGTCTTTCACCTCTTTGGTGAGGTTTATTCCTAGGTATCTTACTGGTTTGGGTGCAACTGTAAATGCAATTGATTCTTCAATTTCTCTTTCTGTGGCTTCATTAATGAATAGAAATGCAACAGATTTCTGTACATTGATTTTTATATCCTGTGACGTTACTGAATTTATCAGTTCTAGCAGTTTTTTGGAGGGGTCTTTCTGGTTTTCTGTATAGAGTATCATGTCATTTGCAAATAGTGAAAGTGTTGCTTCTTCTTTACTGATTTAGATGCCTTTTATTTGTTGTTGTTCTTGTTGTCATCTGATTTCTGTGGCTAGGACCTCCACTACTAGGTTAAATACTGCTTTTGATTTGAGAAATTTTTGCTTCCTACTTTTTCAATTTTATAGGTTTCATATCAGTTTTATGTATCACTCACAGTTGGATTTTCTCAAATCATCTCTGATTTGAAATTCCCCTTCTCAGCATACCCTGGTTATTCACCACATTGCCCCACATAACGTTCCTGTTATGTGGCATTTGTGACCTGTTGACTATGAAGAGACCTTTCAGTCTCTCTAGATAGATTTCCCTCCTCTTCTGCTCTTTCCATGACTCATCTTGTGACTTCAGGCATTATTTTGCTATTCATTTTATTTTTTTCTTTTCATTTTTATAATTCTGGTATAATATTCATAACAAAAACCTCCATTTTTAAGTATACAAATTCTACTGCATTTGGTCTATTCTCATCATTAGCCAGGCATTACCCACATTCATCCTGAGGACTTTTTGATCTTCGCAGTGAGACTGTTAATTGGTAAACAACTCCTCATATTTAAAATTTTTGTTATAACGTATGTATGTAGCATGCCGAAAAGCTCACAAACGTACTATCTAAAAGTGACTATACTCCTATAACCTCCACTAGGTAAAGATGGGATACTAGGATTCTGAAACCTTCCCAATTATGGTATTTCTCTTTTTTTCTAAAAAGATAAGCCCTATTTTGACTTACAGCATCATATATTAGTTTTGGCTAGATCAAAACCGATCTGTTCGTCTATTATTTCACCAATACCACAGTGTCTTGGTTACTTGTAATTTTATAAACAAGTCTTGAAGTCGGGTAGTGTCAGTCTTTCAATTTTGTTTTTCTCTTTCTATATTGTGTTTGCTATTCTGGGTCTTTCCCCTCTTCATATACACTTTGGAATCAGTTTGTCGATATTCATAAATAACTTGCTGAGATTCTGATGGGGATTCTATGGAATCTATAGATCAAGTTGGGAAAAACGGACACTGCCACTTTGGCAGAGTTGAGTCTTGCTATCCATGAACATGGACTATGTCTTCATTTATTTAGTTCTATTTAATTTCACTCATCACAGTTTTGTAGTGTTCCTCAAGCAGAGGAAATTTTATAAGATTTCAGGCATATTTTATAAGAATTATACCTAATATTTAAATTCGGGGGGTTTTGATATAAATGATTACATTTTAAATTTCAAGTTCTACTTGTTCATTGTTGATATGTAGGAAAAAAGTTTACCTTTTTATATTAACCCTGTATCCTTCAACCTTGCTATAATTTCTTCTTCATTCCAAGAGGGTATTTTGTTGTTGTCATTGATTCTTTCACACTTCCTATGTAGAAAACCACGTCATCTGTTAACAAAGGCTATTTTATGCGTTATTTCTCAATCTGTATACATTTTATTTCGTTTTCTTGTCTTGTTGCCTTAGCAAGGACTTCTAGTATGACATTGAAAACGAGTGGTGAAAGGGGATATTCTTGCCTTGTGCCTGATCTTAGTGGGAAAGCTTTGAGTTTTTCATCATTAAATATTATGTTAGCTTTAGGGTTTTTGTAGATAATCTCTAGGAAGTTGAGAAAGTTCTCTCCTTTTCCTAGATTATTGAGAGTTTTTATCATGAATTATTTGGATCTTGTCAAATGTTTTTTCTGCATCTGTTGATATGATCACGATTTTTCTTTTTTTAGTCTGTTGATACAGGGGATTACATCAATTGATTTTCAAATGGTGAACACACTTTTTATGCAATTTTCCCTATGTCTCTTCATCTTGTGAATCCAAGAAGAGCTGTATTTTTAGCTGACCTACAAATCTGAGCACCTTTTCATGTTTATTGGCATTTTGAGTATCTTCTTTCATTAAGTTAAGATTTGTCTTGTTGATTATTCTCATATTAGGCATCCTATTGTTAAATTATGACTTTTTTATATTATTTATAACCTGTCATCAGTTGCATATGTTACAGATAATGTCTATGTTTTAATGTTCTACATATCTGGGGCACAAAATTCTTACATTTTATGTAAACCTTTTTCATTGTAACTAATGCTGTTTTTTGGGGGGAGTATTCATGTTGACGATGTGAATATACTCTCCTTCTCTTCAAGAAGCTTTGTCTTATGTCACCTTTTCTTTTAGGCCTAAAATCTAATGTAATGATTTTATAATGATGCGAAGGAGTGAATATTTCCTCTTGTGTGTATATTCCTCTGACCAGCATTGTATGTTGAAAATAATGCTCTTTTCGTGCACCTGGGTGGCTCATTTGGTTAAGTGTCCAACTCGTGGTTTCAGCTCCGGTCATGATCTCAGGCTTGTGAGTTCGAGCCCCACATCAGGCCCTATGTGACAGCGTGAAGCCTGCTTGGGATTTTCTCTCTCTTCCTCTCTCTGCCTTTCACCCACTCATGCTGTCTCTGTCTCTCAAAATAAATCAATAAACTTAAAAAAAAAAAAGATTTTTTTTTCCCATTATTTGATGGTACCACATTTGTCATAAGTCAGATGTCCATATGTGTTTGGGTCTGTTTTTGAACGCTATTGTGGTGAAATCTCTTTGAACTAATTATCACACTACTTTAATTACAAAAGTTTTATAATAATTTTTATATTGGTGGGGAAATCATGAAAACAAAAACCTCCCAGTCCAGAAAACCTCTCCACAAAGGTAAGAGAGAGAAGGTGGTTTTGTTTTGAATACAAATTTAGTAAGAGTGTGATCTGCTCCGTGGCGAATCCAACCAAGGTTGCAAGGACAGAAAGTAATCTTTTCCTCCGTGTAGCCAAGCGGATAGAAACCATTGTATCCATGTTCTCAAGATAAACAGCAACTAGTTCTCAAGTAACTGGACTTGGGAACATCATTTGTCATACATAATTGGCCACTTGTGTGGTAGGTGAATTGGCCATCTGTGTTGGGTAATCGACTTATACGGAAGAAAGACAAATGTCTCATATCTTCATGACAAGAGGTAGGGGTGCAACTTGGAGCCAGGGCCTCCTATAGTTAGGTTCCTACAGGAGTGATAGCTGGGTCGCTGCCATTTAAGAGACAGCCTTAACAGAGGCAAAAGAAACATGACAGTGTATACAACCCCCCGGGGAAAACGGGAGAGAGATCTGTCCATAGGGATTTCAGAATGTGTTGGGTGACGTCTCCAGAAATGAGGGAGACAGCAAGCACAGTTTTCCTCCCCAATCCTCCAGCATAAACACGGGGCCATCTGGGGGGATGTGGGGTTGCACAGACACTTACTATTTCACCTGATAACAGCTTGCACTACACCCATGGGTTCTCCCGAGGACCCACCCACTCCAACCTCGCAAGCCTTGGCGCTGGGCTTGGGGCAAACTTCGCTAATGCTGCACGTGCCACAGCACCCGGCCACTGTGCCACACCCAAAAGACTCACTGGGATGAGCCACCACCGAAGAACACCAGGCCCAGCCATCGCCATGCTGCAACCAGCCAGGTGCCGGTGGCTGCCCATGTGTATAGCTCCCGGCCGCCATAATACTTTGGGGGATCTTGTACAAGACTACGGGCTCAGCACAAATTTCTCTAACACTGTCGCCCCACTTCCAAGTTCACCAGTAGGCACTCCTCCTCAGGCTGGCCTGCCTGTATCCCCCTAACACCACAGAGAGCAAGCACAGCCCACAAAAGGCAGAGAGTCATTGCAGACAACTACACTACAGACAACGGACCCAGACACAACAGCAAGACATAAACAGCACACATGGGATAGTCTCCTGAAGTACCAGGTTCTGGGGAACAGGGGACACTGCACTGCAGGGCATTCTAGGACCTCCTTTTCATAAAGTCACTACTTTCAAGAGTAGAAGACACAGCTGACTTTCCTAACCCACACAAACTGGCACAGAGGAGCAGATAAAGTGAAGAGACAGAGGAATTTATCCCAAATGAAAGAACAGGGCAAGACCACAGCCGGAGAGGAAAGTGAAACTGGTATAATTAATATAATTAATTGATATAATTAAATTCTCTACATACATGGTAGATAATTTAAGGCAATGATCATAAAGATACTACCTGGGCTTGAGAAAAGAGCAGCGGGATGGAAGAAGCAGAGGACCAAATTAGTGACCCAGAAGACAGAGAAGTGGAAAGAAGTCAAGCTGAACAAAATATAAAGAGAATTATGCAAAAGGAGAATAGACTTGGGGAACTCAAGGACTCCATAAAATGTAATAACATTTGCATTATAGGAGTTCCAGGTGAGGAACAGAGAGAAAAGAGGACAGAAAACTTATTTGAAGAAATTATAGCTGAAACCTTCCCTTATCTGGGGGAAGGAAGCAAATATCCAGATCCAGGATGCACAGAGAACTCCCATCAAAGTCAACAAAAGCAGACTTATACCAAGATATGTTGTAATTAAATTGGCAAAATAGAAAGAAAAAATTTTTAAGCAGCAAGACTAAGGAAGGCAGTAACTTCCAAGGGAAAACCCATAAAGCAAGCAGGAGTTTTTAAAATAGAAACTTTCCAAATCACAAGGGAACGACATGTTATATAGTCAAAGTGCTGAATGGGAAAAATCTGCAGCCAAGAGCACTCTCACCAGCAAGGCTACCGTACAGAATAGAAGGAGGGATTAAGAGTTTCCCAAACAAAAACTAAACTAGCCCTGAAAGAAAGATGAAAGGGCACTCTTTGAGGGAAAAGGGAGACACCCAAAGTGACACAAAGTGCTAAAGGTAGCAAACACAAAAGCAGTAAAAATGAATGTTTCTGTAAAAAAAAAAAACACAGTAGTCAAGGAACTCACAAAATAAAAGGATATATATATATATACATAATACATGTATATACAACAATATATACATAAATGTGGGGAGGAGAGAAGTAAAGAACAGGCTCAAACTTGAGTGACCATCAACTTAATATAGACTGCTATATGCACAGGGAGTTATATGGGAACCATATATCAAAAACCACTAATAAATATGTAAAAAATAAAGAGAAAGAGATCCAAATATACCACTAAAGGGAATCAGCAAAACATGAAAGACAAAGGATCAGAGAAAATCTTCAGAAACAACCACAAAATAGATAATACAGCGACAAAATACACATCTATCAATTATTAATTTGGATACAGATGGATTAAATGCTCAAAGCAAAAGACACAAGGTACATATACTGCCTATAAGAGACTCATTTTAGACCTCAAGACACCTACAGATTGAAAATGAGGGGATGGAGATCTCCGTATCACACAAATTGAGGTCAAACGAAAGCTGAGTTGCAATACTTGTATCACACAAAATAGACTTTGAAACAAAGTCTGTAACAAGACACTATGTTATAATAAAGGGGACAATCCAAGAAGATATAACAATTGTAAATATTTATGCGCCCAACACAGGAATGCCCAAATATATAAAACAGTTAATAACAAATATAAAGGAACTAATTGATAACGATACAATAGTTAAAAATCATTAACTGGGATCAAGTGGGATTTATTCTTGCATTGCAAGGGTAGTTCAATATTTGCAAATAAATCGTGATACATCTCATCAGTAAGAGAAAGGATAAGAACCACAGGATCATCTCAAGAGACACAGAGAAAGCATTTAAGAAAGTACAACATTCATTCACGATAAAAAAAAAAAAAAAAAAAACTCCAGCAAGTAGTTTTAGAGGGAACATACCCTAGCATAATAAAGGCCATCTATGAAAAACCCCCAGCTAACATCATCCTCAACAGGGAAATACTGAGAACTTATGCCCTAAGGTCAGGAAGAAGATAGGGATGTCCACTCTAACCACTTTTAATCAAATAGTACTCCAAATCCTAGCTCAGCAATCAAACAAAAAAGGAAATAAAATCATCCAAATCAGTAAGGAAGAAGCAAAACTTTCACTATTGACAGATGACGTGATACTCTATATAGAAAACCAAAACATCTCCACCAAAAACCTGCTAGAACCAGTAAACAAATTCAGTAAAGTTGCAGGATACAAAAGCAATATACAGAAATCTATTGCATTTTTATATACCAATAATGAAGCAGCATAAAAAAAATTTAAGAAAACAATTCCATTTACAATTGCACCAAAAATAAGATACCCAGGAATAAACTTAACCAAAGAGTTGAATTGTGCTCTAAAATCTATAGAACACTCATGAAAGAAACTGAAGACAACACAAAGAAATGGAAACAATATTCATGCTTATTATTGGAAAAACAAATATTCTTAAAATATCTTCCCTAAGCAGTCTACAAATTTAATGCAATCCCCATTAAAACACCAACAGCTTTTTTCACAGAGGTAGGAAAAATAATCCTAAAATTTGTTTGCAACCACAAAAGACCCCAAATAGCCAATACAATCTTTGTAAAGAAAAGTAAACCTGGAGGCATCAGAATTCCAGACTTCAAGTTATATTACAAAGTTGTAGTTGTCAAAACAGTACGGTTTTTTTTTTTTTTTTGTGCACCTGGCACAAAAAATAGACATATTGGCCAACAGAACAGAGTAGAAAACCCAGAAATAAATCCATAATTATATGGTCAATTAATCTTCAACACAGCACCGGAGAGTATCCGATAAGAAAAGGACAGTCTCATCAACAAATGGTCCCGGGAAAACTGGACATACAAAAGAAAAAAAAACGGGACCACTTTATTACACTATACATGAAAATACATTCAAAATGCATTAAAGACCTAAATGTGGGCTCTGAAACCATAAAAATCCTAGAGGAGAACATGGGCAGTAACCTCTTTGACATGGGCCATACCAACTTCTTTCTAGATAGGTCTCCTGAGGAAAGGGGAACAAAGAAAAATTAAACTATCAGAGACTACATCAAAATTAAAAGCTTCTGCACAGTGAAGGAAACAATCATCAGAACAAAAAAGCAAGCTATGGAATGGGAAAAGATATTTGCAAATGACATATCTGATAAGGGCTTAGTATCCAAAATATATAAAGAATTTCTAAAACTCAACACCTAATAAAACAAATAACCCAATTAAAAAATGGGCAAAAGACATGAACAGACAATTCGCCAAAGATGACACACACATGGCCAAAAGACACAGGAAAAGATGTTCATCATCACTTGCCATCAGGGAGATGCAAATCCAAACTATAATGAAATATCACCTCACACCTATCAGAATGGCTAAAATCAACAATACAAGAAGCAACGATCGTTGGCGAGGATGTGAAGAGAAAGGAATCTTCATGGGGTGTCGGTGGGAATGCAAACCGGTACAGCCACTGTGGAAAACAGTATGGAAATTCCTCAGAAATTTAAAAATAGTACTACCCTACAATTCAGCAATTGCACTATTAGGTGTTTACCCAAAGAATACAAAAACACTAGTTCAAAGGGATACATACACCCCAATGATTATAGCAGCATTATTTACAATAGCCAAGATATGGACACAGTCCAAGAGTCCATGGATTGTTGAATGGATAAAACAGAAGTGGTCTGTATATGCAATGGAATATTTTATTCATCCATAAAAAATGAAATCTTTCCATATGCAACAATATGGTTGGAGCTATAGAGTATAATGCTAAGCAAAATAAGTCAGAGAAAAAAATACCACGTGATCTCATTCATATGTGGAATTTAAGAAACAAAAAAAAAAAAATAAGGGAAAAAGAGAGAGAGACAAATCAAGAAACAGACTGTTAATTATAGAGAATAAACTGATGGTTACCAGAAAGAGCAGGGTAGGGGGAGGAGTGAAATAGGGGATGGGGATTAAGGAGTGAACTTCTCATGTTGAGCACTAGGTGCTGTATGGAATTGTTGAGCCATTCTATTGTACACCTGAAACTGACATGACATTGTATGTTAACTAACTGGAATTAAAATAAAAACTTAAAAAAAACAACAAAGTGTGGAAATTAAAAACTGCCAACCAAGGATAATCTACCCAGAAATGTCACCCTTCAGAATTGAAGGAGAGGGGCACCTGGGTGTCTCAGTTACGTGCCCAACTCTTGATCTCGGCTCAGGTCATGAGCTCATGGTTTATGAGCATTATCCCCACATCAGGCTCTGCACTGACAGCATGGAGCCTGTTTGGGATTCTCTCCCCTCTCTGCACCTACTAAATAAACATTAAAAAATTTAAAGAATTGAAGGGGATATTGAATTTTCCAGACAAACAATACCTGAAGAAGTTAACCACCACTAAGCTGGCCTTAGAAGGAATGTTAAAAGGACTTTTTAAAGCTGAAAAAGAAAGGAGCCCTAATTAGTAACAGGAAAAT
This sequence comes from Lynx canadensis, assembly GCF_007474595.2. NCBI lineage: Eukaryota > Metazoa > Chordata > Mammalia > Carnivora > Felidae > Lynx > Lynx canadensis. Next base: position 4,271,994 of record NC_044311.2, on the reverse strand, counting down.
GTATGAAAGTATACATCCTACGGTTAAACATAAATGGTTAAATTAGAAAAAAATATTGGGGGTGCCTGGGTGGCTCAGTCTGTTAAGTGTCTGACTTCAGTTCAGGTCGTGATGTCACAGTTCATGAGTTCAAGCCCCATGTCGGGCACCATGCTGACATGCAGAGCCTGTTTGGGATTCTCTCTCCAACTCTCTCTGCCCCTTCCCTGTTCACTCATGCGCGCTCTCTCTCTCTCACTTAAAAATAAAGAAATAATATTGGGGGTATCTGGGTGGCTCAGCCAGTTAAACATTTGACTCCTGATTTTGGCTCAGGTCATCATCTCATGGTTGTGGGATCAAGCCCAGCATAAAGCTCCAGGCTGACAGTGCAGAGCCTTCTTGGTATTCTCTCTCTCTCTCTCTCTCTCTCTCTCTCTCTGCCCCTCCCCTGCTCACGTTCACATGCTCTCTTTTTCTCTCTCAAAATAAACTTAAAAAAAGAAATAATATCATGATGATGGTAGGCTAATTACTTATAATCTGCTGTGAAGGTTAGAAGACAAAAGTAGTAAAAATAACAAAATACAATGTGTTAAAGGATACACTGTAAAAAATGTAAACTGTGACATCAAAACCATAAAACCTGGGGAGTGATGTAAATAAAAATGTAGAACTTTAGAATGCATTCAAATGTAAGTTATTATTATTACCAGCTTAAAATAGACCCTTATAAGTTTAAGAAGTTTTATATAAGCCTCGTGGTAACTACAAAGCAAAAACTTCCAGTAGGTACACAAAGGATAATAAGAGGAATCTAAGCATGCCAGTAGAAATAATCATGAAATCACAAAGGAAGGAAGAGAAGGAACATAGTTATTACAAAACAGCCAAAAAACAATGAAAATCGCCGTAAGCCCATAACCGTTAATAATTATGCTAAATGTAAATAGCCTAAATTTTCCAATCAAAAGACACAGTGACTGAATAGATACATAAGCAAGACCTAAGGGTATGCTGCCTATGAAAGTAGTTATTTGCATTTAATGCCTACTTTGCATTTAAATTACAGATTTATTGTTTTTAAGAGGGTATCAGAAAGCAAGTCATTGACCACAAATCAATTCATGAGACACAATAGCTTAATGCCTCTTGAGACAATATTAGGTAACAGTAACCTATTTTTGAAGCGATGATTAAAAAGTCACTCCTGTAGCTTTTGATGAGTCCTTTACTAGGTTTCATTAGGATCCATATTTGCATGTATTATCTTATGATCAGAGTCCAGTTAATATTAATTATCTTATGTTCAAACACTGAAAATTTTCACCTTTTTGAAGGTGTTAGGAATCCTTTTAAAATATATCATGGAGCTAGCATTCCCTTCTCTGAGGACGTGGCAGATTCATTCACTCACTCTGCTCCAAACCTCTAGAATGAATTCCTATACTGCAGAGAACAGAATGAAAGCTGAACTTATCCTTACAGTCAGGAGTCTTGATACGATTTAGTTCCCACCAGTTGGAAATGTTTGCTCTAACTTGAATCTGGACGTAAATAAGGAGACAGTATGTGAGGTGTCTATTTTGCAGGTATTGGTTACAATGGGAGTATCCTGGCTCAGAAGATACATTTTGCTGCAATTTCTGGTTACCCAGATCACACATAAGGTGATAGGTTTCTAAAATTAATGTTCTGGTAATAGTTTTCTGTTTGCCATATTTTAACTGAGTTTCTGTTCTTATAAATTGGCACAGTTTCCTGGTTGAGATAAGCGAAGCACTTTTCTTTACGAGTCAGTGAGCTATGTTGTTCTGAGAGTTACCCCAAGGGGCCCGGCCTGGAGACCGCTCCCCTGGCTCTTCCAACAGTTTTGTAAATCTCATCCCGCGAATTACATTCAATGTCTGCTTAAACTATCAACAGGGACTGTTATCCACAACTCATCTCTGACTGATACGGTATCTGGTACCCAAATGAGTTCAGACAAGAATAGCATCCTTCAAGTGCTTATTGAAAACAACTATGTCATAGGCTAGTTAGCAATAGGATCTTGGACGAGAAAGGTAGCTGTAAGCTTAATCATGAGTTGATTCCAAGGACTTGTGTTGTTCTAGAAGGTATCTTTACTGAAGCAAATCAACCTGGCTCTGGTACCAGATATGTAGCTACTGATGAGGAAAATGCTAACTTCTCCCTTCTCTGATGAGTAATAAGTAGAAGTAGGATCTCCTGGAGGGATAACAGTCCTACATTGATGGTCTTGCCTCGAGACCAGCAACTCTCTGATTCTCATGATTTACTAAGTGAAATAAGCCAGACACAAAAGGACAAATATTAAGTGACTCTCCTTATATAAAATACCTAGAAGAGGTACATTCTGAGACAGAAAGTAGATCAGAAGTTTCCAGGAGCAGGGAACAGGGTAAATGGAATTATTGCTTAGTGGGTACAGGCTTTGTTTGGAACGATAGAAAAGTTTTGGAAACAGATGTTGATGGTACACCACACTGTGAATGTAATTAATGTCACCAAATAGTATACTTAAAAATGGTTAATGTGACAAATTTGCTATTTATATTTTAGCACAGTAATTTTTAAAAAATTTTTTTAACGTTTTATTTTTTGAGAGGGAGAGACAGAGTGTGAGTGGGGGAGGGACCGAGAGAGAGGGAGACAGAATTCGAAGCAGGCTCCAGGGGCTGAGCTGTCAGCACAGAGCCGGATGCGGGGCTCGAACCCACGAACCGTGAGATCATGACCTGAGCCGAAGTCTGACGCTTAACCGACGAGCCACCCAGGCACCCCATAGCACAGTAATTTTTTTAAAGAAGAAATTGAAGTTCTTCTTAAATTTGTTCTCTAACCAACATAGGTAGAGAGGCTCTTGGTTCCTGGGCAATTCCACCTTGAATTAAGAGTGAACTTCCTGTAGTAAGTGATAGCAGCGTGCCCTACTGGAACGTGTATATGACCTGGAGTGTCACAGATAATGCATTAGGTACAATTATTTCAACAATCTCCCACTTGGAGAGTGTAAAGAGATAACAAAACACAAGGATGATCACAGCACCAGGCCCCATCTTCCAAATACAGGATCACAAGGTAATTCTCAGTCTATAAAATAATTATCGTAAGCAAATTTATGTTTTTGAAATTTAGTACCAGGTCTTGTAAAAAAATCATAGCAAATAAGGAATGGTATCTAAGGGAAGGATACAGAAGAAACCTTCTGGTTTCATGCCTATCTATAAAGCTAATCTTCTGAAACTATGACTTATGTGCTTGTGGTTCACTGACAGAAGTACCTTGGTTTGCGAGCGCAAGTCGTTCCAGAAACATGCTTATAATACAAGCACTTGTATACCAAAGCGGATCTCAAGAACCGTGGGCTTAGTCGCGATCATGCGACGTTCGGCCTCACGTACTAGTCCCGTTACAAGACATCGCTCATTTATCAAGTTAAAATCTGTTAGAAATGTTTGCCCATCTTGCGGAATACTCCCAGAACAAGTTATTCCCAATCCAACGCTTTACTGTATTCCTTTTACCCAATAAACACTTATCTTTCACCAATAGAATTCCATCTGCTATTCCCCTTAAGAGGTTAATTCTGCCTCTATAGAATTAAGATATCTGGGGGGGGGGGGGGAGAACCCACGTGTACTTTCATTTCCTTTCTGCAAAAGTATCATTTGAGGCATTGCTGTCTTCCTGCAACGTCGAGAAATTGGAAGCAGTCGCCTCAGGCACCAAACTACTCTTGAAATTCTGTTCTTTCTCCTGCAGTTTATCTAATGGTCTCAATTCCCTTTGCATCTTGGGGCTGCGAGGCTGACACTTTTGAAGGCAGGTGTGCTTATCTCTGTGGGCGGGTCCTGAAGGAGTAAGAGCCCAGCCCCAGGAGCTCCGTGGACTTCAATCTTTAATAACAGAGACTGTTTTTACTCCCTGGCAATTTTAGCGTCCGCTGGCTGGCTGCATGTATTTCCCAACAGCTTTCTATATGAGGGAGAGCTGCTCACGGGCTCTTTCGACACCGCTCGTTAGAGCCCCTGGAAGGGACCTGCCCCCCCTTCTCAGGCAGAGGCCACTGTGGGGATTTTCAGCTGTTGACATTGTTCCTCGTTCATACTGCGGTTCACCGGATGATGGCTTATTGTCAGCGGGCGGAGGAAAAGTTACACTGGAAGCCAAGGGGTTTGTCTTTGCTCGGATTCCAATTCAACGTCGTGTTTTCTTTCTATATTCTGCAAATTTGATCGTTTGGTTTTGAGAAATAGAGGTAAATTAAACTCAGTAGACTGTCGGGCATGCCTATAGCTTTAAGACAGTGAAGAACAGGTGGTCTAAAATCCACAGCCCTTTCAATTAATTTTGTGGACTCACTTGGATCTAATTCTATGAAAAAACCCAGTTAGCGGCCATCCGGCTGTCAATCAGAGACTCTTGAGTGAGGAGACAAGCCAAGCAATAGGATTAAAGGAAAGTAATGATATTTGCCACATAGAAGACTTTACTTCATGAAAAGGGAAAGCAAAGCCAACTGGTGTTACAGTGGATCAACTTGAAGTTTGTTTCTATACTAGTGTGTTTTTCTCTATAGGTTTTCTGAAGAAGTCCATAAAAATGGTCTTTTTTACTTTTATGACCAAGTAGGTTTGGTCATAAGAGTAAAATTATATACTATAGTTGCCATAAAAATAAAAAAGACCCTACAGAATCTGACTGATGCCTGAAGGTCACAATCCTTTTATTATGACTAGGTGGAAAAGGTTTCTGCTTTGAAGACCAGGCCCCCTGGCTCCGTATCGATTATACTATTTTTGAAACACAAATGCTTCCCGTTCCCCACTTATCGTAGCCCTAATACACTAGAAACACCTAAAGACCCAAGGCAGGTCAGCAGCGGACATTTGTAATATTTAAAACAAGTAACTTCTGGAATGTAAAATGCAGCACTGTAGAAAGATTAAAAAAAAAAAAAAGAAAAGAAAAAAAAGGAACATGACATTTCGTTTGTTTGGGAAACCCATGTGTCCATCAATAGATGAATGCATAAATGGTGTGTATACACCACATCTTTATCCAATCATCTATTGATATATATGTATATGTATCTGTATCCATTCATCTATTGATGTTATATGTGTGTGCATGTATATATATACACATATGTTGCCATTTGCAACATGGTTGGAGCTTATTTGCAGAATAAGTCAGTCATATGTGGATTTCACTCACGTGGAATTTAAGAAACATAAACAAAGACAAAAAAAATGATTCATAACTATGGAGAACTGATGGACACCAGAGGGGAGGGGGTGGGGGATGGATGAAGTAGGAGATGGGGGTTAAGAATACTTACGATGAGCACCAAGCAGAGTTGTTGAATCACTATATTGTATACCTGAAAGTAATTTAACATGTTAACTGGAAGTAAAATAAAAACTTAAAAAGCCAAGGGAAAAAACCTCATACGGTGATCATTTGTTGTTGTCAATAAATAGAGATCTTGTCTTTTAAAAAAACGAACATGAGGAGTGCCTCAGTGGCTCAGTCGGTTAAGTGTCAGACTTTGGCTCAGGTCATGATCTCTCGGTTTGTGAGTTCACCCCCCCCCCCCCCCCATGGGGTTCTGTGTTGATCCTGCAGAGTCTGCTTGGGATTCTGCCTCTCTCTGCCCCTCCCTCACTTGTGTTCCGGTGCTCTCTCTTTCAAAATAAATAAAGTTTAAAAATATTTAAAAAACATTGTTAAAAAAAGGAGTAGGATATATACATTTTTGTATACTTACGATATTTCAATAAGAAGTTAAAGGGAATGAAAAGTAAACACAGACTATTTTATTTTATTTTATTTTATTTTATTTTATTTTATTTTATTTTATTTTAACGAGGCTCCACACCTGGTGCAGAGCCTAATGTGGGGCTCGAACTCACAACCCTGAGATCAAGATCTGAGCTGAGATCGAGGGCTGGACACTCAACCAAGACATGCAGGCACCCCATGGAGTATTATACAAGTGATAACAAGGATTCCTTTCCAGACTGACAAGAATTAGACAACTAAAATAATATCCAGTACTCTCAGGGATATAAGAAAATGTGATAGCTCTTGCACTCTTAGTGGGATGTCACCTGGCACCACATCCTTGGGAAGGAAAAATATAAGACTAATTAGGACACAACTCCACTCCCGGAAATGTACCAAGAAACGCTCATTTAAGTCCCCAGGGACCATGGATAAGCTCAGCAGCACGAGTTCTTTGCACGGGATATAAAACATGTAATAGCTATTGCACATAAAGTGCCTGGGATGCCGGTACCTTTCACAAACGAGGGGCCACACGCGTGTTCGCTAAGGAACGAAGAGCAGAAGATACTGGGTCATACCTGGCTGAGTACGGGATGACACGTGGAAACCAAAGCTATCCACTTAAATATTACTCCACGAAATCCATTTGTAGCAGTAAGTAAGACATTTATTTTCCTCTTGATTTCTAGGCTCGCGGAGAAAAGCGGAGAGGGAGGAAAAAAAAAAAGGCAGAAAAAAATTGCTGGCCGAAGAGTAAACGCATGAAAAGAGGTAATGAAGCCTGAAGCAATTCGGGTTTCTAAAATGTCTCTGGAGCCACAGGAAACCTCAGGAAGCCATTCTGGACGATATGGATGATGATGGCCCGAAAAGCCACAGGGGCAGACAAGGACTCACAAAGTGAGGGGACAAGCAAAGAAAGTATATTTAGCTGCCACGGTGAGTGGCAGCCAAGTAATGAGAAAATAAGGCCTTGGAGCTGAAGACAAATCAAAGAGCGAGAAGACAGGCAGAGGTGAACCACCTGGAGAGCTAATGAGGTTCAAGCTTCTGAGTCCCTCCCTTGCCCAGCCCCCCCCCCCCGAGGGTCTGCACCTGATTTGGCATTCTTCCTTACCAAGATAACCTCCCCAAGTTTGATAAGCCCAACAGAAGCCAAGCGTGTCCCGTGTAATGTCTCCCCTCTAGAGATATGCCTTGTCACTTTGTCCTACTTCTGTTGGAAGTAAAGGCCTTACGGGTGCCATTTGCCCCGTTGTGTGATTCCTACAGCTTGGCCTGGAGGGTTAGGGAGAAAGGGTCCCAGAGATCAGCTAACCCTCCAGTAGTTCCCCCCCCCCCCCCCCGCCAGTCGGCGCAAAATAAATGCTGGTGGGGATTAATTACCCCAGGACGAACGCAGAGCAGCAGCAGCTGAAACACCAAGAAGACGGTGTCTGCGTCCTGAGTCCCCCCCACGGGCTGAAAGAAGCAATCAGGGGGGCTGTTGTCCCTCTGCCGTCCGTAGCTTATCAAATTAATTACACAGTTCAGCTCTCTCCTGGGTGCCCAGAAATAAAATCCAAAAGAACTGGAAATCCTTTGAAAGGACACCAATAGGTCGCTAGCCGGATTCACGTTTAACATCATGAGGATCGATTGCCTTTGTAACTGGGGGTTGCAGAAGGAGACCGCGGAACCCTGCATAATTGCTACATCCGGGCAGAGATTGTCAGCATCCCACAGACCTGGAAACCGGTCCGGCCTCCTGCAGCGTCTCATTATTGCCCTCGGTGAGCTAAATAAACGTGTAATCTGGAACCGCTGGCATAAATTACCTATTTCACAGCCTGCTCCGGGAGCATGAAGAAAAATCAGGGAGAGACAAAGGGAGTCTTTCTTGCGATGCCATGCACTGAGGGCAAATTAATGAGACAGTTTAGGCAGCTCATTAATTAAGCGAGCTGACCCCTGAAGGGTAGTACACAGCAGCTGGAGGGGTCCAGCCAATCCAAGCGAGGAGGTGTAGATGCGCCCCCCGCACCGCCGCTCGACTCGACAGAATTTACTGTCGTTGAGCGCCTCGCCCCCCTTTCAAAGCTTGGGCCTGGCAGCTTCCGGATCACCGGGGAAACGGTCGGGATGCAGTCTCTTGGGCCGCATCCGGACCCGCTGAACCTGCACGTCAAGACCCCTAAACGACGCATGGGCGCAATAAAGTTTGAGAAGCACTGGCTTAATGGAGTACTATTTAGATGTCCCCAAACGGCCCCCAGGGCTCTCTGAGGTCGGAGATCTGAGAACACACGCAGTGCGTGAAGTTACACAGGCTTTAGCATCACACCCCGAAAATACAAATGCTAGATCGCCTTTCACCAGTTGTGCGCCCTCGGGTAAGCTGTCAACCTGGGTGGTTTCCGTTTCCTTAACCACAAAGCGGGGTAACAGAACAGTGGACCTTGGAACGACACGGGTTTGAAATGGGAGGCCACTTATATGTAGATTTTTTTTTCATAAAAAAAAATAGGACAGGGCTGTACTGTAAACGTGTTTATGATTTTCTTAACACTTTTTCTCTAGCTTACCCTGTGGCGAGAATTCAGTACATAATACATATAACGTACAAAATACGTGTTGACTGTTTATGTTATCAGTAAATCTTCTCATCGACAGAGGGCTATTAGTCATGTTTTGGGGGAGACCAGTGTTACACAAGGATTTTTGACCGCTAAGGAATCAGTGCCCCTAACCCCCATGTTGTTTGGGGGTCAACTGTATTATTTTTTTTTTTTACAAGATGGTGGGGTGCTTGCCAAGCTCAGAGCATGTGGCCTACAGCGAGCCCTCAATGTAAGTTTGCTTTTAATGTTCCCATGATTTGGGGTATAGAGACGGAAGGCATGATTTGGGAAAACATACCTGGATGCAATGACCTCTGCTGCTAGCCTTGATTATATGATTGCCGACCCTCTGTTGGCTTCCTGGGCTCAGTTCTCCGCAGCAAATACGAGGACTGCCTCTGTGGCATTGTTTGAATTCCAAACATTCCTCTTACCTCTCAGTGCAACTGTGGGATTAGCTCATTTTTCCAGCAAGCTTTTTTTTTCCTTTTTTCCCCAGGAGTTGCAGCTTTCAAAAAGTAGGCCAAAGTAGAAAATGTGCTGGTCTTTGCACAAATTATTTGCAATTCAGCAACATGCAGATACTCAACTGGACCATCTCCACATTTAGGCACCTCGAAGGAGCAGACACAGAGGGGAAAAGTCTAAGACTTTTTTTTTTTTTTAATTCTGCTAGAAATGGGGTTAACCCAAAAGCCCAGGTTTCTAGAGTCCAGAAAAATAATTACTTTAGAAATCAGGGGGGATGTGGGGAAGATCCTGGCAGGTGGTCTAGGGGGATATAGTCCATATGAAAAATACACAGGAGCGCCTGGGTGGCCCAGTTGGTTGAGCATGGGACTCTTGATTTCAGCTCAGGTTATAATCTCGGGGGTTGGGAGTTTGAGCCCCGCATTGGGCTCTGTGCTGATGGCATGGAGCCTGCTTGGGATTCTCTCTCTCTCTCAAAATAAGTTAAAAAAACATTAAACATATGTGTATTTAATACACACACACACACACACACACACACACATACAGGGTTATCTCTCTTCTATCCCTAACTATGTGAGCCTATATTCCCATACAATTCCTTGGTATGCTCTCTGTCCCTTCCAGAATATAAACAAACAAAAATCTTACAACAGTGAGAGGAAATTAGAGCATAAGAATCCCGCATAACTAGGTAGGTACAGACGAAGGAATGCCGAGTAGTAATCCATAAAAAGGACTCTTACCTTAAAAGGACTTCTCTGTGCCGTCATAAGACTGGAGGTAAAATTCTTAAGATGCACTTGAGAGTAGCTGCAAACTTCAAAGCAGTGCTTCTCAAACACTACACGGCATCAGAGGTACCCAGGGAGCTTGTGCAATAACCCATTTCCGGGTTCCATCCCTGCTATCTGAGTCAGCAGGTCTGGGGAGGAGTCTGAGAATTTGCATTTCTAACAAGCTTGCAGGTGATGTGGATGCTGCGGGTGCCCGACTACACCTGCACGGGGGGGGGGGGGGGGGGGGGGGGGGGCGGGGGCGGGGCGAGGAGCACGGATACAGAGCACATTTCATGTTTGCTTCACTCCTTCTTTGTCTCCTTTTACCCTGACACATACATCTGAAAAGGGAGTCTAAAATGCCCCGGCAAGCCTGGGCGGCTCAGTTAGTTGAGCGCCTGACTCTGCCCTCGGTCACGATCTCGCCATTCCCAAGTTCGAGCCCCGCCTAGGGCTCTGTGCTGACAGCTCGGAGCCTGGAGCCCGCTTCAGGTTCTGGGTCTCCCTTTCTTTCTCTGCCCTCCCCCATTCATGCTCTGTCTCTCTCTCAAAAATAAATAAACATTTAAGAAGGAAATTTTTAATGCCCTGGGTAAGGTCTCTGCCAATGACTGCGTATGGATATCTTAGTTTTTATTTCTATTTGTATCTGTTAATATTATACGCGAGTTCCTACTGCCAAGCCTGGCCCTTTCCCTAGATCCGGGGTGGGGAGTTGGGGAGGTGGCCTGGTGTAGGACTTAGGAATGGGGCTGGGCCAGGGCTCAATGCTGGAATTTCTGCTTGGCCACTCGTCTGCTTACACAGTTGTTGCTTTATATTTCTGTGCTTCTGTTTCCTGTTGTTTTGTTTGCTTGCTTTTGTTTTTTTTAATAGAGATCCTAGCACTACCTGCTTTTTAGTGTGTTTGTGAGGTTTAAATTAATAAATATAAGGAATATAAGGAAGCCATTCACCACAAGATTTGGCACAAAGTCTTTGAATTCAAGTTAGGCACGCTTATAGGCAGGAGAACAAATATCTCAAATGTCAGGATGCTGCTGAGCGCGCGATAGGTTATTTTCTTCCATGATGTTTAGATAAATTGCCCTCGGTCTGAAGAGGTTCAGTATCCTCATTTTTTAGCAGAGATGAAAAAATCGAACCTCTTGAGGTTACTTGGGTTATTTGCCCAAATAAACGGCAGAGTCGAGATTTGCTCCTCAGTCTTATCCTGTCCAAAGCCTGTGGTTTTATCCCCCCCCTTCTCGTTAATATATATATTTTTGGAGTATGGAGCTTGATGGATTCCTTGAAGCCACTCTACCACACATCCCAGAGCACTCTCCTGAAGGCATATATATTTGACAATATGGTGAAATGGTTATCAGGAGGCTCAATCACATCCACTTTGGTGGAAATCAAATTAGATTGATATGTTAAGGGCTGTTGTTCTCATTGTAAACTGTTAAGGTGGGAATAAAGTCCCTAAATGAGAACTTTACTTTTTATGTTTTTTTTTTTTTTATTATTTATTTTTGAGAGAGAGAGAGAGAGAGAGAGGCAGAGAGAGAGAGAGGGAGACAGAGAATCCCAAGCAGGCTCCGCACTGTCAGCACAGAGCCCAATGTGGAGCTCGAGCTCAGGAACTGTGAGATCATGACCTGAGCTGAAATCAAGAGTCAAACGTTCAACCGACTGAGCCCCCCGGGGACCCCTAAATGAGAACTTCAAAATAAGGATTGTGCATAAAAACAAAGAGCTTCCCTTCATGCAACACTATTAGGGATTAATTTTACAATTCTCTTAATAAAAATATTTCACAAAGACTCTAGGTTGAAGTAGGAAGCCTGAGCATGCATCATTTCCCCTTCCTTCTTAAGGGGAAATGAAAATACAGAAATAAGCTAAAGACTAAACCAACAGAGGGGCGGCCAGGTGGCTCAGTCAGTTGGGCATCCAACTTCGGCTCAGGTCATGGTCTCACAGTTCACGAGTTCGAGCCCGTGTCGGGCTCTGTGCTGACGGCTCAGAGCCTGGAGCCTGCCTCGGATTCTGTGTCTCCTTCTCTCCCTCTGCCCCTTCCCTGCTCATGCTTTGTCTCTCTCTCTCTCTCACACACAGTCAAAAAAAAATTAAAAAATAAAAGACTACACCAACAATGGCTAAGGGAGTGAAGGATGCCGCAGAGGCCATCAATGTGTCAGCGATTACAACAACGTTTTTAGATACAATAGGGAGAATAACCACAACCTATAGTGTTAGGAGGCACTAGCAGAAGAGATAGGAATATGTCTGCTGTAGGAATCCTAGACGGGCTCTGCCCGGAAAGACGGCAGGGACAGCAGTGCTTCGACCGAGATTCGTGTGCAGATCTTTTACAGAGCGCCCTGGGGCAGTCAGCAACCCCATGATCTCTAACCTCCTCTCCAAGGGCACATTCCTTGGCATTTTGCCAAAAACAAACAACAGACAGGTCTTTCTTCTAGAAGGAAATCGAATAGAATGACTACAAAAAGCTAGGGACGTTGATGCCTTGGGGGGGGGAACCTCATTTTGACCTTTGGTGCATCTGCCTCCTGATATTCAGCTCTGTACCTGCTCACACTAAAGTTTTTTTATGTTTATTTACTTTTGAGAAAGAGAGAGAGAGAGGCAGAGAAGGAGGGAGACACAGAATCAGAGGCAGGCTCCAGGCTCTGAGCTGTCAGCAGAGAGCCCCACACGGGACTCAAACTCACGCACTGCGAGACCGTGACCTGAGCCAAAGTCAGACGTTCAACCACCCGAGCCACCCAGGCGCCCCTGTGCCTGCTCACAAGCTTAGTTCTCCTTGTTGAAAATCAGGGAAATAAGACTTCTCTCTCTTTTTAAAGCATCTTCTTTTCATAAACCTCTACTAGTAAATGTTTGTTTTTTGCTTTTTTTTTTTTTTTTAGCCTCTTGCCAGCTTTAAAAAACAGGAATGTCTTTCTCAAGGACTTTGGAGGCATCCTTGTGCAATGTAAGCATCAAGGGAGATAGAACCTCTATCTTCCGGTCCGGCTGGGAGGATAGGAGCCTAACATTTGTTGAGTTCAAGTTTTTCTTTTGATCCCAGGTAGTTAGCACAGTGTTATATTAGTTTCAGGTGTGCAATATAGTGATTCATCACTTCCGTGCAACACCTGGTGCCTCGTCACGACTCGTGAGCTCCTTAATCCTCATTCCCTATTTAACCCCTCCCCCCTTCCCTTCCCTCCCCTCCCTTGCCCTCCCCTCCCCTCCCCTCTGGTAACTACCAGTGCATTCTCTATAGTTAAGAGTCTGTTTCTTGGTTTCCCCGCCCCTCTCTCTCGTTTTCCCTCTTTCTCTGCCTTATTTCACTTAGGATTATACTGTCCAGCTCTATCCATGTCATTGCAAGTGACGAGATTATATAAGGGCCATTCTTTTTAAGGGCCGAATGATATTCATACATATTACATATATATTGATGAATATGGATTATATAAAAATACATATATAGTCACATTTTTCTTTCTCCATTCCTCAGTCAATGGACACTTAGGCTGCTTCCATTATTTGGCTATTGTAGATAACGCTGCTCTAAACGTTGGGGTACATGTATGCCTTTGAATTAGTGGGTTTTTTTATTTTTTTTTATTTATTTTTTTTTATTCTTTGGGTAAATACCCCGTTGCGTGATTGCTGGACTGCAGGGTAATTCTATTTTAAACTTTCTGAGGCACCTCCATACTGCTCTCCACAGTGCCTGTGCCAGTTTGCATTCCCACTAACAGTGCACCGATGTCCCTTTTCCCCCACGTCCTCATCAACACCGATTGTTTCTGACGTCGTTGATTTTAGCCATTCTGACAGGTGTGAGGTGATATCTCATTGTAGTTTCGATTCGCATTTCCCTGATAGTGATGATGAACATCTTTTCATGTGTCTGTTGGTTATCTGTGTGTCTTCCTTGGAGAAACATCTATTCATGTCTTCTGCCCATTTGAGTATTTGTTTTTGGGGTGGAGATTTAGAAGTTCTTTATATACTTTGGACACTAAGCCTTTATCAGGTATGTCATTTGCGAGTATCTTTTCCCATTTGACAGGTTGCCTTTTAGGTATGCTAATTGTTACTTTCACTGTGCAGAGGCTTTTTATCTTGATGTAGTCTCCAATGATTTATTTTCGCTTTTTTTCCCTTGCCTCAGGAGACATATCTGGAAAACGGTTACTCTGGCCTATGTCAAAGAGGTTACTGCTTGTGTTCTCTTCTAGCATTTTGTGGTTTCAGGGCTCACATTCAGGAATTTAATCCATTTTGAATTCATTTTTGTGTATGCTATCATAAGTATTCCAATTTCTTTCTTTTGCATGCTACTGTTCAGTTTTCCCAACAACTTTGTAGGAGAGACTGTCCTTTTCCCATAGGATATTCTTTGCTGCTTTGGAGATGATTGACTGACCCATATAGTTGTGGGTTTGTGTCTGGATTTTCTATTCTGTTTTATTGATGTGTATGTCTATTTTTGTGCCAGAACCATACCGTTTTGAGTACAACAGCTTTGTAATATAACTTGAAGTCCAGAATTGTGATGCCTCTAGCTTTGCTTTTCTTTTTCAAGATTGCTTTGGCTATTTGTGGTCTTTTGCATTTCCATACAAATTTTGGGATTGTTATAGCTCTGTGAAAAATGCTGTTGGTATGTTGATAGGAATTGCATGAAATATGCAGACTTCTTTGGGTAATATAGACATTTTAACAATATTTGTTTTTCTAATCCATGAGCATGGAATCTCTTTCCATTTCTTCCTATTGTCTTCAATGTCTTTCATTAGTGTTTCGTAGTTTTTGGAGTATGGGTGTTTTACCTCTTTGGTTAGGTTTATTTCTAGGTATCTTATAATTTTGGGTGTGGTTGTAAATGGGATTATTTTCTTAATTTCTCTTTCTGCTGCTTTGTTATTGTTATATAGAAATGCAACAGACTTCTGTACATTGAATTTGTATCCTGCAACTTTACTGAATTTATTTATTGGTTCCAGCAGGGTTTTGGTGGAGCCTTTTTGGTTTTCTATATAGAGTATCATGTCCTCTGTTAATCGTGAAATTTTACTTCTTCCTTACTGATTTGGATGCATTTATTTCTTTTTGTTATCTGATTGCTTAGGCTAGGACTTGCAGTGCTGTGTGGAATAGGAACGGTGAGAGTGGATTTCCTTGTCTTGTTCCTAACCTTAGGGCAAAAGTTCTCAGTTTTTCCCCACTGAGGATAATGTTAGCTGAGGTTTTTCATAAATGGGAATTCTCCGTGCCTCCCAGATTTGCATATGTTTCCTTCTCCCAGTTAGGGAAGTTTTCAGCTATATTTCTTCAAATTAATTTTCTATATGTGCTGTTTACAAGAGACCCATTTTAGACTTAAAGACACCTTCAGATTGAAAGCAAGGGGATGGAGAAACATCTGTCATGCTAATGGTCACCAAAAGAAACCTGGAGAAGCCATACTTATAGCAGACTAACTAGATTTTAAAATAAAGACTGTGACAAGAGATGAAGAAAGGCAATATATTATAATTAAGAGGTCTATACACCAAGATCTAACAATTGTAAATATTTATGCCCCCAATGTGTAATAACCCAAATATATAAATCAATTAATCACAAATATAGAAACTCATTATTAATAATACCATAATAGTGATAGTATAGGACATAATAGTAGGAAGAACAAATATTGTTAAATTTTTAATACTACCCAAAGCAATCTACACATTCAATGAAATCCCTATCAAAATGACACCAGCATTCTTCACAGAGCTAGAAAAAACAATCCTAAAATTTGTAGGGAACCAGAAAAGACCCCGAATAGCCAAAGCAACATGAAAAAGAAAACCAAAGCTGGAGACATCACAATCCCAGACTTCAAGATATATTACAAAGCTATAATCATCAAGACAGTATGGTACTGGCACAAGAACAGACACTCAGATCAATGGAACAGAATAGAGAACCCAAAAATGGACCCACAAACGTATGGCCAACTAATCTTTGACAAAGCAGGAAAGAATATCCCATAGAATAAAGACAGTCCTTTGGTAAGTGGTGCTGGGAACACTGGACAGCGACATTCAGAAAAATGAACCTGGACCACTTTCTTACAGCATACACAAAAATAAACTCAAAATGGATGAAAGATCTAAACACAAGACAGGAAGCCATTAAAATCCTCAAGAAGAAAGTGGGCAAAAACCTCTATGACCTCAGCTGCAGCAACTTCTTACTCAACATGTTTCTGGAGGCAAGGGAAACAAAAACAAAAAATGAACTACTGGGACCTCATTAACATAAAAACTTCTGCAGGATGCCTGGGTGGCTCAGTTGGTTAAGAGTCCAACTTCGGCTCAGGTCATGATCTTGCAGTTTGTGAGTTTGAGCCCCACATCGGGCTCTGCTGACAGCTCAGAGCCTGGAGCCTGCTTTACATTCTGTGTCTCCTCCTCTCTCTGCCCCTCTCCTGCTCACACTCTGTCTCTCTCAAAAATAAATAAACATTAAAAATTTTTTTAAAAAAGTCTTCTGCGCAGTGAAGGAAACAATCAGCAAAACTAAAAGGCAACTGATGGAATGAGAGAAGATATTTACAAGTGACATATCAGATAAAGGATTGGTATCCAAAATCTATAAAGAACTTATCAAACTCAACACCCAAAAAACAAGTAATCCAGTGAAGAAATGGGCAAAAGACATGAATAGACACTTCTCCAAAGAAGACATCCAGATGGCCAACCGACACGTGAAAAAAATGCTCAACATCACTCATCATCAGGGGAATACAAATCAAAACCACAATGAGATACCACCTCACAGCTGTCAGAATGGCTAACATCAACAACTCAGGCGACAACAGATGTTGGTGAGGATGTGGAGGATGAGGAACCCTTTTGCACTGCTGGTGGGAATGCAAACGGGTGCAGCCACTCTGGAAAACAGTATGAAGGTTTCTCAAAAAATTAAAAATACAACCACCCTATGACCTAGCAATTGCACTATTAGATATTTATCCAGAAGATACAGGCGTGCATTTTGAAGGGGCACACGCACCCACTGTTTATAATAGCACTATTGACAATAACCAAAATATGGAAAGAGCCCAAATGTCCATTGACTGATGAATGGATAAAGAAGATGTGGTATATATATATACAATGGAGTATTACTAGGCAATCAAAAAGAATGAAATCTTGCCATTTGCAACAACATGGATAGAAATACAGGGTATTATGCAAAGTGAAATTAGTCAGAGAAAGACAAATATCATATGACTTCACTCATACGTGAAATTTAAGATACAAAACAGATGAACATAAGGGAAGGGAAGCAAAAATAATATAAAAAAGCTATTTCACCTGGTGCTGTCCCAAAGGTCCCTTAATCTATTTTCACTTTGTTTTCACTCTGCACTCTGTTTTGAATGAATTCTGTTGCTCTGTCTTTGAGTTCATTAACCCTTTCTTCCACTTTATCTAATGTTGAAACTTCCTATTGAATTTTTCAGTTCAGTTATTTTCTTCATCTGTGTATTCTGTTTGATATTTTCTTATATTTTCTACCTGTTGAAACTCTTGCTTTGTTAATGTATGTTTCTGCTGACCTTGTTGAATATCTTTATGACCATTATTTTGAACTCTTTATCATTATATCCTTAAGGTATTTTTCTGGGTTTTTATCTTGTCATTTTGTTTTGAACCTATTCCTCCGTTTCTTCATTTTCCTTGAGTCTGTGCTAGTGTTTGATAAACAGCACCTCTTCCAATCTTGAAGGAGTGGTCTTGCATGGGAGACGAAGCTTATCCTTCAACCCTGCCCTCCTCCTTGGTTTTTTTTCTCAAACCTCTGCGATCGTCCAAGCAGACTTCTTTGTTCTTAGTGGCTCCCCGTAGTTGAGGGTATGACAAGAGGTGTCATTGTCCCAAAGGGGAGGATCTCAGTCAGCATCTAGATGCAGGCTGATTGGAAGCTGGAACCTTGGGCAGCAGCTTTTGAAGTTGTCAAATATACCTCTTTTGGGGGAAGACTTAGACACGGACATTTCTTTTTCCTCTGTTCTGAGCCCTGTGGGGATGCCCAATTAAGAATTTTGTTTGTTTGTTTGCTGCGATTCCATTGAATCTGTGAACACATGCCCTGCCGGTCACCGGAGTCAGGCTGTCAAGGGATGTGTCTTCTGGGTGGCAGCCTGAAAGTTGGGGCACCAGACATGTCCACAAACTCCTTTCACAGGACACTGGTGATCTGGAGCAGGGCAGAAGAAGAAGAGTATGAAGATGGCTTCTGCTGGACTCCCTGGTCTCTGGAGAGAATTCCACTTGGCCGCCAGACACGAGTTAATTTAGAAGCCTGCCCCTCAGGCAACAGCTTTTAACATCTACAGGTAAGCCTCTTTTATGGGAAAACTGGGCATCTCAGTGCATACACTGAGCCCTAGGAAACAGCCATGGTGAGTCCTTGCGAGACCATTAGAAACTATTTTGTTTTTTGTTTTGTTTTTGTTTTGTTTTTTTTGCTATAGGCTTGTAAGTCTTGCGGGCACAAGCCCTCTTGGCTTTCAGAGCTAGATGTTTTGGAGTCCCATCTCTCAGGTGGAAGTCTTTTTTTTTTTTTTTAAGTTTACTTATTTATCTTGAGAGAGACAAAGACAGCATGGGTAGGGGAGGGGTAGAGAGAGAAGGAGACAGATAATCCCAAGCAGGCTCTTTTCTGTCAGCACAGAGTCCAACTCAGCCCTGAACTTATGAAACGGTAAGATCATGACCTGAGCCGAAACCAAGCGTCAGACATTTAACCAACTGAGCCGCCCAGTTGCCCCTCTCAGGTGGAGGTCTTAAAGATCGAGACGTTAGATGTTAGGTCCAAACTCTTAGCTGCTCGCTCAAGTAGTAGCTGGGAGTGGTGAGTTCCTTCTCAATTGTGTCACGGTGCTGGGGTTGGGTTTCTGACAAGATGGTGTCTTAGCCTCGTTTGCCCACTTCGATGTGGGTTTTTCTCATTCACCTGGTGTTGGAGTCACTCAACGAGTTTCCAGGTTTCTTGGCTCTGAGAATTATGGTGTTCCAACTCACACTGGAAACTAAAGAAAATGAAAGAAAAAAAAAAGACTGATACACAGTGAGTTGGGGAATGAAGAAAGAATCTTCACCCCTTGTCCTGCTCATCCCCCTTCCTTCAGGTCGCCTTAGGGCTCTGTGCTGTCAGGGTAGAAGGAACTGTCATATCTGTTCCCAACCCAAGACAGGAGTTCCTCTGAGGTTGCTTCTTCGAAAAGGCGG
The DNA here is from genome assembly GCF_007474595.2 of Lynx canadensis. Classification (NCBI taxonomy): domain Eukaryota; kingdom Metazoa; phylum Chordata; class Mammalia; order Carnivora; family Felidae; genus Lynx; species Lynx canadensis. The sequence goes on along the minus strand of NC_044311.2, from coordinate 4,253,052 downwards.
TTGCAGGTTCCCACCCGTAAGCTAAAGCTAAAAAATAATGGGTCTATTTATGCCGTCCACAGACTTGTCAGTGGAAGATATAAGGGTGGATCCCAGCTCTGAACTTGAAGGAGAGTAACATCCGTCTCATTTCCAACCCATATCTGTTCCATATCTGTGCATCAACCTTTCTCAACAAAAATAAATTAAGTACTCTCCCCTGCTCTACTCTAATATCTCCATTAGCCAGTGCACATATTTTCCCTAACTGATTTGATATTGTTTACGGGTGTTCTTTATCATTACAATGTCAACTTGAGGAAGAATGATCAGAATCACCTGTGCAATTCCATTTCGCTTTGAACCCCAGACTGTTTCTGATAGAACATCCGCTGTGTTCACACCACTGCTGTGCTTTGCAAAAGTGCCAATACGTTATAGGCTTTCCTAGACACTTCCTTCATTCTACGGAGATTTCCCTTTAAAAAAAGTTTCCTTTTAGCTCTTTCTTGCCTTTAGAATAATTTAGCATTTTTTAAAATATAATTTATTGTCAGATTGCCTTCCATACAACACCCAGTGCTCATGCCAACGGGTCCCCTCCTCAATGCCCATCACCCACTTCCCCTCCTCACCCACCATCCACCCTCAGTTTGTTCTCTGTATTTAAGAGTCTCTTATGGTTTGCCTCCATCCCTCTCTGTTGGTAACTATTTCCCCCCATCCCTTCCCCCATGGTCTTCTATTAAGTTTCTCAAGATCCACATATGAGTGAAAACATATGGTGTCTGTCTTTCTCTGACTGACTTATTTCACTTAGCATAATACCCTCCAGTTCCATCCACGTTGCTACAAAAGGCCAGATTTCATTCTTTCTCGCTGCCAAGTAGTATTCCATTGTATATATAAACCACATCTTCTGTATCCATTCATTGGTTGATGGACACTTAGACTCTTTCCATAATTTGGCTATTGTTGAAAGCACTGCTATAAACATTGGAGTACATGTGCCCCTATGCATCAGCACGCCTGTATCCCTTGGGTAAATTCCTAGCAGTGCTATTGCTGGGTCATAGGATAGATCTAGTTTTAATTTTTTGAGGAACCTCCACACGGTTTTCCAGAGCGGCTGCACCAATTTGCATTCCCATCAGCAGTGCAAGAGGGTTCCCGTTTCTCCACATCCTCGCCAGCATCTAGAGTCTCCTGATTTGTTCATTTTAGCCACTCTGACCAGTGTGAGGTGATATCTCAGTATGGTTTTGATTTGTATTTCCCTGGTGAGGAGTGACGTTGAGTATCTTTTCATGTGCCTGTTGGCCATCTGGATGTCTTCTTTAGAAAAGTACCTATTCGTGTCTTCTGCCCATTTCTTCACTGGATTATTTGTTTTAAGGGTGTGGAGTTTGGTGAGTTCTTTATAGATTTTGGATACTAGCCCTTTGTCTGATATGTCATTTGCAAATATCTTTTCCCATTCTGTCAGTTACCTTTTAGTTTTGTTGATTGTTTCCTTGGCAGTGCAGAAGCTTTTAATCTTCATGAGGTCCCAATATTTTTTGATTTTTAATCTTCCCAAGATTTTTAATCTTCATGAGGTCCCAATCATTTTTGCTTTTATTTCCCTTGCCTTTGGAGATGTGTCAAGCAAGAAATTGCTGTGGCTGAGGACAAAGAGGTTTTTGCCTGCTTTCTCCTCTAGGGTTTTGATGGTTTCCTGTCTCACATTTAGGTCTTTCATCCATTTTGAATTTATTTTTGTATATGGTATAAGAAAGTGGTCCAGTTTCATTCTTCTGCATGTTGCTGTCCAGTTCTCCCAGCACCATTTGCTAAAGAGACTGTCTTTTTTTCCATTGGATACTCTTGCCTGCTTTGTCAAAGATTAGTTGGCTCACCCATTGGAGGTCCAATTCTGGGTTCTCTGTTCCATTCCATTGGTCTATGTGTCTGTTTCTGTGTCAGTGCCATACTGTCTTGATGATTACAGCTTTGTAGTAGAGGCTAAAGTCTGGAATTGTGATGCCTCCCACTTTGGTTTTCTTCTTCTGTACTACTTTGGCTATTTGGGGTCTTTTGTGGTTCCATACAAATTTTAGGATTGTTTGTTCTAGCTTTGAGAATAATGCCGGTGCAATTTTGATTGGGATTGCATTGAATGTGTAGATTGCTTTGGGTAGTATTGACATTTTAACAATATTTATTCTTCCAGTCCATGAGCATGGAATGTTTTTCCATCTCTTTGTGTCTTCTTCAATTTTCTTCATAAGATTTCTGTAGTTTTGAGCATATGGACCTTTTACATCTTTGGTTAGGTTTATTCCTAGGTATTTTATGGTTCTTGGTGTAACTGTAAATGAGATCAGTTTCTTTATTTCTCTTTCTGTTGCTTCATTATTGGTATATAAAAATGCAGTTGATTTCTGTACATTGATTTTGTACCCTGTGACTTTGCTGAACTCATGTATCAGTTCTAGCAGTCTTTTGGTGGAGTCTTTTCGGCTTTTCCATGTAGAGTATCGTGTCATCTGCAAAAAGTGAAAGTTTGACTTCTTCTTTGCCAATTTTGGTGCCAAATGAAACAAAATAACTTTGCATTTTTAGTTGTGCTTTCCCTTTAATATTTTGTAAATTATATACTCTTTCTCCTTTAGTGGGTGAGGCTCTCACATCTTAACATACATACTTACATTCTAAAGTACATCCATCTTTCTGCTCTTGTGAACAATACTTTGTAATTATTGTTTTGATCCTTCAGTATTTGTTTATAAATTCCATATGTGCCACTTTCTTTGTTTTTTATTCCCCCTTACATCTTAGCTTTTCATCTCAGATTGCATTCTTTCTGCACTGTTTGATTTCAACTATTCATTAATTCTAGAAGTATTTAAGAATTTATAATCTGGCTGGGCTTCTCATTCACATTTTCAAGCCTCAGTGAGCTTCTTGAAGAAGACTAAACATCTTATTTTTGAATTGTGTAATTGCAGTATCTGTAATTTTTAGGCTCTGATCACGATGTGGTCTATTCCTGATGACTTTGTTTTTCTATGTATTCTGTGACCCACTCCCACCCCGTCCCAATGAGCTGCTACTTCATACATGAGAATTCTTTGAGGTCTGGGATAACGTGGGTTTTTCAACGAGAATTTTCATCTGCTTCTGCAAAACTGTCTCTAAGGATTCTGAATCAAACCAACTATAAATTAAACTCTTGGTTTCATTACTTTTGGACAACTTTGGCAGTTCATTTGAGTTTCCTGTTCTGTAAAGTGGCTGTGTAAGTCATTTAAATCCATTTTTCTACTGGATTTCTTGTCTCTTTCAGGCAGAGATTCTAACTATTTTAGATAAGTGTGCTATTTTAGTTGAATGTGGCACAAATATTTTTTTTTTCCCAGTATGTGACATGTCTTCTCATTTTCTTTATGGTATCTTCTCAGAAATGGAGGTCATTGAGGCGCCTGGGTGGCTCAGTCGGTGGAGCGTCCGACTTCAGCTCAGGTCATGATCTCACTCCCTGAGTTCGAGCCCCGCGTCGGGCTCTGTGCTGACAGCTCAGAGCCTGGAGCCGGCTTCAGATTCTGTGTCTCCCCCTCTCTCTGCCCCTCCCCTGCTCATGCTCTGTCTCTCTCTGTCTCAAAAATAAATAAAAAACATTTTAAAAAATTAAAAACAAAAAGAAATGGAGGCCATTCATTTTAATATACTCACAAATATTGAGTATTTCTCTATTTTTGTTTAAGGACTGCTTCTCTACTCTTATAAATATAATTCATACTTTTTCTAAATGTTTTATAGTTGCCCTACATATCTAAGCAGCTTATCTCCCTCAAAATTGTCTAAACGGTAGGAGCTGCAATTTTTCCTCACATATCTAACTGGTGTAGATAACACTATTCATTGAGAAATCCATCACCTCCCCGCTTAACCTGCAATGCCCAAGTTGACAAGCACTAAGCTTCTGTATTGTCATTAGTCTCTTCTTGGACTTTTTCTCTGTCCATTGGTCTGTTTGTCACGAGGTCAAAATCACACTGTTCTCGTCAATATCCTTTAAAAGTAGTCTTTCTTGTTCATCTTCACCGTGTTCTTTTCCTTTGTATTTTGCTTTTTTGAGGGTTGAGGGACATTGGATTTCATATGCAAATTTTATTTTCTTTTATTTTTTTAGTGTTTATTCATTTTTGAGAAACAGAGGCCGAGCGTGAGCGTGGGAGGGGCAGAGAGAGAGAGGGAGACACAGAATCTGAAGCAGGCTCCAGGCTCTGAGCTGGCAGCACAGAGCCTGACATGGGGCTCAAAACCATGAACCATTAGATCGTGACCTGAGCCAAAGTCGGACGCTTAACCAACGGAGGCACCCAGGAGCCCCGTTCATATATAAGTTTTAAACTCAAATTGTCAAGTTCTGTTAGTCATCTATTGACTTTTCTATTGGAATTAACATTTTAGGTTAATTTTGGGAGAGCCTTTATCTCTACTTGAGCCTTCTCATCCATGAGCATAGTATGTTTCTCCTTTTTAGGTTTACACTACTGTTTTCCAAAACATGTAATTTTATTTTGTAAAGCACTATACATTTTGTGCTAGTTTTATCCGTAGACATCCCACATTGCCTGGTCTTATTTGTAACGTCTTTTTTTCCTATTATTTAAAATATAACCACATTCCTTTGCTTCTCACTTGTCAAATTGTTGGTAGCTTTGATTTCATTTTATCTTACTCAAGATTTATGGCATTTTAATCTCTAATGATTGATGTACTTTTTCCCCAAAGAGCTAGGCCTTTTTCTACAAAATGTTTCTGCAATCAGGCAAAATAGTATGATAACTTAAATAACCAAGCAATGAAAATGTGGTTGTTTGAACAGCAGGGCCAGAGGGTCCTATAGTACAACTAATCTGAATACCCCTCCTTCCATGATGGTTAAAATGCCAGAAGTTCTATGACAATACCCCTGGGGGAAAAAAAAAATAGGAGAGCCCTAGATCCGAAATTTAACTAAAGAAAAATTCTAAACCCAGAATGAAAGCAAATACTTAAAAGGCTAATCATCTTTTCTTCTTAGGCTGGTGATTCATATCACCCATAGATTATGCTACAAAATAAAACATAAAATGGGGGCGCCTGGGTGGCTCAGTCGGTTGAGCGTCCGACTTCAGCTCAGGTCATGATCTCGAGGTCCGTGAGTTCGAGCCCCACGTCGGGCTCTGTGCTGACCGCTCAGAGCCTGGAGCCTGTTTCAGATTCTGTGTCTCCTTCTCTCTCTGACCCTCCCCCATTCATGCTCTGTCTCTCTCTGTCTCAAAAATAAATAAACGTTAAAAAAATTAAAAAAAAAAACATAAAATGAAGCCCAACGATAGATATCCATATTGTAGAGTTGCTTACTTTTTATTCAGTTGTGTGAAGTTGGTACCTTTGGAATCCAGGATACACAATCAGTATGACATTGTGCTATTTTCTCCAGCACTTTCCAAAATTCTATGTTTAGAAATTTAAAGGAGGGGGTACATGTTTTTCATTCTTACTTTGTTTTTAATTTATGTAAAGCCAAGTTAGTTAATATATAGTGTAGTATTGGTTTCAAGAGTAGAATTCAGTGATTCATCACTTAATATATAATACCCAGTATTCATCCCACCAAGTGCCCTCCTTAATGCCCATTCTTATTTTAAAATACAAAATAAATTTAAACCACATACCAGGAATTTCATGTAGTGTCTTCACCTACTTTTCCATCATGTTTTCCTTTTTCCTGTCTCTGGTTCTTGATCCTTCCGTGTACCAAGGCATTCATGAGCACAGTTCTGCCAGATCAGCAGTTTCTCTTTGTCTACAAGCACATGCTCTCAGGTGATGATTCTGCCTTTTCCTTCCTCCCTATGGTAGCTACACTTGATCTTAAGTTATTCACATCTCTAGCTAAAACATCTAAGTCCATTTGATGTTGCGGACCCTTATCAGCAAGGCCTTAAAGCTAAAACTTTATATGAGGAATGGAAATTGGATTATGTGTGATTGGCTTAAATGAAAGGAGTCTTCCTTAGGAATCTTGAGAGAATTCACTGCCTCTGGAAGACTGAATCTTGCTCAAAAAAAAAAAAAAAAATGAACCTCAATTTATTATTTCCAGTCCTGATTTCCCCGCATACCAAGTTGGCTACTAGATGGCTAAGAATAGCAACACATTGAAAACCTAAAACCAATCTAACAGTTTCTGCTGCAGGAATTTAAAGGGAAAATAGTACAAGAATATTCAGTGAATATTCAATCTCTTAGGGAATTAAGGGAAACATTATTCCCAAGAACAGCTCAACTTTAGGTTGACATTTTGGAACTTAGTTCAGCAGCTTCAGTTCATCTCAGCACACGGATTCCCCACCCCCATCCCTTCCATTTGTAGCATTAACCTGGCTCAGCAAGTTTTTGTCTGGGGAAAATCTAAAGCAGAAGTAATTCTATCTTTCTGCTATACAAATATAGTTTGAACTTACACTGTAACTTTTGGAAGTCAAAGGTACTGACTCAATTTTATACTAAACAGTCTTCCTTTAATATTCTAGTAATAAATGAATCTTTTCCACACTTCTGAGGTTCTGAAGGCATAGTAGAAATTCAGCTGTGGTCCCAAAGTCTACTGGGAGAGATGAATATCTAAACAGATTGTAATTGCATATGATTAAGGGACACACTTAACAGCTTAGGATGGGCCAAGTAAGATTCACAGAGTGGGTATCGTCTGAACTGACAGGATAAAAGTATACAGTGAGTTCAGTAAATGCAAGATTTTCCATGTGAATATGTGGGCAGGGGGAAGGCAGGATTTAGATTGGTAAGATCACATGGGCCAGACCCGAGTTTTCTAATGAATTACACTAGATTGTACTGAACGATGAAGAGTGAATGTCTACCGTATTTTTTTTTTTTAATAAAAATCTGTTCCTCTCCATACATGAATACTTCAAACAACACGTGACTCACAGAAACATACGGGAACATTCTGTCTCCGATGAAGGAGAAACTGACTTTTAAACCACTTAAAATGTCCAATAACATTGTGTAGCTGTCTTCTAGTGTGCATGAACTGTCAACTCTCATTCATGTCTCCTCGTACCTTGGAGTCTCTCTTTTTTCGATACTATGAGCCAACATCCAGTAGACTCCTCCTGAGAAATATGAAGATCGTGTGCCAGCTGGAGACTGTATGAGTCCCTTTGCTGTCCAGATACAGAGGAATTTAGAAGATACTTCTCCAAATTACAGCTGGGGGGAGAACTGCATGATTTAGTATGGGTCAATGGACAAGCCTAAATAGAACCAATTTGTAGCAAGACTTTTACAACCTAAATTTACTCTTTTTTTCTCACTTAAATTATTGGCACGGTCTTGCACAGCAGCAAGAATAGCAATTATTAATATGTTGATCAAGCAAAAACTCAGCATGTTAAAATGATTAACTCATTAAATACAGAGCATCTTCTATATCCCAGGCATTATAGATAAATAAAGCAAGTCCCATTCTTCATTAAGCTTATAGCTTAATAGGAAGTAAAAGACATTTACTCATTCATTTATTTAACAAACGTTTTTTATACCTAAAGGCTCTGTTTTAAGTAGGGAGAATATAGCAAAGAATAAAAACAATAGGTTTTCTGCCTATAAGGAATTGTCATTTAAGGGATCTCTATACTCTTTTACATAGTGGCCGTGCTAATTTACATTCCCACTAACGGTGCATTTTGTTATGTCTTGTCTATAATAACTATTCTAACAGGTGTGTGGCGATCCCAGTTTTCCCTGCTATCCAGAAGTTGGCCTTATGCCACTTTGCTTTTATAAAAGACCTACATTAATACCTGTTTTCTCTAACTGAAAGAAGTTCAAGGAGGATCTTTGCTGTTACAAAATAATTGCTTATTTGTCTAATGCCTTTTTGGCTTATGAAACCTTTCATAGGAATGCTCAATTTTGGAAAGTGCAGGAACCCTGTATCTCATTTTGGTTTTGATCTGCAGTTCCTCAATGACCACCGATGTGAATCACCTTTTCACGTCACTTTTTGTCCATTTTGTGCTTTCTTTGAAGAAATGGCTGTTCAAGTCCTCTACTTTTTAAAAATTAGATTGTTTTGTTCTTTGCTTTTGCATTGTAGGAGTTCTTTATATATTGTGGATATTAATCCCTTACCAGGTATATGATTTGTAAGTACCTTCTCCCATTCTGTAGGTTGCCTCTTTATTTTGCTGATTCTTTTTGTTATGCAGAAGCTTTTTGGTTTGATATAGTCCCATTTGTTGACTTTTGTTTTTATTACTCCTGCTCTAGGTGTTATATCCAAAACAATATTGTAGAAACCTATGTCAAGGAGTGATGTTTTGTTTTGTTTTTCCCTAGGAGTTTAATTTTAGTTCTTTAAGTCTGTTCCATTTCAAGTTGATTTTTGTGAGTGGTATAAGATAGGGGTTCAATTTCATTTTTATACATGCAGTTATCGAATTTTCCCAATATCATTTATTGAAGAAACTATTCTCTCTCCATTGAGTATTCTTGGCTCCCTTGTGAAATATTAGAAGTAAAGGGACTAGAACTAAAATTTATTTCTAGACCTTCAATTCTGTGTCATTGGTCTATGTGTCTGCTTTTAATGCTAGTATTATAATGTCTGATTATTCTAGCCTTTTATTATAGCTTAAAAATCAGGAAGTGTGATTCCCCAGCTTTATTTTCAAGACTGTTTTGGCTTTTTGAGTCTTTTATAATTCCATATGAATTTTAGGAGTATATTTTTATTTTTGTGAAAAATGCCATTGGAATTTTGATAGATCTTGCATTGAATCTATAGATGCCTTTGGTTGTGTGGACATTTTAACAAGGTTAACTCTTCTGAATCATACACATGGGATAAATTCCCACTGATTTGTATCTTCAGTTTCTTTCATCTTATAGTTTTTGGTGCATAGATATTTCATTTCCTTGGTTACATTTATTTCTAAGTATTGTTTTTGATGCTATTGTAAATGAGATTTTTTTCTCTTTTTTTCAGATAGTTCATTATTAGTGTACTGAAACACAATTTTCTTTCCTTCCCTTTCTTTCTTTCTTATTTTTTAAAAGTAGGCTCTACACCCAACATGGGTCTTGAACTCATGACTGCAAGATCAAGAGTCACATGCCCTACTGACTAAGCTGGCCAGAGGCCCACAAAACACAACTAAATTTGTATGTGGACTTTGTGTCCTGAAACTTTACTAAATTTATTTACTCTAACAGTTTTTTGGTGGAATCTTTAGGCCTCATATAATTGTGTCTTCTTTTTTAAATAAAAATAATACCCATTTAGCCATTCTGTGCCTTTTTTGGGGAGAATTTAATCTATTTACAATTAAAGTAATTATTGATAGGTAAGTACTTCTTATTACCATCTTGTTTTCTGGCTGTTTTGTAGTTCTTTTGTTTACATCCTTCTTTCTTGCTATCTTCCATTCGGAATTGATGAATTCTCAAACTAGTATACTTTGATTCCCATCTTTGCCTCTTATGTGTATCTACTATCAGTTTTTGTTTTCCAGTTACCCTGAGGCTAATTTGAAACATTTTATTGATATTTTATTTTAAGCTAATAACAACTTACCTTGTATTGTATACAAAAACTTTACCATTTTACTTCCCCTACTGTGGCCTTTTATGCTTTGATGTCACAATTTACAACTTTTTGTAAATCTATCTATTAACAAAGTAATGTAGTTATAGCTATTTTAAATATTTTGTCTTTTTACCTGTATATTAAAGTTCAGTGGTTAACAAACCACAATATTATAGTATTAGAGTACTCTAAATCTGACTTCTTTTTACTCTTTTATATTTTCATACGTTGGCATCTTTTCCTTTCAGCTTGAAGTCTTTAAGCTTTTTTTTTTTTTTTTTTTTTTTTTTTTTGGTAAGTCAGGTCTTTATGGTGATGAATTCCCTCAGCTTGTTGTTTGATGGAAATCTTTATCATTGCTTCATTGCTGAAGAAAGCTTTCCTAGGTAAAGTATTATTGGCTGGCAGGTTTTTTTCTTTCATCATTTTGAATATCTCATGCCATTCTCTACTGGCTTGCAGGATTTCTGTTGATAGCCTTATGAGCATTCTCTTATATGAGAGAATATTTTTTTTGTCACTGATTTTAAAATTCTTTGTTTCTTAATTTTAGATAGTTTTATTATAATGTGTTTTAGAGAAGGCAGTTTTGAATTCCAATTATTTGGTGATGTATTAACTTCATGAATTTGGGTGTCCAAATCTCTCCTCGGGAATGATAAATTCTCAGTCATTATTTCCTTAAGCTTTATGTTTCTTTCCCCCTCTCTTCTTCTGGGACTCCAACAATGTATAGATTATTTCCCTTAATGGTGTTATACAGGCATTCTTCATTCTTTGGTCTTTTTGCTTTTCTTGATGATTTCTTATGATCTGTCTTCAAATTTACTGATTCTTTCTACTGCTTAGTTTAGTCTGTTGTTAAAGTTCACTATTGAATTATTCAGTTGTTGTCTTATTTGGGTGGGTGCAGACTTAAAATAAGGAAATGATTATGCCATTTACAGAAATCAGGAGAACCATATTTTGAGAAGGAGAACAAGAAGGAAACCCATGAAGGAAACAAGAAGCACCTCATCCCCCCCAGAACAGTGTTATAAGGGGTCTGAAATCTAACTTTATTGGAACTACAACCCATAAAAGAAAGCCAGAGCCTTCATATTAAACCTAAACAGGGCAACTGTCTGCTAAAATAGAATATTTAAATAACATAAAGAGTATCCTAATTAATTAGCAACTTTCTGGGATACACTTGACCTTCTAAGAAGCAAGAACCACAGAAGTCAATCAATCAATATTTATATCAAGATGAATCAATGTTGGAATTATCTGACAAGGATTTTTAATGCAGCCATCATAAAAATGCTTTCCATGTATATTTGTATAAGGTGTTATCTGTAGAAATCACTAAGAAAAGTTTATAAAGCAATATACTCAAATATCATAAATACATCAAGTGGAATTCTAAAATATATTCATGTAGACCACATTGATACAAGAAAAAAAAGAGACAGAGAAAAAGATGAACAAACAGAAACATAATAAAATGGTAGACTTAATCCATAACCTGGCAGGAATTACTTTATTTTTTGTCTTTTATTTAATATTATTTTATTATTAGTATTTTTTTATTTAAATCCAAGTTAGTTAACATAGAGTATAATAATGATTCCAGGAATAGAATTTAGTAATTCATCACTTACATTTAACATCCAGTGTTCATCCCAACAAGTGCCCTCCTTAATGCCCCTTGCCCATTCAGCCCATCCTCCCACTAAACACACTGCCAGCAACCCTCAGTTTGTTCTCTGTATTCCGTCTCTTATGTCTCTTATGTCTTCCTCTCTGTTTTTTTTTTTTTTTTCAACGTTTATTTATTTTTCGGACAGAGAGAGACAGAGCATGAACGGGGGAGGGGCAGAGAGAGAGGGAGACACAGAATCGGAAACAGGCTCCAGGCTCTGAGCCATCAGCCCAGAGCCTGACGCGGGGCTCGAACTCACGGACCGCGAGATCGTGACCTGGCTGAAGTCGGACGCTTAACCGACTGCGCCACCCAGGCGCCCCTTCCTCTCTGTTTTTAACTTATTTTTGCTTTCTTTCCCCTATGTTCCTCTGTTATGTTTCTTAAATTCCACATATGAGTGAAATCATATGGCATTTGTCTTTCTCTGACTAATTTTGCTTAGCATAGACTCTAGTTCCACCCATGTTGTTGCAAATGGCAAGATTTCATTCTCTTTGATTGCCAAGTAGTATCCCATTGTGTGTATCTTCTTTATCCATTCATCAGCTAAAAGAAATTCAGGCTCTTTCCAAACTTTGGCTATTATGGATAGTGCCGCCATAAACATGGGGGTGCATGTGCCCCTTCAAAACAGCACACCTGTATGCCTTGGATAAATACCTACTAGTGCAATGCTGGGCTGCAGAGTAGTTCTATTTTTGTTTTTTTGAGGAACCTCCATACTGTTTTCCAGAGTGGCTGTACCAGTTTGCATTCCCCCCAACAACGCAAAAGGGTTCTCTCTTTCCGCATCCTCACCAACATCTGTTGTTGCCTGAGTTGTTAATTTTAGCCATTGTGACAGGTGTAAGGTGGTATCTCATTGTTGGTTTTATTTGTATTTCCCTGATGATGAGTGATGTTGAGCATCTTCTTGTGTGTCTGTTAGACATCTGGATGTCTTCTTTGGAAAAGTATCAATTCATGTCTTTTGACCATTTCTTCACTGGACTATTTATTTTGGGGGTGTTGAGTGTGATAAGTTCTGTATAGATTTTGGATACTAATCCTTTATCTGATATGTCACTTGCAAATATCTTCTCCCATTCCATCGGTTGCCTTTTAGTTTCCCTGGTTGTTTCCTTCACTGTGCAGAAGCTTTTTATCTTGATGAGGTCCTAATAGTTCATTTTTGCTTCTGTTTCCCTTGCCTCCAGAGACACGTTGAGTAAGAAGTTGCTGCAGCTGAGGTCAAAGAGGTTTTTGCCTGCTTTCTCCTCTAGGATTTTGATGGCTTTCTATCTTACATTTGGGTCTTTCATCCGTTTTCTTTAATGTTTATATATATTAGAGAGAGAGAAAGAGAAAGTGAGAGAGAGAGAGCACAAGCAGTGGAGGGGCAGAGAGAGAGAGAGAGAGAGAGGGAGAGAGAGAGAGGGAGGGAGAGAGAGAGAGAGAGAGAGAGAGAGAGAGAGAGAGAGAGATACAGAGATACAGAATCCAAAGCAGGCTCCAGGCTCTGAGCTGTCAGCACAGAGCCTGATGTGGGGCTCAAACCCGTGAACTGTGAGATCATGACCTGAGCCAAAGTTGGACGCTTAACTGACTGAGCCACCCAGTCATCCCAGATTTTTCATCCATTTCGAGTTTCTTTTGTGTATGGTGTCCAGGTTCATTCTTCTGTATGTCACTGTCCAGTCTTTCCAACACCATTTTCTGAAGAGACTGTATTTTTCCATTGGATATTCTTTCATACTTTGTCAAAGATTAGTTGGCCATACATTTGTGGGTCCATTTTTGGTTCTCTATTCTGTTCTATTGATCTATGTGTCTGTTTTTGTACCAGTACCATACTGTCTTGATGATTACAGCTTTATAATACAGCTTGAAGTCTGGAATTGGATGCCTCCAGCTTTGGTTTTCATTTTCAACATTTGGTGATTTGGGGTCTCTTATGGTTCCATACAAATTTTAGAATTGTTTGTTCTAGCTCTGTGAAGGATGCTGGTGTTATTTTGATAGGTGTTGCTTTGGGTAGTAACGGCATTTTAACAATATTTGTTCTTCCTATCCAGGAGCGTGGAATCTTTTTCCATTTCTTTGTCTTCTTCAGTTTCTTTCATAAGCTTTCTATAGTTTTCAGTGTATAGATTTTTCGCCTCTTTGGTTAAGTTTATTCCTAGGTAATTTATGGGTTTTGGTGCAAATGTAAATGGGATTGATTACTTGATTCTTCTTTCTGCTGCTTCATAATTGGTGTATAGGAATGAAAGTGATTTCTGTACCTAGATTTTATATCCTGCGACTGCTGAATTCACAGATCAGTTCTAGTAGTTTTTTTGGTGGAATCTTTTGGGTATTCCACATAGAGTATCATGCAAAGAGTGAGAGTTTGATTTCCTCCTTGCCAATTTGGATGCCTTTTATTTCTTTGTGTTGTCTGATTGCTGAGGCTAGGACATCCAACACTATGTTGAATACCAGTGGAGAGAGTGGATCCCTGTCATGTTCTTGACCTTAGGGGGAAAGCTCTCAGTGTTTCCCCATTGAGGATGATATTAGAGGTGGGCCTTTCATATATGGCTTTTATGATCTCGAGGTATGATCCTTCTGTCCCTACTTTTTGAGGGTTTTGATCAAGAAAGGATGCTGTATTTTGTCAGATGCTTTCTCTGCATCTATTGAGAGGATCATGTGGTTCTTATTCTTTCTTTTATTAATGTGATGTATCATATTTATTGATTTGTGGATATTAAACCAGACCTCCATCCCAGGAATGATTCCCACTTGATCATGGTGAATAATTCTGTTAATGTAATGTCAGATCCGGTTGGCTTGTATCTTGTTGAGAATTTTTGCATCCATGCTCATCAGGGAAATTGGCCTGTAGTTCTCCTTTTAGTGGTGTCTTTGTCTGACTTTGGAATCAGGGTATTGCTGGCCTCGTAGAATGAGTTTGGAAGCTTTCCTTTCATTTTTGTTTTTTGGAACAGCGTCAAAAGTAAAGGTGTTAACTCTTTAAATGTTTGGTAGAATTCCCCTGGAATCCATCCAGCTCTGGACTCTTGTTTTTTGGGAGATTTTTGATTACTGACTCAATGTATTTACTAGTTATGGATCTGGTCAAATTTTCTATTTCTTCCTGTTTCAGTTTTGGTAGTTTATATGTTTCTAGGAATTTGTCCATTTCTTCCAGATTGCCCCATTTTTGGCATATAATTGCTCAAGATATTCTCTTATTATTGTTTTTATTTCTGCAGTGTTGGTTGTCGTCTCTTCTCTTTCATTCTTGATTTTATTTATTGGGGTCTTTTCCTTTTTCTTTTGATCAGTCTGGCTAGGGATTTATCAATTTTGTTAATTTTTTCAAAGAACCAGCTCCTGGTTTTATTGATCTAATTTATTGTTTTGTTTTGTTTTTCTGATATCATTGATTTCTGCTCTAATATTTATTATTTCCCTTATGCTGGTTTTGGGTTTTATTTGCTGCTCTTTTTCTAGCTCTTTAAGGTGTAAGGCTAAGTTGTGTATCTGAGGCCTTTCTTCCTTCTTTAGGAAGATCTGGATTGCTATATACTTCCCTCTTATAACTGCCTTTGCTGTAGCCCAGAGGTTTTGTGCTGTCATGTTTTCATTTTCATTAGCTTTCTTGTGCTTCTTTTTTTTTTCAATTTTTTAATGTTTGTTTATTTTTGAGAGAGACAGAGAGACACAGGGCGTGAGTGGGGGAGGGGCAGAGAGAGAGTGAGACACAGAATCTGAAGCAGGCTCCAGTCTCTGAGCTGTCAGCACAGAGCCTGACACAGGGCTCAGACTCACAAGCCACAAGATCATGACCTGAGCCAAACTCAGAAGCTTAACCAACTGAGCCACCCAGGCTCCCTTTCCAGATGCTTTTTAATTTTCTCTTTAATGCTTGGTTAACCCATTCATTCTTTAGTAGGATGTTCTTTGATCTCCATGTATTTGTGGTCTTTCCAAATTTTTTCTTGTGGTTGGTTTCGAGTTTCATAGTGTTGTGGTCTGAAAATATGCACAGTATGATCTCAGTCTTTCTGTACCTGTTGAGGACTGATTGTGACCCAGTATGTGATCTATTCTGGAGAATGTTCTATGTGCACTTGAGAAGAATGTGTATACTTCTGCTTTAGGATGAAATGTTCTGAATATATCTGTTAAGTCCATCGGGTTCAGTGTGTTGAATCAGTTCCTGAACGAGTTCAGTTCCTTGTTGACTTTCTACTTAGATTATCTGTGCATTGCTCTAAGTGGGGTGTTCAAGTCCCTACTATTATGGTATTATTAACAATGAGTTTCTTTGGTATTAATTGATTATATTTGTGTGCTTTCATGTTGGGGGCATGAATATTTACAATTGTTAGATCTTCTTGTTGGATAGACACCTTAATTATGATATAATGCCCGTCTTCATCTCATTTGACAGTCTTTATTTTAAAATCTGGTTTGTCTGCTATAAATATAGCTATTACAGCTTTCTTTTGGTGATCATGAACATGATAGGTGGTTATCCATCCCCTTACTTTCATCTTCGGGTGTCTTTAGCTCTAAAATGAGTCTGTTGTAAGCAGCATGTAGGTGGGTCTTGTTTTCTTGTCCATTCTGATACCCTGTGTCTTTTGATTGGAGCATTTAGTCCATTTACATTTAGAGTACTGGAAGATATGAATGTAGTGCCACTTTGTTGCCTGTAGAGTTGGTGTTTCTGGTGATGTCTCTGGTCCTTTCTAGTCTTTGTTGCTTTGGTCTTTTTGTTTTGTTTTTGTCTTTTCTCCTTTCCAAAAGTCCCACTTAAAATTTCTTACAGGGCTGGTTTAGTGGTCATGAACTCCTTTAGTTTTTGTTGGGAAACTCTTTCTCTCCTTGTATTTTGAATGACAGCCTTGCTGGATAAAGAATTCTTGGCTGCATATTTTTCCAATTTAGCACGTTAAATATATCCTGCCACTCCCTTCTGGCCTGCCATGTTTCTGTGGATAAGTCTGCTGTGAACCTGATCTGTCTTCCCTTATAGGTTAAGGACCTTTTTTTCCTCTTGTTGCTTTCATGATTCTTTCCTTGTCTGTGTATTTTGTGAATTTGACTATGATATGCCTTAGTGATGATTTATTTTTGTTGAATCTAATGGGAATTCTCTGTGCTTCTTGGATCTTGATGTCTGTGTCCTTCCCCAGATTAGGAAAGTTTTCCATTCTAATTTGCTCACATAAACCTTCTGCCCCTTTTTCTCTTTCTTCATCTGCTGGGACTCCTATGATTTGGATGTTATTCCTTTTTAATATGTCACCAAATTCTCTAAGTCTTGTATCGTGATCTTTTGCCTTTGTTTCCCTCTTTTTTGTGTTTCATTATTCTCCATAATTCTATCGTCTACATTGCTGATTCACTGTTCTGCTTTGTCCATCCCTGCCATTGTGGTATCCTTTTGAAATTGCGTTTCAGTTATAGCATTTTTAATTTTGGCCTGACTAGATTTTATTATTTTTTCTCCATACAAAGGGTTTCTCTGGTGTCTTCTATGCTTTTTTCAACCCCAGCTAGTATTCTTATTACTGTGGTTCTAAATTTTATTCATACATCTTACTTACATATGTGTTGATTAAGTCACTGGCTTTAATTTCTTCCTGTTCTTTCTTTTGGGGTGAATTCTTTCATATTGTCATTTTGCAGGTAGAAAAAATTAATAAGATGAAAAATTAAAATTAAAAATAAAACAAAAAATAAAAAAGCAAAGCTAGATCCTAATTGTATTCTGGTCTGCGGTTGAAAGAAACTTGATATAACAGAGAAAAAAGAGAAAGAAAAGGGAAAAGAAGGTAAAAAGTTTTTAAATTACAACATTATACAATAAAGTAGAATAAAATAAAATAAAATGAAAGAGCATAAATTTTTTTTAAAAATAAAGTAAAAATAAATAAGAATACATTTTCCTCTTTCTATATCCAAGAAAGTGAAAGATAAGAAAGAAAAAAGAAATCAATTTAAGCAAAAACAGAAACAAAGAAAATGAACGAATAAATGAACCAGCAAACAAAATGAAACCCAAATGAAGTTATATCCAGTTTCTCCTAGAACCGAAGCTATGAAGCCTTCTATAGTCTGTACACTAAGCAGGTGGAATGACTCATGCTGCTCTTCTAGGGGATGTGCTTGGAGGGTGCATTTGGGCGGGGCTTGATGTAAGGGCTCTGTTCGCTACCAGGTCGCTTAGCTTACTGGGTGGATCAGTGTGTGTGTGTGTGTGTGTGTGTGT
Source organism: Lynx canadensis (assembly GCF_007474595.2). Lineage (NCBI taxonomy): Eukaryota > Metazoa > Chordata > Mammalia > Carnivora > Felidae > Lynx > Lynx canadensis. The sequence goes on along the minus strand of NC_044311.2, from coordinate 4,235,487 downwards.
GTGTGTGTGTGCGCGCGCGCACATGAGCATGTGCAGGAGAGGTGGAAATGGCTTCACCTAGCTCCCTAGTCTCTGGCCAGAAACTTCACACTCTCACCGACCTGCAATCAAACACCCATCCTTTGTCTCAGGCCTCTGTCCTCTCCTTGCCTCTACAGTTTCCACGTCCAAGCTGTCCACCTTCCAGGTGGCACCTTCTTCCAGAGTTTTGTGTCAGATGGGGTTGTGTTTCAAAGCCCCACACTTCAGAGACCCCTGCGTCTTGGACCCGCACTGACTCTCTGGGGTAGAAGGGTCCAAGGGTCTTGCTGAGCAATGGCTGGGTGCCATCTTGCCCCAGAAAACGTTCAGGCAATCACTCTGTGGCAGAGGTTCAAAGATTATGGCAAATCACAACACACAGCCGGCACTAGGTTTCTTCAGATTCTGGTGTCTGTCCCAATACCAGCAAACCTGGCTGCTTTCCAGGTCCACTGGGACCTTTGCCAATGGGGAGGCTGTATGGCCTCTACCAAATTCTCTCCAAATAGGGAAACTGCTTTTCTCTGTGTGGCACATGGACCCCTCAGGCCCCACTGCCTGTTCTTGAGGATTTGCCCTACTTCTTCCCCAGAGCACCACCAGGCACTGGAGCTCCAAAACTGCAGACTCTGCACTCTATAAACTGTTTATAGAATCCTGGTGGTATTGAAACACTGTCCTTTCTCCCCATCAATGGTTTCGGGGCACAGATTTCTTGTTCAGCTCCCTGCGAATGTTTTCACTCTTCCTCTCTTTCTCTCAGCTACTTTTGGTGGAGTCCTTTTCTTGCACAATCCCAGTGCACCGCACTCTCCCCTTTTCTCTTTCTCTGTCCTGTCTCCGTGAAAACAGCTCCCTACACCCCATGGCTTTCTTCTCCCCCAGTTTACCTCTGTGCACCGCGTACCTGCTGAGTTCTGTGTTTCAAGTTATGCAGATTGTTGCATCAATCCTCAAATCAGTTTCCTAGGTTGTGCAAATGGTTTGGTGCTGATCTAGCTGTGTTTCAGGGATGAGACAAGTTCAGGGTCTCCGTGCTGCTCGGCCATCTTAACTCTGGCAGTAATTACTTTAAATTGTCTAAATATACGAACTAAAAAGCAAGATTTCCACAAAGGATTAAAACAAAAAACCAAGCTGGACCCAAATTAATGTGGTGCACAAAAAAATTTACTTTCCATATGACATATGAGGGTTAACAATAAAAGAATTGAAAAATATGTATAACATCAACCAAATTAAAAAGCAGTTATGATTATTACTATTAAAATTAGATTTCATAGCAAATAAAATTATTAGTGACAAAGGACATTACACAATGATAAAAGGATCAATCTACCAAGAAGATATGACAATTCTATATGTGTATGCAAAAAGAGAGCTTGAGAATACATGATGCAAAACTTAATACAGCTGAAAGGAGAAGTATTTCCATAATTATAATCAGAGATCTCAATGACCCACTATCAGTAATTTATAGACCTACGAGGAAGGACATTAGCAGGGATATGGAAGAACTAAAACATCAACCAAAGGATCTAATGAACATATACAGAACATTTCACCCACCACCAACCAAATATATGTTCTGTTCAAGTGCGTACAGAATATTTACCAATACATATCATATCCTGGGTAATAAAACAAATCTTATTTTTTTTTAATGTTTATTTATTTTTGAGACAGAGAGAGACAGAGCATGAACGGGGGAGGGGCAGAGAGAGAGGGAGACACAGAATCGGAAGCAGGCTCCGGGCTCCGAGCCATCAGCCCAGAGCCCGATGCGGGGCTCGAACTCACGGACCGCGAGATCGTGACCTGGGCTGAAGTCGGACGCCTAACCAACTGAGCCACCCAGGCGCCCCTAACAAATCTTAAATTTCAAAAAGTTGAAATCATTTACAGTATGTTTTTTCACTATAATGGAATCAAACTAGAAATCAATTAACAGAGATACAACAGGAAAATCTCTAAATAGTTGCAAATTAAAGAAGATACTTCTAAAGAATCCATGGGTGGAAGAGAAATTATCAAAGGGTATAAATATAATTTTAAAAAATGGAAACAGAGCAGGGGAACCTGGGTGGCTCAGTCGGTTGAGTATCCGACTTCGGCTCAGATCATGATCTTACTGTTCATGAGTTCAAGCCCCACGTTGGGCTCTGTGCTTACAGCTCAGAGCCTGGAGCCTGTTTGGATTCTGTGTCTGCCTCTCTCTTTACCTTTCCCCTGCTTGGTCTCTCTCTCTGTCTCTCTCTCTCAAAAATAAACATTAAAAAATTTTAAAAAATTGAAACAGATCAAAATTTGTGGTTGCAAGGGAAACATACAGCACTGAATAATTATATTAGAAAGAACTTAATTCAATAATCTAAGTTCTTATTTCAAGAAAGTAGGAAAAAAAGAACAAAATAAACCAAAATTAAGTAGAAGGAAGGAGATAACATACAGCAGAATTCAATGACATTGAGAACAAGAAAACAATAGAGAAAATTAATAAAACAAAAAGTGGCTCCTCAAAAACAATAAAATCAAAACCTTTAGTAAGACTGTCAAAGATAAAAAAAAATCAAAGATGGAAACTTCAGGAATGAAACAGATGATGTCACAACAGGTCCTGAAATCATTGAAGAGTAAGTGAATATTACAAGTATTTTATGTTCCTACATTTAACAACTTAGAAGAAATGGATTAAGTCTTTAAAAACCGCTGATTACCAAAAGTCAGCCAAATTAAATCATTAACCCAAATTAATTCTGCAACTATTACAGAAATTGAATTTGTAATTAAAAGCTTCCCAGAAAAGATGCATCCAGGCCCAGTTTCATTGGAGAATAATTTTACCAAAACCTGTAAAGAAGCATTAATGTCATTCTACATATTTTCTTCCAGAAAGTTGAAGCGAATGGAGCACTTCCTTACTGATTTTACAAGGGGGGATTTTTCTTATATCAAAACCAAAATAATGTTAAAAAAAAAAAAAAGAAAAAGAAAAAACTAATGACTTTAGATGTGCAAATCCTCAAAAAATATTAGCAAATCAAGTACAACAATGTATAAAAACATACACCAAGGCCAAGTGTATTTGTGCCAGACATGCAAGGCTGGTTCAACATTCACAAATCATTTAGGGGTTATGCAGAAGGGCGGAGGGGACACGCGAGGCTATGAAAGAGTAATAAAGAAGTCTTGCGATGGTACATGTAAGGATCTTCCTTGCGGCGATGCTTACAGGAAGCCACATGTGATTAAATTGCATACACACACACAGACAAATGCATGTAAAACTGACGAAGGTGGGAAAAGCTGTATTTGATCCGCCAATTACGGTGAGATTGAGACAGGCAATAAATAGAGTAGCGAAGATTGTTCAGAAATTGAAGCCACAAAATTTCATATTAAGAAAGCACAAGGAACTCGACCATGATGAAGAAGAAACCCACACATGGTAGTGAAACTGTGTGCAACGAAAGAAAGCGAGAAGAAAATCTCAGCCGCCAGTGAAAAGACTGGAGAGAAGTAAGACAGCTGCTTTTTCCGTAGCAAAAACAGAACTCAAAAGAGAAGTCAGTAATGCCATAGAAGGGCGGAAAGAAGCTAAAGGTGTTTCAAGAGGACAAAATAAAGGAGTGTCAGAGAAAAGAAATGGGTATTTCATCCCGAAAACTTCATTGGCAGGATTTCAGAATAAAGGAAAATAATTCTACACGTACTGTGTGATGAAACAGAAACGGTGAGCAAAGAAAACCATGGGTAAATATTAGTCATCGCTGATGATCCAGAAGAGTATTTTTCATGTCTGATTTACAGGGTTACAAAAACACATATTTTTAAAGTCTAATTCACAGGTCACCAAAGATAACACACGAGAAAGAAATGGGAGGCAATGTTTGAAGTGAAAAGTAAGGTTCTTGCATGGTTTAAGGGGAATATAAGCATATTGATTTGATTCTTTTTTTGTTGTTATGTGCGGTAAAAAATTTAAAAGTGACTACTGAAGAAACGTGACACGAATTTAAAATGTTCAAACCGGTGAAGAAGAAAAAGTGGAAAAAGAAATAAAACCTCAACAAATTAAAGGGGGGTATTGAAAAATACTCAAAGTTGAAGGGGAAAGGTTAATTACAGAAAGAGGTAAATGTCACCTTAATAAAAAATCATTACACCGTCCCATTGAAAGACATAGGGGTCTCAGACGAGGCAACAAAAAGCGCATAGCGATATGCAGTGTCGAGAGACAGGTGTAAACATAAGGACGGAGAAAAAAAAAACATACGAGAGGGGAAAAAGTGTCAAGAGGTGGGAATGGGCTAATCTGGACACACCGTCAGAGGAAGGACGATTGAAAGGGTTTGGAGGAACCCTGGCTTCGGGCATGATGGAGTAAAAAGGTTGAAAAGTCACCTGCCTCCATTCTCCACCAAGCTCAGCCGGAAGGGTGTTTCAGCCAGGGTGGGGCAGGCTATGCGATGGTAAGTTTCACCGCCACCACCAGACGGGGTGCATTGGAATCGAAGCACCGTCCACTGAAGTGACAATCCAAGCAGCGGGTGGCCAGACAGGAGGGCCAGATGCTTGTCCTTTCGCGAGCAAACCACAGACAAGGGGACTAGCCAGGGATTTTACAGGGAGTTCCCGAAGGTGAGAAAGCCAGAGGGGACTTGAGAATCTTCTCGCATTTCCTGGGATGAGCGGAGGCTGAGTCAGAGCCCATCACCTGCCTTTTCTTGACTGATAGCGCCCGGGCTTGTGCAAACTCCATGTGAGAGGGCAGCACACGGTAAAATCCAGGGAAGGCTTGGTGATGACCTGCATTTTGGACTACCCCCCTGGCTCTAGCTGCCAAACAAATCCATTAGCGGAGAGGGTAGAGCCTCAGTGCCTTGAAATATTTGAGTGCAACTTCTAACCAAATTTTGAGCACTGAGCTATGCAGCCCCAGGGGCAGGCAGTAGAAAGCCAGGCTTAAACACAAAGGCAAGACATTTTTTTTTTTTTAAATTTTTTTTTTCAACGTTTATTTATTTTTGGGACAGAGAGAGACAGAGCATGAATGGGGGAGGGGCAGAGAGAGAGGGAGACACAGAACCGGAAACAGGCTCCAGGCTCTGAGCCATCAGCCCAGAGCCCGACGCGGGGCTCGAACTCACGCACCGCGAGATCGTGACCTGGCTGAAGTCGGACGCTTAACCGACTGCGCCACCCAGGCGCCCCAAAGGCAAGACATTTTTTACAAACAAGCAAATAACATTAGCAGCCACACATTGCGAGGGAGACAGGCATCACGGATTCTATCCAAGCAAGTTATTACATAGTCAAAACAACAAACACCCTCAGGCAGAGGAGGAACCCAAAAGTGTTATAATATGTTATCTAAAATGCGTGATATTTAAGCAAACATTGTAAGCCATTTCAAGAAATAGGTGTGATTCATACTCTGGAAAAAAAAAAAAAGAAAACACGAGCATCAGTGGGACCTATATCCGAGTGTTCTCAGATGTTTGATTTTACAAAGAATTCAAAGAAGAAGAAAGTGTATTAACGGGGCAAAATAAACCACTTTTAAAATAAAGTGTAATCACGGTGAATCAGCAAATAGAAAATCCCAAAAAGAGATAAGTTCTAGAAATGCAAATTAGAAGGTTGAAATGTGATAACTGAAATGAGATATTTACTACAGGGGCTCACCAGCTGATTGGAAATGCAGGAAAATCAGTGGATTCCAGATGGACTTAACAGAAATCATCTAATCTGACAAATTGATAGAAAAAAGATTGAAGTATGGAAACGGCCCTAAAGACTGGTGGGGTGGAGCGTCTGGGGGGCTCAGTTGGGTAAGCATCGGACTTTTGGTTTAGGTCTGCGTCATGATCTCAGGTTTGTGAGATCGAGACCCGCATTGGGCTATGTGCTGGCGGTGCTGAGCCTGCTTGGGATCTCTCTCTCCCTCTCTCTCAAATAGATAAATAAACTTATTAAGAAAAGACTGGTGGGGCATGATTTAAATTAGGTCAACCATACCCACATGCAGGTAATGGGAGTCCTAGAAAGACAAGAGGGAGAAAAAGGAATAGAAACAAATCTTTAAATATAACTAAAAACTTCTCAAATTTATGATACACATTTGTCCATCATGCTAAGAATCTCAATGAACCCCAAACAGACTAAAGTAAAAAATGTCTACACCTAGACAGATCAAATCGTTAAAAACCAAAGATGAGCCCATTTTGAAGGCAACAAGAGAGAAATGACTCATCAGATAGAAAAACAGAAGGCTGGTGGCTGATTTTTCATCAGAGACCATGCAGTTCATGACCGTGTAGTAAGATATTCAAAGTTTTTGAAAGGAAAAAACTGTATCTCAATACAAAGACAAGATAAAGACAGATTGAAAAAAGATGGAAATAATTGTTGCTAAAGGACCTCCCCCAACCAAAGTAGGAAAAGTCCTTCGGCTGAAAGGAAGTGGCCCCAGAAGATGATTTGTATCCATAGGAAGTAATGAAGGGAGCTGAAAATTTGAATATATGTGAATAATTATATGACTGCATAAATATGTCTTTTTACAATTTTCCCTACTTCCCTTAAAAGATATAAGATGCTATAAAGCAATAATTACAATATTGCATTGCTATCACATGATATAGATTTTTCAAAAAAAAAAGATTTGTTTGAGAGAGAGAGAGTGTGTGTGTGCAAGAACAGGGGACGGGAAGAGAGAGAGGAGAGAAAGAATCCCAAGCAGGTCACACTCAGCACAGAGCCCAACATGGTGATCAAACCGACAAACCTTGAAATCTTGACCTTAGCCAGAATCAGGAGTTGGACGCTGAACTGACTGAGCCACCCGGGCACTCCAGTAGAACTTCTAGATTTAAAATACATGACAACGAAAGGACAAAACATGGAGAAGATGTATTGGGGCAACATTTCTACTATTGGATCGTCACTAATAATTCTTAAGTCAATTATAATAAATTAAAATGTATCTTTCCCCCCTAGAGCAACCATTAAGAAAATAGAACAAAATAATGTAGTAAAAATCAGCATAGGCATAAAAAGGACACGGGCTAAAAAAATCCATGAAAGAAAGCTGAGCAGGGAAGAGCAGAGGAACACGCAAGACGTGAGACAAATAGAAAAACAAATAGCAAGACGGCAAGATGGCAAATCCAGCCTCAGTAACAAGTACGTTCAATGTCAATGTTGTAAACATCCCCTCTGTGATGTAAACATCACAAAATTAAGTTACTGTTAAGTTTTGATAATGTTAATCTTTGGGCAGGAGCCCAAAGCATGATGAAAATATGGAAGACCAGAAATAATTCTATTCCTTGCTCTGGATGACGCGTGTTGTGCGTGTGTATGTGTGATTCATGATTACCCACTAAGTTATACAATCTATCATGTACACTTTTCTGCATATAAAATAGACTTGAAAAATATGTAGTAACAACATTTAATGATTTTTAAAAACCTAGAAGGCTTTGTGGTTTGCTTTTTTTCCCCCATCCGTAAGCATTCTAAGTACACCTGTTCTGACATGTAGGCAATTATACGTCGTAGATATAATGATGTATCACATAATTCTAAATCTTTACAAAGCGGACTCCACAGGGGCCGCAGGGATAGAGTCCTACTGTGGGGACACCGCGTCTTATTCTTGGCAGAGGTGTTAACCTGTCTCATTTCCGGTGTTCCTACCTACAATTGTCTTCCCGTGTGAAGGAGTTCACCAGAAAATGCTTGGGTACCACATTGATAATGAACATGGAGCTGGCCTCTCTGTTCCCCCGCCCAATCCCAGTACCAACTAGTGTGGAGCACTATCTACTCCTCCAAAAGCTTATTAGCCACTTGTAGGTCTTCGGTCAAGGCTCTCTGTGGTTCAAAATACGGAAAACCAATTTTAATTGAACTCAAGTAAACCGGGGGATTGGCTGTGTGAGTGTGATGTGTAACACAAGGGAATGGCGAAATCTTTTTGCCGTGTGAAGGGCAGGGGTGCAGACTGGTTACAGGAAGAGCTGCTAGTGCGTTACTATATGAGGTCCGTCTGGGTCAGGTGGATTCCTAGGCTTTGTCTAAGTGGAGTGTCGTGTCCCCCCTGGAGTCATGAAGGAACGCGGTAAGAGTGAGGAGCTCCCTGGAGAATGTGGAAGGTGGAGGGGTCTGATAATTGTGGATGTCCACAAGAGGGAGAGGAAATACACGTAGGAATCGACCTAAAATTCATTCTTCCCCGCTCCCAGCTTTATTGAGGTATAACTGACCAAAGTGTGATATATTTAATGTGTAAAATGTGATAATAATTCAATATTCGTATACGCTGCGAAATGATTACCATCCATCCCCTTAGATAGTTACTTTTTTTTCCCTTGGTGTGAACACTTAAGATCTCTCTTAGCAAATCTCAAGTCTACGATAAACTTAACTCTAATCGTTTAATATGCTTACGCAATTAACTCTAGTCGCCATCCTGTGCATTCCATCCTCAGAACTTAACCCATAACTGCATGTTTGTGCCGTGTTGTACCCAGCACGTCTCTATTTTTCCCACCCTCCTCTAGCCCCTGGCAACAAGTATCCTCAATCTGTTACTGTCAGATTGACTTTTTTTTTTTATTCCACAGATAAGTGGGATCATACACTATTTGTTGTTCTCCTTTCGGCTTATTCCACTTAACATAATATTCATCCATGTTGTCACAAACGGCCGCGTTTCCTTTTTGAGGGCTGAATAATATTTTGAAACATATACCACGTTTTCCTTATCCATTCATGTGTCATTAGGCACATAGCTTGTTTCCAAATCTTGGTTATTCTGAATAATGCTACAATGACCATGGGAATGCAGACATTTCTTTGAAATACTGATTTCATTTCCTTTGAATATATACCGAGAGTGCTGGATCATAGGGCACTTTTAATTTTTAATTATGTGAAGATACCCCATACCATTCTCCATAATGGCTGACCCAATTTGCATTCTCAGTAACAGTGTACAAGAATTCCATTCGTCCACATCTATGCTAACCATGTTATCTTTATTTTTTAATGTCTATTTATTTTTGAGAGAGACAGACAGACAGGGCATGATCAGGGGAGGCGCAAAGAGAGGGAGACACAGAATCTGAAGCAGGCTCCGGGCTCTGAGCTGTCAGCACAGAGCCTGATGCGGGGCTCAAACTCACAAACTGTGAGATCATGACCTGAGCTGAAGTCCGTGGCTTAACCAACTGAGTCACCCAGGAGCCCCCGTGCAGAAACATGTTAGTCTGATGTAGTTCCGCTTGTTTATTTTTGCTTTTTGTTGCCTATGCTTTCTTTTTTCTTCTCAAATTTTTATTTAAATTCTATTTAGTTAACATATAGTGTAATATTGGTTTCAAGTGCCCTTCTTAATACCCATCACCCATTTAGACTATCCTCTGCCCACCTCCCCTCCATTAACCCTCAATGTGTTCTCTATAGTTAAGAGTCTCTTACGATTTTTTTCTCTCTCTTTTTTCCCCCTTCCTCTATGTTCATCTGTTTGGTTTCCTAAATTCCACCTATGAGTGAAATCATACGGTATTTGTCTTTCTCCGACTGATTTTGCTTAGCATGACATACTCTAGCTTCATCCATGTCATTGCAAATGGTGAGATTTCATTCTTTTGATGGTTGAGTAATATTCCATTGTGTGTGTGTGTGTGTGTGTGTGTGTGTGTGTGTGTGTGTTGGCTATTGTTGATAATGTTGCCTATGCTTTTGGTGTCAGATACAAAAAAATCACCACCAAGGCTGACGTCAAGAAGCTTTCTTCCCTATGTTTTCTTCTAGGTTTATGATTTCTGGTATTGCATTTAAGTTTTGATCTATTCTGAGTTGATTTTTGTCTGTGGTGTGACATAAGGATCCAATTTCATTTCTTTTGTATGTGGACGTCCAATTTTCCCAGCACCATTTATTGGAAAGACTAGTATCTCCCCAACGTGTATTCTTGGCACCTCTGTTGAAAATTAGATGACCATATATGTATGGGCTCTTTGTTCTGTTCTCTTGGTCTACGTGTCTGTTTTTATGCCAGTACCACACTGTTTTGATTATGATAGCTTTGCAATATAGTTTAAAATCCGAAAGTGTAATCCCTCCAGATTTGTACTTCTTGCTCAATATTACTTCAGCCATTTAGGGTCCTTTGTGATTTCATATCTATTTTAAGCTTGTTTTTCTATTTCTGTGAAAAATGCCATTGAAATTTTGATGGGGGTTACATTCGAATACATAGATCACTTTAAGTAGTATGGACATTTTAACAATATTCTTCCAGTTCATGAATAAGGCCATCTTCCATTTACTTGTGTCTTCTTCAATTTCTTTTGTAAATCTTTTATAGTTTATAGTGATTAAATGTGCTCCTAAGTATTAGTGTTGATGATCTTATGAATGGGATTACTTTCCTAAATTATTTCTTGGTTAAAAAAGTAGAGGGGAACCTGGGTGGCTCAGTTGGTTAAGCATCTGACTTTGGCTCAGGTCATGATCTCACAGTCCATGAGTTCAAACTCCACACTGGGCTCTGTGCTAACACCTCAGAGTCTGGAGCCTGCTTCGGATTCTGTGTCTCCCTCTTGCTCTATGCTCCTCCCCCACCCTCTCAAAAATGAATAAACATTAAAAAATTAAAAAAAAAAAGAAAAGTATACAAGGGCCATTAGAACCATGGAAAGGTATAAGGAAAATACAACCCATATTTTCCAAGCATGCCTCGTGGACAAGTGGAAGCTGAAACCAAGCTTAAAATGAGCACCAGAATAAGACCACTGAGTGGGGAGATAGCTGTGTTTGGCAAGGAAGGGGACGCATTTATTTTGGAGAGAGCCCCTTACATAAAGAGAATAGGAAAAAACAAACAAACAAACAAGCTTGCATGACCGGGGCAAGACCTCCATTTTGAGGAAGAGTAAAGGCATGTAAAGCGAGGTCAACTTTCAAAATTAAAATATTATATACCAATTCAAAGCATTCATTTCTCTCACACTGATTCTTAAAGGGGAGGATAAAGTACGTGTCAGAAGGAACTTCCCACCGACTGGAGACTATTGGAAACTTGTTCATGTGTTATACCCTCTGGAAGCATCAGCAGATCTGAGATTCTTCTACATCTAAAGTAGCTGGAGGGAGATAACAACGAAGTTTCAACGAACCATTTGTCTTCTAGTGAAAAACATACTGCTGTATCAGATTGCTACAGAGAAGATGGCTGTACCCAGGGCAATGAGCCTCCTGGACCTAGCCTGTTGGGTTAGAAGAGTTTCTTATAGGCGCTTTTGCACTAAACCAAGAAACTAATGCAAAACTTGAAAAATACTTCCCTGTGGGAAAGACTTTCCAGTCGAACATCAGTTGTTGTTTTTTTTCTTGTCGAGTTAACATTACAAGAGAAGAGCCTCAGCTTGGAGTCCAAGGAGACCAGTTTTGGGTTTGTTTTATGTTTACATTTTTTGAAGTTTAAGAAAAGTTTAAGTTTAAAGAATTGAGTTAGACATATTCCTTGGTTCAGGAAAAAAAATACTATAATCAGTGATCCATGCAGAGATCCTCTCCATTAAAATTTTTTCCCCCTATATTCTGCTTATCACTCCCAGGGGACCTCATTCTAATATGTCCTTACATAAACGTGCATCTTTGCTTACTATGTTGCATTTTCCCATAGGTTTTAATTTATAAAAATCCTATTTTTCTGTAGACTTTATTCTGTTTTTGCTTCTTTACTCAATGCACATCCAGCTTCGGTTTGTAGTTAGAATATAAATGTATCCACTGTATTTTAATCCACTTTCTATCTTAATGGTAGACTTCTAATATGCCCCCATTTCCGTACTATTATAAATAACAATGGGAAGAAAAAATGCCTTCTTGTTTACATATTACCTTTGTTCTTGTACCATACACTAAGGTCATGGGACAAACAAATATGCTGAACTGATTTTTGATGAAGTTCAAAAGCAATCCAATGGAGAAAAAAATAATCTTTTCAACAAATGGTGCTAGCACAATTCAATATCCATAAGCTAAGAAAAAAAGAGCCTTGACCTCAACCTCATACCTTATATACACATTTACTCAAAATGGGTCACAGAGTGAATGTAAAATGCAATTTTACATTAATGTTACATCTTTTAGAAAAACACACAGGAGAGAACCTTCAGGGCTCAGAGAAGAGTTCTTAGACTTGAAATGCAAAGCAGGCTGCATAGGAGGAGAAATTGATAAACCGTACACATCAACATTTAAAATGTTGCTCTGAGAAAGAGAGAAAACAAGCTGCAGATTTCAAGAAAATACTTGCAGACCTTATCCCGCCTGGGTGGCTCAGTCGGTTGAGCGTCGGACTTCGGCTCAGGTCACGATCTCACGGTCTGTGAGTTCGAGCCCCGCGAAACATGTTTCTTCAAGCCAAATACGCACTTACCACAAACTCAGCAATTGCACTATTGAGTATTTCTCCCAGAGAAATAGAATTTTATGTTTACAAGTGTTCACGGCTGCTTTATTTGTAATAGTCTCAAGCTATAATCAGCCCAGTGCCCTTCAACAGGTGACTAGTTTGAAAAACTACAGTATGTCCATAATAACAAATACTATTCATCAAAACAAACAAGAAAGGAACAGACTATTGAGATATACGGCGACGTGGATAGATCTCAATGTCACTATGTTGAATGAAAATGTCAAAATATTACCGTTATGGACTGAACTGTTTCCTCAAAATTCATATGTTAAAGTCTCAATGCTCCAGGGGCGCCTGGGTGGCTCAGTCGGTTAAGTGTCCAACTTTGGCTCAGGTCATGATTTCACTGTTTGTGAGTTTGAGCCCTGCGTTAGCTTTGTGCTGACAGCTTCAAGCTTGGAGCCTGCTTCGGATTCTGCGTCTCCTTCTCTGTGCCCCTCCCTCGCTGGTGCTCCATTTCTCTCTGTCTCTCAGAAAAAAATAAATGTAAAAAAACTTTTTTTTAAGTCTTGACTCTCAGTGCTTCAGAAAGTAGCTGTATTTGGAAATAAGGTCTTTAAAGATATGATCCAGTTAAATGAGGCCATTAAAATGGGGTTCCAATCCAACGTGACGGGCGTCCTTCTAAGAGTTGGAAGAGAGAACAGGGGTGTGCGGGCACAGAGGGATGACCAGATGTGGACACCGTGAGAAGGCGGCATCTACAAGCCAAGGAGGGAGGCCTCAGGAAGAACTAAACCTGCCCACGCTTTGGCCTTGGATTTCTAGCCTCCAGAAGTGTGAGCAAATACATCTCTGTTGTTTCAGCCAGTCTACCGTGTTGTGTTATTGCAGCTTTAGCAGACTCATACAGTTATGTGCTATATGATTCCACTCATATGGTATTTCTGAATGACAAAAATGTAGAGATTGAGGCCATATTAGTGGTTGCCAGAGATTAAGGAGGGGGGAGGGAGTGAGATGGTTTTGCCCAGAGAAGTCTACGTGAAGGAGCCTTGTAATGGAACTTTTCCGTGTCTTAGCTGGGGTGGCGGTCGCAAGTGTCTACCCATGTGATAAAGTTGCAGCGAGCTAACCACACACACACACACACACACACACACACATGAGTGCGTGTAAAATTGACAAAATCTCAATAAGATGAACGGATTCTATCAATGTCACTTTCCTGGGCATGATATTTATTGTTCTATAATGTGCAAGATGTTACCATGGAGAGAACCGCAAACAGAATCTATTATTTCCTACCCTATATGTGAATAGCCAGCTGTTTCAATACAGAAGGTCAAAAACTATAGCAAAATGCGAAAGCCTTGCCCGATGTTCTTTTTCTCTAGAGACGAGAATTCGTTTCTGGCAAGGGCCTGGGATCCCTGCAATGCATGATTGCCTTAATCCAATGTCAGGAATTGACTTCAGTTGAGGTAGATGCGTAGCCCATATGAAAGCTCTTCTGTTTTCGGAGTTTTGTGTCCTGGTAAAAATTCTTCACAGCCTTGTTATCAATCCAGGGTCTTCAACCAGGCTTTATTTGCAGTGATTCTGTTTCCGGCAGGGTGGTGGGTCGACTTTGCCTCGTCGGCCATCACCAGAAGTGAAAGTCACAGGGTGATGGGTATTGAAGAGGGCATCTTTTGGGATGAGCACTGGGTGTTGTATGGAAACCAATTTGACAATAGATTTCATATATTGAAAAAAAAAAGAAAAAAAAAGCGAAAGTCACAAATGCCCCAGCTTCAGCTTTCAGAACACCCGATCAACGTGAGGCTTCTCTATTAACCACACGAGCGTGACTTCTCAAGATCAGAACATTTGGGCCATAGCCAGCTGAAGCATCCAAATTGTGAGTTTCACCATTTACTTGGGGTTTCGGTCATCTTTGTGATGAGTCCCTAGTGCATTCATAAGGCTGCCTGGCCATGTGAATAATTTGAGAATCATTAAACCAGAAATAGTCATTGGAATATCCATTATCCACAGGTGCCGCTTTAGAGTAACTAGAAAAAGCAAGGTTAGGGACCTTCAGCTTTGGAGGCTATTTAAGGGGGTAAAATGAAAAAGACTGTGAGAGAAGTGGCTTTGATAAGCTTCAAAGAGGCACTTGAAAGAATTGGAAGAACGCTCAATAGTGGGTGAGGAGAGGTGTCATGGTCATGAACGGCAGCAGTGAGAAATTCAGGAATTTGGAAGTCCAGCAGAGAGACCTGTGTGAAAGGAGGGGAGGTATCCAATTGGAGGCATAGAATTTGTTTGCTGTATCTATATTTTTCCTTCCATTGACTGGTGGTCAAACGCCGACCCCTTTGTAATAGCCCCTTCGGTGGTTTGCACTATTTTTGTGCGGGTTTTCATCTCGGGATGTGTGGCCATGAGTTCAGACAGACATTTTCTTTTGTTTTGTTTTTACAATGAGATGAAAGTATGCTTTATTCAGAACATGCGATAAAACGCTCAAAATCCCCCACTGTGAAGTTCCAACCCCGATTCTTTTAGTTTGGAGACAGTGGCGAAGATGTTGTAGATACAGGGAGACCAGACATAACAGTGTGGCATTGTCGTTAATAATAAGGAATGTGATGGCATCTACAACATGCGTCACTCTGTCCACTGATGTTTGTTCAGTCCTATCCATGCCATCATACCTCGCAAACCTTACCAACCTCCAAAAGGCAAATTATTTAGAAATAACGAAGAGAACTCTAATCACGTTCTTAAATTCTTACCCTTGAAAATGTATTTATCTTCAAAATGTTTCCTTCCGAAAGCTAATCTCAGGTCAACTGTAGTGCTGACCGTGCTTCATTCAGGAACTATAGATGCACGGCCAGGTGGGCACCCAAAGGCACCTCTGTGAGGGTTTGAAATAACGCTCTTTCCCCTTAGGGAGACACAGCTACGTTGATGTACGGCTTGGATGAGCGGACAGGGGATGTGTGTAGACTAGAAAAAGGTTGGTAAGGGGAGATTGGACTAGAATTTCATCCATTTCTCACCCTGTTGGCCAGATGTCCTTGTGAGTTAAGTTTCCGATGGCCCTTGCCTTTGACCAAATGACAAAAATCAAAATTACTTTGAAGTCAGGCAAACCTGGGTTTGAATTCTGGTATTCACAATTTATTAACTAGATGGCTTCAGAACAATTGACCAGTCTTAGTTTTTTGGGGTTTTTTTTCTCTGTAAAATTAGGAAATAAACCAGCCCCCACAAGGTTGTTCAAGCACTAAATAAAGGTAGGTCTGTAGAAGGCTTTATAGATTGCCTGGCACCCAATAATCTTTGATATATGGTAGCTTTTGTTTTTAGCTTTAAAAAAAAATCAGATCTTCCCTGTTTATTGGTGGCACAATCATCCGTCCGCTGCTGAGGGCCAGAAATTTAGAATTCATTACCATGCTTCTCTCCTTACAAACCCGAATCACCCTTTCAAAAATGCTACAGAGACCAACATAGTCATCTTCCCGAATTCTGTCCCAACCATGCCACTCCTTTGTTTGCATCATCAAGCTGCTTCCTCCCCCAATCCATTTCCTATAAAACAAGTTGCAGACTTTTAAAACTAGCACTCAAGTGTATCTACAACCTGGTCTTGCCTATTCCTTGAGACTAATTTTTCGCCTTTCTCCCACCCCTGTACCACCCTTAAGCCAAGAACCTTTATCCAGCTTAAAATTCTGCGGACATCATTACGAAAACGATGGCTGTATTAAATGAGCTGTTTGAGACTACGTGTGCCGGCGTCCGTCACCTCCAAGAGGCTTTGAGATGACCCCTCGGGATAGCCAGCACAGCTCCAGTTGATGTCGAGTTACTTCCTCTAGGTTTTGGTTCCCCGTTGTGCTTTCCCCACATGTACAACTGCCCCCACCTGCTTCATCCAAGGTAAGAGTCTGACCCAACCTGCCCCTAAAATGATGGGTTTCAAATGTATTTTATTTCTTCCGTTAGGGAGGGTTTGGATTGAGAGATCTCTCGCCATCTCTCCCCCCCCCCTTTCTCAAGCACGTTGTCTCTTTTAGTGCTTTTGCTTGATATTAGCTCACTATTGATGTTGAGATTATCAATGCATTTTGAATGCAGTGGAGGAACAACATTAAAATAGACATGTCTTCTTGTTCACTTATCATTGACCCGGGAAGAATCCATCAAGCCAAGAAGAAAAAAAAAAGCCCGACAGGAGTTGACAAAGTCATTACCAACATTCTGGAATTCTCATGTGCTGTCACTTGCTACCTGGAGCACAGTTCTCCTGAAGTGTGGCTAATGCTTAGAGAGCAGTGAAATAGAGCCACATAAACCCCACGCATGACTATTACAGGATGTTACCTTGATCAGTAGACTCCATGTAGAGTCTGGATGCTAAGGAGCCAGGAGATATGGGAGCTGACAACCCAGGTTGGTTGGCCACCTTTAGTTGCAACACGGTGATTGGGACAGCAAGGTTACCGTCCCTTCCACATACGGGCTAACTCTTAGTATTGCTAAAGGGTGCACGTATCTTGCAGCACTCACATCGAGTGAGATGGCTATGCAAGACTGCAATGGGTCTTTCTGGTCTTCTCCTGACACTTTGCAGCTGTATTTATGTCTTTGCATCTCTAGAAAAGTTTTCCGACAGAGGACCTGGTGACACCTTTCAGATGACGTGAAGTTAGACATGTTTAAAAAACCAAGTCTGGGCTCTCTCAGGCTCCCGTTTTGGCATCCTCGAGTTATTGGCAACACCAAGAAGACATTGGGGCTCTGGGGAACTTTATTTATATCCATGCACACCTTCCAAAGTGTGTTAATTCTGAGTATTTCTCTGCTTCCTAGGGAAGAGGGATTCTGTTGGGTACAATGCCAAGCTGAGGATACAAGCTAGGTGATGCGTGACTTCTAGAACCTCAGCAAGAACATATTTCAGGGTAATGTTCTGATGAAACAGAATCTCTGGAAGAATAATAGTTGCACACACTATAGCTGACCATCCTGATCAACGAATATGTTACTTTCTCACATCCTTATTGGAACGCTCACCTCATCCACATGGCCCACAGATTGAGAAACCTGCTTATTCCCAGAGATCGAAATGTAACTATCCATTTACAGCTACTCTCAACCACCTGGAATTTCTGTAGAGGATTATGTCATGTCAGGTGGTGAACGAATATGCTTGCATGATTTTTTCCAATCACAACCCAGAGATCCAGAATCAGTAGAATCAAGATGGCCTCCATTGAAAATGGTGGATGGGCATTTGTATTTAGCTGCTCTCCATGCCAAGATCCAACTACAATGGCAGTGAAATATTATATCCTCTCCGCAGGGAAAAGATGGACACCCACCCCAAATTTGGTTCAGATGTGGACACTGATGATTTTACACACACACGTGCACGCACACACACACACGCCAAGAAGGTATGAAAAGAATTTTTGCTCACATGATGAGACATTCTGAGGAGGCAAAGGTGGCTTCCAAGTGATTTGAAAATGGCTTGAGAGGTCAGGAAAAGGAGACAGACTGCGAGTTTTTATTATGGTCCAGGGGTGGGGCTGGGTCAAGGTTTCCGCACCTGAGTCGAACTTCACCCCAGTGGCAAAGAAGGGAGCACTCAGGCTTTCTCACCTGCTTGCGCAGATGGGGGCCGAAAGGGAAGAGGGAAGAGTGTGGCTTCCAAGCTGTCAGGGAACATTTTAAAAAATTGAGTCTGCACTACATGACTGAAATAAAAACCTATAGCATTTAAGTCTAAAATAACCTGAATGGGAACATCGGTGGGTGAGAAATTTCAACAGGATGTTGACAATGGAGGATATGGCGGGGAGGATAGAGGCACAGGCTAAAGTATGTACAGAAGCGGGCAAAGATGTGGAGAGAGTCAGTTTACGTTGTGCTACTTTTCTAAGGCTCGCGACACCAGGGATGATGGATGAGGCTTAAGGATGGAAATGGACAGTGGCTGAAATCCTTAAGTGCTGATGTTCTTTCGGAAAGTTGCTCCCCTCAGGAGACCTTTCTCGCCTGAACCACCTGAGGGCATTTTTGTGACTTCAAGTATCAAGTACGTGTTGACCATGTTGTCTTATAGCTTCAGTTCTGATTGTCTCCTGATCTCCAGACCCAAACATCCACCTGCCTGTTGAAACCTTTACCAGGGTGACCCACAGGCCACGTCAAAGACACTGCCCAGAATTGAATTCACAGTCTTTTCCTTTATTGTTCAAGCTTTTTTTTTTAATATGAAATTTATTGAGAAATTGGTTTCCATACAACACCCAGTGCTCATCCCAACAGGTGCCCTCCTCAATGCCCATCACCCCCCCCCCCCCCCACGCCCCACCCACCCTCAGTTTATTCTCAGTTCTTAAGAGTCTCTTATGGTTTGTTCAAGCGTCGTACCGTAGTCCCATGAGTGACTTTGTACCTTATTCACCTAGTGTGCTATTCACTTAGTCGCTTTGGTCGAACAACACCGCCCCTCCCTCCATCTCTCATACACATTCTGACAATGACAAAGTCCTGCAGCTTCCGTGTATCTCTCCCTTCTTTCATACGGCCACTGCCTTGTGTCAGGCTCTCATCATGTATTACCTGAACTATTGCTGCAGCCAGGATTTCCATTTCTGAACTTGATCTTCCTAAATTTAAATTCTGATCACTTCTAGGCTTAAAATCTTAAATAGCTCCCAGGACATTCTAGATATCTTAGTATAGCACTCAAGCTTACTAATATTTGCTATTTCTTTCTCCTTTTCAATCCTCTCTACCCACTCAGGGCAATGGAACACAGACAATGCAAAGGTAGTGTTTTATTTATATATCTGAATCTTCAGCGCCTACTATTGAACAGCTCAACATGAAAGTTAATTAAGAAGTATGTGGAATGAATAAAATGCATTCCACAAATATTAGGGCTATCTTGAAAATCTGACCTGATTCTCTCTCAATCAAGAGAGAGGAGGAACGATCAATTCATGGTTCCTCCCAAATGATGCAACTCTTTCAACCCCGATTTTGCAGAAGGACCATGGACGTGGGACAATTCAACAGGGCTCGGAGGAGAGACCCAACAGGTGCTGAGCTAAAGCTCAGGTCATAATCTCACAGTTTGCGAGTTCAAGCCCTGCCATCGGGCTCTGCACTGACAGTGTGAATTCTGCTTGGGATTCTGTCTCTCCCTCTCTCTCTGCCCCTCCCCTGATTGCGTTCTCTCTCCACCCCCCCCCCAATAAATACATAAACTTAAAAAAAAATAAATGTTAACAACCCATAATTTATAGTTTTAGTATATTTAGTAGATCTGTTTCTAAAGTTGGTGGGAAGTGGCATTCTCTCATTCCAAACTTCTACGTGCGTAAATTTTACTGAAAATCCTGGAAGATTTTTTTCTCATGAACAGGATTGCTTTACTGAAGTATAGCTCAAAGGTGAACTTGGGCCTCACAATGAGTAAGCTGTAGCAAGACCCAATTCAACCATCTGAGAGTGTCCAAAGCCTCTTGAAGATTGCTGGGCACCCCATCTGTTTTCTTAATCCCTCTCTTTCTGAGCTCCCAAGTCCTACACACATACCTACATATGGAAACACATCCACACATGCCTGGCTGTGTAGGTCAAGATACCAAAACCTTCATGTAAGACTACACAAAACATTAACACTCGGACCTTTCCTCAAGAAATCCAATTATATCCTTCTTTCTCAATGATTCATACTCTAACTTCTCACATCCCCTCATTCTTGCTTTCATAAAATTCTTCTCTTCTTAATTTAACTGAGGAATTAATCTTCCCCGCTGACCACAAACCACTTGCATAAGTGTCCCTTTTGATGTGGCCAGCGGAAAAAACTGTTCTGACCATGTGACTGGAACCCTCCCCCCACTTCCTTTGGAAAGCAGTCAGCTTTATACGTAACATTTTATTTCTTTATTTTTTTACTTTTCTTTAATGTTTATTTATTTTGAGAGAGACACAGAGCACGAGCAGGGGAGCGGCAGAGAGAGACGGAGACATAGAATCTGAAGCAGGCTCCAGGCTCTGAGCTGTCAGCACAGAGCCTGACGAGGGGCTCGAACTCACAAGCCGTGAGATCGTGACCGGAGCTGAAGTCAGGTGCTCAACTGACTGAGCCACCCAGGTACCCCTATTTCTTTTTTTTTAAGTTTGTTTGTTTGTTTTAAGAAAGAGAGGAAGCAGGTGAGGAGCAGAGAGAGAGAATCTGAGGCAGGCTTCCCACCGTCAGCACAGAGTGCAACGCAGGGCTTGATCCCAGGAACCCTGAGATCGTGACCTGAGCCAAAATCAAGACTCAGATGCTTAACTGATGAGCCAACCAGGCACCCCAGAACATTTTATTTCTAAAGTATTAAGAAGTATATTAAAAGATATACGCTTTTTAAAAAGTATATAGTTTTTTTTAAAAGAAACTTTATTTCTCTTACAAAACTCTTTGGGATAAAAGCCCTTAATTAAAAATTGCCTTATCATACTCAGTCGGTTAAGCGTCCGACTTCAGCTCAGGTCACGATCTCAAGGTGTGTGAGTTTGAGCCCCGCGTCGGGCTCTGTGCTGATGGCTCAGAGCCTGGAGCCTGCTTCCCAGTCTGTGTCTCCCCCTCTCTCTCTGCTCCTCCCCTGCTCATGCTATGTTTCTTTCTGTCTCAAAAATAAATAAAAACATTAAAAAAATTGCCTTATCATAAAGTGTATATAATCTAGTGTTTAAAAAGCTATATATATATATATATATATATATATATATATATATATATTTCTGAAAGCCAGTGTTTGATATATATCTCTTAATTATGCCCTCTTTTCAGCATGATGTGAAATAGCCCATGTGGCCTGGGACTATACTGGCTGCTATTTGCTTTCTGAGAGCTATTGATTCTGAGCATGTGGTCTTCTAGGCGAGTAAGTTCTTTTGTGGTATTCTCCTGTCGCAACCTCCATCTGACTTCCTGTCTCATACATCTTCCTGTATGCTGGATCTCTCCACCTGGATGACCCATAGCCTCCTCAAGTTCAACAGGTCAGTAGCCAAACCCACTACTTTGCCCACCACCCCACTCCTGTGTTTCATTGTTCAATCAGGATGGGAAAGCATGGGCCTCTCCCACTCTTTTTACGCGGTATTTTTCAAACTTATACTTCGTGCCAAGAAGGATGCCAGGTTCCAGCAATAGAACCGTGAGCATGACTGAGTTGTACGATTTCTCTGCCATAGTGAGTTTACCACCCAGATTTCCCACACCCATTTCTACACTCCTCACCAGTTTAGGTCTTTTCCAATCCTTATCTGGACTTCTGAAATGCTCTCTAATCTTGCCTCTCCTCCTTTCCCCACCATTATTCACCACGTTTTTCCACTTGCAGACCTGACCATGTTGCTTTCCTGTCTGAAAACATATAGGCAATGCTATTTATTGCCTGCTACACGATTATATACAATAATTTGGTATGGTGACAATTGATAATGAGACCTATTATGATCATTTTCTAATTTATAAGAATATTGAGCCACGATGTTGCACACCCAAAACTAGGATAATATTGTGTCAGTTATGTTCAATAAAAAAAAAAAAGAGGGGCGCCTGGGTGGCTCAGTCGGTTGAGCCTCCGACTTCGGCTCAGGTCATGATCTCACGGTTTGTGAGTTCGAGCCCCGCATCGGGCTCTGGGTCGACAGCTCGGAGCCTGGAGCCTGCTTTGGATTCTGTGTCTCCCTCTCTCTCTGACCCTCCCCCGTTCATGCTGTCTCTGTCTCAAAAATAAATAAACATTAAAAAGAAAAAAAAGAAAAAAAAAAGAAAAGGAAAAATTCCACAGGCACCCTGTGGTCATCAAAAATGGCAGACTCCTCTTGATGCGCAAGGCCTTTCAGGATCTGGCTCCGTCTCACCCCACTAGTTTGATATTTCTTCCTAGCTATTAACCTTTGAAATTCCAAAAATCTACAGACTAATTCATGATGTACGTTGACAGTGTCTGTGTCCTATATAGAATAGTATTGTGCCCAATTTCCATTGACCAAGGTCTTACTCATCATTCAAGACGCCATGTTGCTTCATCTGAGAAGTCTTCCCTTCCCCACCTGTCTTCAGCTCATTCCATTGCTCTTTGGACAGACCACTGGTTAATTAGTGACCAAAGGACGCAATACCCGACTGATGATTCATCTCCCAATATAGTGTAAACTCCTCTACTGAAAGGCAGCACCCAGTTTATAGTCTTACTCCCACAGACCTGCCTGATCACAAAATAAATGCTGCAACAGCTATAGATGTTGCCCACAAGTCTCGAGGGTGAAGAAACGTCGCATGCCGTCATCTTATGCAATCACATAAAGCCGTTCGAAGATCCCTACGTGCCTCAGCTGGTGGCAAATTTCATCTCAGTTATGAGTTGTGGCAGCTCTTCCTCTACTCGTAAATATTCAAAGCAAAGAGTCCATAAACTCACCTTTATGGGCTCTTGGCATTCCAGAATGCCTGACAGAGGGCCTTCTGATTTCATTCCAGGATTGACACGAGTGATGAGCTTAAAATCCTAGCCTTTCTAGATTTACTCGGCAAAGAAGTCCCTTCGCTTTTTCGAGCCAGTGTCAGGCATAGAGAATTTTGACTCCAGGTTATATAGGACCTTAGCCATTTCTTTCATTCGACTTACTTTCTCCACCCTTTGGCTTCTCTCATTGCCCTCTACACGGTCCCGTCCCTTGAAGGAACTCTGAAGTGGAACCGACTGGATGTCTCCCATTCACAGAAAAAGCATTACATATTTTTTTCCTTTCCCAATCTAAGAGAAGCCCCCAAGAATATTTGGCCCTTCTTTTGCTCCCTACCTGAAGGTTTCCTTTCTTTCCCTCGCCAAAAGCCTTCCTATGTTGTTTTATTTTGGGGCTCTGACAACGGCTGCTTTTGTTCCTATAATACTGTTGTAAGGAGTAAAAATCCAGAGTTTGGAGGAATGTGAGGGGTGTTGGTTCTTCCTGTTATGCCCAACCTGCTATAAATAATGAAAACAAAGCATAAATAAATACCTCACAAGATTGCCCTTTTGTTTATGGAATACGTAGTGAGCTCTAGTTATGATCCATAAAGTGAAGACTCCTTACATTTGTAAAGAGACTGGTTTGCATTATCTGAGATAAGTCTTTGGTTCCAGTGCCCTGCCAAGGCTGACCTGCTTCGCTCAATGTCCATTAGGGGGCAGCCAAGAACCTGATCCTTTTGTTGCATTGCAATCATGGAACACTTTCAAACAGATCTCGTTCTAGGGCCTTACACTAGTCAGCTAGTCCAAAACAAAACAAAAAACAAAACAAAACAAAATAATGCATTATCATTATGTAAAGTACCCTTTAATATCATCCGTCTTGTACCTTATGCCCCCACCCCTCTCGAACTCACACAGCCACACACAGCCCTCACAAAGGCACCCCACAGCTATCACCAAGGGCTGTTTTCATTTCCAAAATGACACCCTTGCCACAGCGTTTGCCCCCTTCACTGATTTTTTTTTTTAAAGAGAGAGAGAGTAATTTGACAGCATCTGTAAAAATAAAAAAAAGGAGGTGACATTAATTCATGGAACATTTATACTGAACAAAAATCAGAACCAGCAAATGTTCATGTAATGTATTCTGATCAGCCTAATTCTACCTTTTATGCAATGCTCACATATGAACAAACAAAATGGCGGTGTGGTTGAATTAATTTTCCTGCGTTTTGCCTTGTGCCCTGTACAGGCAAAGAAAATTTTTCTTTCAAGGATATTTTCCTCTCATGTTGATGTAATCATGACTGGCTTTGCTGCACAGTCAAACTCTGTGTGTGTGTGTGTTTTCTGCATGTGTATGTATTCATCCCAATCCTCTCCTTTCTATTTCATTTCCTTTTCTATCCTTGAACCTGTCCCCCTCTATATATACACACACATGCACGCATGCACACAGATGTAAATGAATATACATACCTATGTGACAAGCTGACGAGAGTGAGGTTGACATCGAATTCTCTGCTTTCCAAATGCAGCTAAACTAACTCGCAGCTAGAATGCTGTCACCCTGACTTTCAGAAGAGAGCATCGAAGCTCAAAAAGAGTTACCCACGATGACTTAAGAGCTGTTGAAATCATAGCACCCACTGCATCCCATTATGTGCGACGGAGGGGGGAGAGTTGCCAATAGCTGGGATTCTTGACGGTCAAAATGGAGGGCAAGATATTAGACCATGACAAATCTCAGAGAAATTAGGGCAAATGGAAGCACTGTAGCTTCTCTTTATCGAGAGGATGGTGAAAGTCATCATTGCTTGGCCTTACAAAAGGCAATGGATCTGGAACACCCTTTCTTTTTTTTTTTTCTTTCATTGTTTTTTTTTTCTAGCCCGTAACCCATGGTCTGTCTTTTGTTCACCCTCAGGAGCAGTAATCCCAATGGGAAAACTCTTCCCTCTCTGATCTGTCTTGACCAATCAATTTGGGATTCCTAAAACGGGAAAGCTGATGTGGATGAGAGAAGAATCCAGTCTTAAAGCTATCTCTGATTTTTATCGCCAAGGCTGCGGCAGTTGAAACTATTCTTCTCGGTTTTTTCAAGCTCTTAAATAGACTTAAATATCTTCTTTGGACAATCTGATTTCAGTTACAATCACGCACCGGTGTTAGCAGAAGGAGGAAGAGAAAAGGAGGAAGAAAGGAGAAGAAGGGGGAGGGGAAGAGGGGTAGAAGTTGGGGGAGGGTGAGTGGGGGACGGGGTATGGGGGGAACCAAAAGGAAGCCATTTACTGTCGAAGAAGTTGTTTTTAATAAAATGCCCAGGTTGATTTTTCTGCTAGAATACACCATGCTGGGATTTGTTATTCTTTTTAGCAAAAGGGAATAGAGTAGGAAGGTATAGTAATACTACAAGGATGTGAACAGAATAGAAATCCCACTGCTTTTGTCTGTGGGATCTCACATGAAAAATGTGTGAGAAGTGGATAAAGAGCCCACACTGTTTGTAACATGGGAAATTGCTACTGTTTGGGTTCTAAAAACATCCATCTTCGAGATGGCCAAATTTGCTACAGTTAAGGAGAAATGAAATGCAAAGACGAGTGATAAAGGACTTGTCTATCTGATTCTCAGTAATTAAGTTTGCAAAGTTGTTCTATTCAGGTATACTCAGAATATTGAATGTTAGTTAATTTACCAAAAGAGAAAAACAAAAAAAAGCCTGATTTAATTTCATCATCCATTCAGAAGGGAACAGTCCACAAATTTGAAAGAAAAAATGTGTGTGTGCGTATATATATGTGTGTGTGTGTGTGCGCGCGCATATATATATTTACATAAATATGAAATATATATATATTTTTTCATTTTTAAGGAGCATTTTCAAGCTAAACTAGTTGATTTTAAGAGTCTCAAGTTCCACTGTTCTTCAGTAGAACCTCTACTTCCAAAAACTTGTTTTAGACTGCAGAGAGGAAACACAATGTTGGAAGGCGGTTCTAGAAAACCCCACGGATCAGAAGACCCAGCCAGGGAGACCGTACTCCTTGATTGCTTCTCAAAATGAAAAAAAGTCTAATGCTGGGACCACACCTTCACTCAGCCAGCTTGGCTGGGGACGTGAAAACAAATTCCAAAGTAGCCAGTTGTGATATACAAGTGACATTTCCAGTCAGGTTAACGTTTTAGGAATTTAAAGCTAACAGTCCTGAGGAGAAAGGAAGCCACAAGCAAGGAGGGACTGACAAGGGTCAGTGAGCAGTGAGTCAGAGGCCTCACTGTTGTCCTTTGTCAGTTATAAAGATCTTTATGAAGATTCTGTTTGCACTTTGACTTTCCGGAAAACCGCTGAAGTTGGGTTGGTTGGTTTGTTTGTTTTCTTCCTTCCAGCTGGGAAATGAGGTTTTCCTGATTTTTCTGTATCGCCAAGGCAGAAAGATGGGCCTCTGGCTCCAAGTCCGATAAGGGATAAATAACCTTCGCGCCAAAAGAGCTTTTGTTATCCTGTTTTTCGGATTCAGCCTGATTCTGTTGTGAAATTCTTAAGGAGTCAGTCCCTGGCTGATTCCACAGGCGGCGTCCCCCAAATTTCACCACGTTCGGACGAGCTTGGAAGGTCCCTCAAATGAGCCGGCCTCAGGGTGCAGAGTGCAGGGAACTGTTCTCCCCAGATGTCAACTTCTCTTTGGTCTATTCTTGGCTTCTGATTCTGGTCTCGGAGAATGTTTGGGAATTACAGATTGAAGAGCTAGGAAGAGTCTCAGTTAAACAGGTTAACGTACCCAAATGATTCGCCTTACTTTCTCTTAAATCCCACCACAGTGGAAGCAAAGGGATAAAAAACGTAGCCCATGGAAAGGAGGGGGAGCGTGCGACTTGAGATTCAGTGAGGAGACAACAGCCCATTTAAAAGGCTGACTCCAGGGTTAATTCCAGGGTGGCTCAGTGGGTTGAGCGTCCGACTTCAGCTCAGGTCACGATCTCGCGGTTCGTGAGTTCGAGCCCCGCGTCGGGCTCCGGGCTGACAGCTCAGAGCCTGGAGCCTGCTTCGGATTCTGTCTCTCTCTCTCTCTGCCCCTCCCCCGCTCACTCTCTGTCTCTCAAAAATGAATAAATGTTAAAAAAAAATTTTTTTAACGTTAATTCCATTAATTTTAGAAGCTGGAAAGAATATTGGACGAGTGATAACTGGCTCTTTATACCCGGCAGAGCTGCAAGTGTGGAACGGGAGAGTCATGAGGAAGCAAATGGACTCATGCTACAGGACCTCCGGAAATGGAGGTGGGGTCCAGGGTTGGCGTGCTGGGTGGATGGACGGAAAGAAGGATGGACGGTTTATTTAAGGAGCAGTCAGACCCATCATTCTGCAAATCCTCATGCCCAGATAGCAGTTCTCTACAACCCCAGGATATATCAGGCTTACTTCCTGGGGTGCTGCGATTACGGATCGTGTGGTCATTAGGCATAGTTAGTACATGATTGAAGTTCCTGTCTGAAAATAGGTGAATGACGAGAACCTCTGGTCTCTTTCCCTATTTTCGCCACCAGGCTCACCTACCTCAGGCAGGAGATTAGATGGTCCCAATCCAAGGACCATAGCTGAAGAGAATGAAACTGGGGGGGGGGGGTCTCGTTATAAAAAATCCACTTCACTCCTTATCACTCTACA
Source organism: Lynx canadensis (assembly GCF_007474595.2). Lineage (NCBI taxonomy): Eukaryota > Metazoa > Chordata > Mammalia > Carnivora > Felidae > Lynx > Lynx canadensis. The sequence continues at coordinate 4,207,817 of NC_044311.2, read as the reverse complement.
TTCAAAACCACCTGTCAATTTGCCTTCCTCATGGACTGTCAGCTCCAGGCAGGTTTTCAGTGACTCCCTTGCAAACTTGAACGGATTGCCAAGAGTCAGAGGAAAGCTTAAGGCAGAGAGCATGTTCACGGATTCACGATAGGGGCATAGAAAATGAAGCAAAACAAATAAACAAAAAAAGACCGTAAAGCTTTACATCTTCGAAAAGAAACAGCTGCAGGATGTAATCAGATATAAAAATATTTAAATGGTTATAGTAACACAAACACTAAATATTGATTAAACTAAAATTTGTGATATTACAATAGCAGGGAGGCAGAGGAAAGAATGCCTCTATAATATAATATAATATAATATAATATAAAATAAATATAATATATAAATAAATACATAAAAATATATTCTCCTGTATATATGTGAAATTGATGATGCATATTTTATATGTAGAATTCACCTGTGCTTGACATAATTATGTTTTCAAGGTCAAGCTAATTTTATTTTATTTATTTTTTTTTAATTTTTTTTTTCAACGTTTATTTATTTTTGGGACAGAGAGAGACAGAGCGTGAACGGGGGAGGGGCAGAGAGAGAAGGAGACACAGAATGGGAAACAGGCTCCAGGCTCTGAGCCATCAGCCCAGAGCCCGACGCGGGGCTCGAACTCCCGGACCGCGAGATCGTGACCTGGCTGAAGTCGGACGCTTAACTGACTGCGCCACCCAGGCGCCCCTGAAGGTCAAGCTAATTTTAAACCTAAATAGACCTTGACGGTGTATATCTCTGATAGAGGTTTCCACTCTCCTGATTATTCCACATTTACATGAAAAATACGTTATAATTTTTATTTAGTCGTTACTAATTACCATTCCCTATAGCATGTGTCTTAGAAGGACCAGCGACAAAGCTATTCCCGCCACCTCGTTTAACAGACAGTAAGCCTGGGTCTCCGAAAGCGTGTATAACTTCCTTTAATGAGTATTGAGATAACGCTAACGAGAAATATGGAAGCAATTTCCGGAAGAAATAGCAAAGCAAGTGTTAAATAGCTGTTTCTAAGGGGAGGAATTAGGAATGGAGAGGGTTGGCCTGTATCAGCGATCATTTTGCTGTACAACAAACCACCCTATAACTTAGACTCAAAAGAACACTTTTCTTTTCTCTTGAGTCTATTTTGGGCAGGGGTTGACGGGGGACTGCTCGGCTTCTGGTAGCAGCAGCTGGGTGGCTTAAATGAGGTTGGAAAATCCATTGTCGTGGCAAATTGTAGAAAATATTGGAAGGTAGGAATATTGGAAAGCACGGAAAATTTTAGACAGTGCATTTACGTGCGTGCTGTTTATTCGCATGTTCATTCGCATTTCAACAGCAATATTGGCTTTTCATCCAACATCTGATTACTCCAAGTGGGCCTGCACGGCCACAACGGACCACCGCATTCCAGGGCCAATATCAGCCTGCCCTAGACAGTCCCAGCCTTGCATTCCTGTGATGGTAGCATTCACAACTCTCAAACGTTTGCAACTGTTGTAGATAAATAAAGAACACGTGTGAAATTGAATATCGGAGCCAAGGGCAGCGGTGTCACATGTTCACGTTTAATGATACATCCAAACAGGTGCAGGCAGAGCTGAGACCGTGAACATCAATCAGCAGGACTCAGAGCTGAGCCCCCAGGATCCTTGACACGAGCGTGACATACAGACAAGACTCTGCAGCTGTCAGAAGATCGGTGCTTGGGGCTGCATTCCATGGCTTTTCCCTGATTGACAGTCCCTTCGAGATGCCTTGGGATTTTGTTGCCATCTGGCAGTGTTCCCTACCCCTTATCTTCTCAGCGTGTTTTATGATGCTCAAGCGGTTCGGCTTCAGAGGAGCAGGATAGAGAAGATGGGAGCAAGTAGCAACCTCTTCCTTTCAGCTAGAGATCAAGAAGTATTGAAGCCCTGGGAAGTGACGTGACTCACACCAGTTCGTAACGTCACGGACTCTGATGCCAGATCGTATGCTCATGCCTCTCACATCATTGTGCGGTCGTATGTGCCGGGAACCAAGTGAAATACTGAACTCACTCGAGCCAACAAGACCACACGGTGTCGTGGTGGAGCTCCCCAGCTTGTACATTCAAAATGGAGGAGAGAGGCATGGAGGCAGGGCAGCGAGGCCACGTGGTGGTTTACGAGATAGGGTTCAGGAAGCCATGTCTGCCTTCAGTTCTAAAGCATGAGTGTGAACTTGCCCTAATGGTGACCATAGATGTTTGTGTAGGCTGGGAAGGGGAGGAAGAAAAGCAGCATCTAGGGTCTTAGAATGTTCTGGAAGCTCGGTGTAAAAGCACAGGGTCGTGACGTAGCGCTTGCTCATATCTGTACTTTCTTTTTTTTTTTTAATTTTTTAATGTTTTTATTTATTTTTTAGAGAGAAAGAGAGACAGAGCACGAGCGGGGGAGGGGCAGAGAGAAAGGGAGACCCAGGATCCTAAGCGGGCTCCGGGCCGTCAGCACAGAGCCCGACGCGGGGCTCGAACTCACCAACCGTGAGATCATGACCTTGAACTGAAGTCGGAGGCTTAACTGACTGAGCCACCCAGGCGCCCCTCACGTCTGTACACTCTTTGCACCAAAAAGTGGGCTGTGTAGCCGGGCAATATGCCAGTTATAATTTGCATTACCCGAGCTATGTGGGCTAGACCTGAGTCTTCTGAGAGCATTTAGGCAATGAGGGCACCAAAGAAACATGACAATTGATTACACTTGGTTATGTCACCTTCAAAACACGTGTTACACTTGTTGCTAAAACAACCAACCCAAACACACGAACAAACAAACAAAACACTTATCCTGAACCGGAAGTGAAAAACGAATTGAGAAAATCCGATGCCAAGAGGTACAGACCCAGAGGATTTAGCGACGGACCTTTAGACACCGGGCTTCTGCTCTTTAGGCAAAACTGTGTGAGAGCACTCTTGAAAGAGCTTCAAGTTAAAATTGGTAATGACCAAGTATTTCGTCATTGGATCCTTAATATAGGCAAACACCACTTTGGTCTGGAAACAATTAAACCTGCAAAGCCAGTCTATTCCTTGTTACTAGCAGATTACCTTCTGGGCTTTCACTGCTGAACTCCTAATCTCGGCCGTCTTTGCCTTCTTCCTCCACTCATTTCTGTCTTAATCCGTCACAATCTAGCCCGCTGCCCCCCTCTCTATGTCTGTCTCCAGCCCCCAGCCCTCATACCGTCCTCCACTGTCATGTGACAAGAAGTCCCAAACTCAGTAAAATAAAATGAAAACTATTATCTACCACAATTCTGTAGGCCAGGAATTGGGTCAGGGCTCAGCTAGGTGGTCCTTTGGTTCTCTGTGATGCTGCCTGGGGTCACTTAAGTGACTGCAATCAGCTAGGGGTTCAGATGGCCCTGGAACACCCAAGCTGAAGTCTCCTCCTTCTAGAGTCTGGCCCCAGGGGTCTGGTAATCATTCAGTAGTTTATCTTGGGCTTCCTTGCAGTATGAAGGCTGGGCTCGAAAAAACAAGCAGCAGAAGCTGCCAGCCCTCTGAAGGCCCGGGTGTGGAAGTCCCAGAATGCCACTTCTGCTGTATTCTGTCGATCAAAGAAAGGCCACACCGTAGTCTCTACCCCTTGCTACGAGGATGGAAGGAACCGATGGAAGGAAGCATTCGGTTACAAGGATGGAAGGAACCGAGCCAACTCTCTGGAAACAACCTACTGAACGCATACTCTCAAATACAACTGCTCTCGAGGACCACAAATGCCATGCTTCCAAATAAGTTAGACACCTCTTTTCGGGGCGCCTGGGCGGCCCAGTCAGTTAAGCGTCCTACTTGGGCTCAGGTCAGGATTTCATGGTTCGTGAGTTCGAGCCCTGCGTCGGGCTCTGTGTTGACCGCTCAGAGTCTGGAGCCTGCTTTGGATTCTGTGTCTCACTCTCTCTCTGCCCCTCTCCTCTCTCTCTCTCTCTCTCTCTCTCAAAAACAAATAAACATTTTAAAAAGTTAAAAGAAATATATCTTTTCGCACTGTGTATCTGAGGTTAATTTTTTGCAATGCGTTAGTTTCCCAGGGATACCAGAACAAAGCACCACAAAGTGGGTGACTTAAAACAACATACTTTCATTCTCTCATAGGCCTGGAAGCTAAAAGGCCAAAATCAAGGTCTTGGCAGCCCTGGCTCCTTCTGAGGCTTGGAGAAGGTGTCCGCGCCTCTTTCCTAGCTTCTGGTGTTTGCTAAAACCCTTGACATCGTTTGGCGGGCAGATGCGTCACCCAAACTCTGCTTCTGTTTTCACGTGACATTTTCCCTCTATCTCTACCTCTGTCCAAATTTCTCTCTTCTTAGAAAGAGACCAGTCATATTGGATTAGGGCCCCGCCCCCCGGCCCCGCCACCAATGACCTTATCTTAACTTGATTACGTTTGCAAAGACCCTATTTGCAAATAAGGCCACATGTTGAGGCACTGGGAGTTAGGAATTCGACATCTCTTTTGGGGGGACGTGATGCAATCATCACACACGTCGCCCAGGGAAGCGGCCCCGGCGTGCTGACTGACATCATGGGCACCTGAAACCGCATAACGGCACCCTCTGCTACACGTCCAACATTCCAAAGTGTTCCTTTCTTAACTTTCTTAACTATCAAGAGTCTTGGGACTCTTGATAGTGGTGTCTCAGTTTGTATTTCACGGCCCCTAGCGTGGTGCCCAGCAAGTGACAAATGCTTATCGCATGTAGTTGGTTTTATGAGACCTCCTGAGTTCATGTGTGACAAGAAGAATGCAATTGTGCCCACCACAGCTCATAAATACACGCGTAAAAGCCTACACGGTTGAATCTGTCCGACAAAGAGCGTCAAAGAGCTCTAAGTTCGAAAGAGCACTGTGGATTCTACAAGTACGGCCGTAGCCTCGAAGTCCCGTGTTATCCAAATAGTCTTGTTGGTAGTATAGTATTTGACAGTAATATTTTAATCTCAGGTTACGGTCCTCTTACTGTTTGAAGGGCTCGGCTAATGCCTCGACGTTTTCCAATGTTCTTTTTTACCCCTTCATTTTGGAGATGGTACATACTCATTTGAGACATTTTGTTAAATACAAAAATGTATGCTAAATAAAATGATTACATACACTTCAGTTACCTAAATGCCACCTAATTTAACTTTGGGGACATTTCCTTCTGGTCTTTGTATACACACGGTTTTATTTTTATTTTCTATGTAACCGCCCCCCAAATCTGGCCCACCGCCTGCTTTTGCAAATAAAGTTTTATCGAAACGCAGCAGCACCCATTTGTTTGGGTACCACCTACGTCTGTTTTCATGCTAAAGTGGCAGAGGTGGGTAGTTGTGACAGAAAGAGAGCTTAAAATATCCCGCAGAGCTTAAAATCTTTACTAACTGATCCTGGGGCACAGTCGGCTAAGCGTCCGACTCTCGGTTTCAGCTAAGGTCACGATCTCACAGCTTCGTGGGTTCAAGCCCCGCATCAGGCTCTGCGCTGGCGGTGTGGAGCCTGCTCGGGATTCTCTCTCTCTCTCCCTCTTTCTCTGCCCCACGCCCACTCATGCTGTCTCTGCCTCTCTCAAAGCAAATAAATGAACTTAAAAAAAAATTTACCAACTGGTCCTTTCAGGGAAAGTTTGCTGTTCCTTGAGCCAAAATGTGTCAAGTTCCGTTAAAAGAGTACAAGTCTGTTTCATTAATCACTGTTTCCTGAAGTCTTTACATAGCGTCTGATGCCTAGGAGGCGACGGAACCTTTGTCATCGGCTTTACACTGTACTTAATAATATTGACTCTGCTTTTTACTTAACGTTGCATTGCAAACATCTCTGAATTTTACTCAATAGTTTGTATGCGTGATCCTATTGTCTGTATAATATCTCGACGGGTGTAGGGGAAGAGGAGGCATGGATATTTACATTTCAAAGGCACTGAGTAAGCAGTTAGCAGACGTTCCTTCTATAATCGGAACAACCTTCTTAGGTAAGAAGTATTATCTTATTGTTACATCCGGGGAAACTGAGTTTCATGAAGGTTAAGGACTTTGCATAAATTCACATTCTCCTGTATGTAGACATTTTGGTTTTTTTAGGCTACCACCATTTCGAGAAGACAAAGAGAATCATGACTATGCTTCACACAGACTTCTCCCATCTGTAAATTCATTTCTATAAGCTAAATCTCCAGAAATGAAGTCATAATGTCAAATTTCTTCATTCGTACTGCCAAATTATTTTTCAAGAGGACATTTAAAGTCATTTTATTATTTATCTAATAATGTTTTAGAGTTACTTTCCGAAGAATAACCTAGTTAGTTTGGGAAACACACACACACACACACACACACACAGCATGCCTGAGTTATTAATATGAATCTCTAGAACAAAATCTCAGAATCAGCAGTTTAACACATTTTTCCAGGTGACGGTGATGACCAGCGACCATTAGTATTTGAGGAATCCTGTTTTTGTCTGAGCAAATTTGACATTTGAATAGCCTGGTATTTAGAAATTCAAACCATTCATCTGCCAGTAAGACAGATAAGGAAGAGTTTGCACTTTAAAACGTGTGCAGCTTAAAATAATGTGGCTATTTCCTGATGGTCTCCATAAAAACGTTTTCCTCTAATACGATATATTGAAATAAGCCAAGCGTTAGCCTCCTACTTTGGAGAAACAGCTACATTCAGAGCAGACATTTATACCTCAAAAAGGCTCAATATAATAAGCAATCAAACACCGTTCAGTCCCAATGACCTCGGCAAACATTTCCTTTTATTTCTCATTTTGGAAAAAAAAAAAGTATTTTCTACTACTATTTAATCTTGACTTGCATCTGAAATTGGGTATGTTTGTTAAGAGCGGAAAGGGGGGGCATGACAGGTTTGTATTTTGAGGGTTTTAGGTCCCAGACCGAATGTAGTGGTGGTGGCAGGTCAGGGGAAACCGTGGTCCAGAGGAGAGGTATCGCATGAGGATAACATTCTTGGCTCACTGCGGGGGTTGGCTCTCTAAAATGAACTGAGGTCATTTGTGCAATGGTCTCTAGCCCAACCAATGGCCGCCTTAGGCTGCCCTCCACAAAAGGGAGGAAAGTGAGGTGGCTGGAAAGAACGTGGTCTGATTCTCTCCCTAACTTGGTGCTTTACGTATCCTCTCTGGATTGGGGCCATGTCAATCTGTTTTTCGTGGAGGCTGTAGGGGACAGTGGACCTGGGACATTTTCCCCAGCCCGGCTGACCTGACTCTTCTGTCCCACATCTCATCCAAATGTCTTTCTATATCCCCCACTGCTGCCCCAAAATCATATTTCAGTATTTGTAATTAGAACTGTAAGCAACCCCCGGGATTCCAAAAGTCATCAAGGAAAACCAATATTGGAACACTAGTCTTTGAGGCAGCAAAACGTAAGCAGTGCCTTTATTTTCGCTCTTTTTGGACCCTGTCATGCCCCTAGCCCCTCACCCATCCCTTCTGTATTCACTTCTTCATCCCTCTCAGGCTGTGAGAGTCCCTACCTGAGCACTATTTCCTGGCTAGCAGAACACACGCTATCTGTGGGGTGTTAATACTGACCAAAGCAGCCAACAATGGATAGGGGCTATGTGGGAAAATAGTCTGGAACCCTTGACTGGAGGTGGGATCATGCTGTGAGACCTGTTCTGCACTGTCTCTCAGACCGCCCCCAGCGGGGCTGAGATCTCGTTTCCCAGAGGAGCCCTTGCTGAACATCCACTATTGGGTTTCTTCTTTTCTCTGCTTCACTCCCCCACCCTCTTAACCACACCTCCAGGGATCAGAATCAGCCTTAAATATCTGCCCTTGAATCATTGTCTCGGGGTCTGATTTTGGAGAGAACTTGTCAGGACAGACGCTCCCAGCAAGGCTGGACAGCTGACCTGCCCCTCTCAAAGGGCTCCCCGCTTTCTCTTCGAACCAGTCTCAGTCTTACTGGTTCTTACTTCCATTACCTCTCCTGAGGCCATGGCTCCCTGGCATGGAACTGGCACCTGACTGATATTTATTAAATTAATATTAATGTCATCACTGGAAATAATCATAGTAACACATGTCATTGAGAAGTTTCCCTGTGCCAGATAATGTGCTCATATGAATTCGCTAATCATTCCATAAGCTTTGAATAAAATACTATTATTGTTATTATTATCCTCGTTTTGGAGAATGAGAATACTGGCTTGGTTGAGGTAACTGATGGGACAAGATGGGTCTGGCTTCAGCCACGCTCTTAACCACTGTAACTTCCCAGCATTTCAGCCTGCCTAGCACAACACGGTAATGGGCATTATTGATTGAGAGGATGAGACATAGCAGTCACAAGCCCCTCGGTGGAATTTTCCGGTCCCATTGGTTGGGAGTATTTGGGATTTTTTATAGCCCACAGAATATAGAATAGTCTCGGTGCTCTTTCTCATGTATTGGCCTCTGATTATCCTGTCCTCTGAGAGTTGCCCAAGAGTTTATGAAGAAGACCTCTGAAGCTCTTATGAAGCAACTCTGAAGAGTTGCCCAAGAGTTTCTGAAGAGTTGCCCAAGAGTTTATGAAGAAGAGTTTATGAAGAAGAGTTTATGAAGAAGGTCCCGTGTTTGTTAGGCCACCAGCCTTTGTGGTAACCCTGTGCGGGAAGAGACTCAAGCAAGCACCTCTCCCTAAGGAACCCGGGACAAGTAGCCTGGACACTTGGGGTCTAGTTCTGACATCACCACCAAGCAGCTGTTTGATATGGAATAAATTATCAGATCCTCTTGGGGGTTTCCATTGTTGCCAATGGAGGGGGTTGGGGGAGCTGGTCTTCACAATTTGGTAAATCTACGAATCTACAACCATTCCTTATCGGTCCTTATGAGTCGAGAGGAGAATCGTTGCTTCCACGCATGTTTCTCAAGCTATCGAAGACACATGTGTGATTTTTCTTCTCTCCAGATTTTGCTATACCCCTTGACGTGGTTTCATATCATTGTCAATCTGTAACTTTCTAGAATATGACTGTTCAAAATACAACCAACTATTGCAAATGGTCGGTGGTTCCTTGACCACTGCATTCGCTTTTACCTGTCTTTGAACGTGAGTTACAGCACTTTTTAACACTATGACCTTAACTGCTATTTTTATGAACATTTTTTTCCCTAACTGCACTTGAACCTGAGAATTGGGTCTAATTCGTCACCCGCATTTAGTGCTTACACATACCTTGCGTTTAGTAGAAATCGATACGTGTTTGTTGAACTCCATTTAGCAGTCAATGTGTCCTTTCCTCGCCACATTTACAAGTCTTCATGCTCTGTGATTCAGTGTAGAAAATGCTGTTGCTGTGGACAACTCCTAAAACAAGCCCCACCCTCACCATCATATTGCCTGAGCGGGAAAAAAAGATTAATATATTCTAGTCTCAGATGTAAGGGCTTCTCCTTCTAAAGGTCCTGAGAGGCAGTACAGTTAGGGGGCTGAAGATGACAATTTCAGTAGAGCTGGGGTTGAATCCAGCCTCTCATAAGCTGTGTGCCCTCCAGACTATATCTGAGCCTAAACTCGCTCATTGCCAACGTGGGAATTGATAATGCAAAATGACGACTGGATGGGTTAGATTAGGTACAGTAAGTCGAGTGCTCGGCACCAAGGCTGGTACCTAGTAAGTGCCAGACGTGATGGGGCGCCTGGGTGGCTCAGTCAGCTGAGCGTCTGACTTCGGCTCAGGTCGTGATCTCGCGTTTCGTGGGTTCAAGCCCCGCGTCGGGCTCTGTGCTGACCAGCTCAGAGCCTGCAGCCTGCTTTGGATTCTGTGTCTCCCTCTCTCTCTGCCCCTCCCCTGCTCACGCTCTCTCTCTCTGTCTCAAAAATAAACATATGCCCACAGAAACAAGAATGACAACGCACATTTCCGATTAGCTCTGACTGAGGGACAGAGGAAGAGGAAATCCTACTTTTACGAACATCAAGTTAACTCATGCTCCCAAAGACCCCTAGTGCTATCTCCTCTGCTGGGAGAAATACAACTAGCTGGCCGAGGCAGATTTTATGATCCTTGTTCATTTTGATTCGGATGCAGAGAGTGGGGAGGGAGGCGAAGGGAAGCGAGAGAGAGAGAAGGAGAGAGAGAGAGCGCGCGAGAGCGAGAGCGAGAGAAGTAGGTAACTGTGTTACACCTGCTCCGTGCATGGTACAGATTCACAAAGGCAACGACAGCTACATTCCCGTGTATCTTGCTCTGCACCAAATATAGCAGGATCGTTGTAGACATTTGGCAATCTCTCTCTCTCTCTCTCACACACACACACACACACACACACACACACCACATCTTATTTGACACAAGGGAAGAAAAAGAACTCTTCAGAGCTTCTGAGACATGGACAGCTTCATCTGAGAGCTCGGAGGTAGAATGGAAATTTCAGTTTTGGGTGAGCCACTTGTTTGTGCAGCCTCACAAAGTCCATTTTTCTCCCTGACTGATCCCATTTTCAGATAGAATCATCACATGTCCAACCGCAATTGCCTAAATTGAATACATGTGACTCAGAAACTTGGCCAAGTTTGTGGAGTATTCTTTCCAGTTAGAGACCAAGCTAGTGATTTTGTCATCGTCACGAGGACACGGCCACTCTTGGTCAAACATCCAGGACTCATTTGTTCTCATTAAGAAATAAAATTACTGGAACATATGACTGGGGAGAAGGTGCAAACGCTGCAGAGCGTTGGGGAAGGTGGCTCACAGACCTTCAAAAACAGTGGCTTCTGGGGCGCCCGGGTGGCTCAGTCAGTGAAGTGTCTGACTCGCTTTCGGCTTGGGTGATGATCTCGCAGTTCGTGAGTTCGAGCCCCACCTGCTTCAGGCTCTGCGCTGACAGTGCGGAGCCTGCTTGAGATTCTTTCTCTACTCACCCCCCTCTCTGCCTGTACTCCACATGCTCTCCCTTCTCTCTCTCAAAATAAAAACAATAATAAGTAAAAGAATGGTGTCTGAGTCTTGCCAACCTGAACCCTTCCTTTCACGTCTTTCTCTTGTGGTTATTCTGCACACTGATGGCAGAGTGATTTCCTTAAAGTACAATTTGGATCCAGCACCGCCCAGGCCAAACGTCACCTCTCGCATTTTGACTTTCAGGACGCGATTTGTAGAGAAGAGGGCAAGCGAACTGGTTCCTAGAGGATTGGCGGGATTTCTATCGGGTGGGGCCTGGTGGAGGTAATCCAGGGGAAGGGAGACAGTATGAGCAGACAGAGAAGGCAGAAGGAGTTTGGGGAATAGCAAGTAATCCTACCTTGTTGAAGCGCAAAGTCTCTCTAGTCTCTCTAGCATCGCTAATGCTGCAATGCTAACATTTACCTTTGGAGGTCCTTGAATTAGGTAAGATTAGATCCTCTGATAGAAGGAACTCAACGTAAAAAGGGAGGGATGAAGACTAGAGAGAGAACAGAAGGGAGGAGCAAGTGAGAGAGAGACAGAGGGTGAAGGAGAGATGTAATAAAAGAGTAGTAAGAAATTTAAGAGGAGGATCGTACACGAGTCCACAGTCACGAAGAACGTCCCAGGTTGCATCGACACTCACTGCGTACATTTCAACCTATCTTCTACAGGTGAGACAGGCGTATAGGGTTACTGGAAACTGGTTCATCTTGGAAAGTATGGATCTCTGGATGATTTCTTTTCACGCTTCCTAGCCTGCCTTTATACCTGCTACCGAGGTACAAAAGACGGGGAAACGTTTGAACGTCGTGCAAGGAGTTGTGTGTTGAATGCATTTCAATGAAGTTTCAGGGTGCTTGCCCGGGTTCTGTAAAACAGTTATGCAGAGTCGCTCTGACCCCACTCCTCTCTAAGACCCTGTCTGTAACTGTCCGTCAACGCCCACGGGTTCTAACCCCTGCCTTTATTCCCTTTCCGCTCCTTCAACTTTCTTCTAGCCCGTTTGGCAGCAACCGCACCGGCCGCCTTAGAGTTGCCGAAACAAAGCAATCTGAACCTTACTCAGAATCCTTCGCTCCTTAGCCTCGTCACTAGAAGGTCTATGTTCTTGAACTTGACAAGACTTGCTTTTTCTCTTCATTCAGTTATCTCAAATGACACCCCCTAAGGAAGTCTTCCCTAATCCTGCTGGCAAAATCAGCCCCCCCACCCCCATCACTCTCCTACACACCCCACTGTGACTTACCTCCACTAGGTTAAATCATCTTATTTATTCTCTCGTCTACAGGTTGGTCATCTATCTGGTAGGTAGATGATAACTAGTTGTAAAGGTAACGGGGCAGCAAAAGACCTTGAATAAGCATCAAAACACTGAAAAGGAGCAAAGATGGAAGGCAGCACTGACATCAAGACTACAGTGATCCACACAGTATGGTGTTGCTGATAGAATTCGACTGTAGCTACATAGATCCATGGAGCAATGCGGTGCTTGGCCGTGTACTCGCACGATATGGTCAACTGTAGCCACTCTGCTCTCAACCAGGTAGAATACAGCTCCTCAGTCCTGAAGGGTTGGCCGAATATTAGTCACTTCCTCCCAAGAGTATGGAAACGGTTGGGGGTGGGGGGCGGAGGATAAAGTAACTTTACTGTGGAGAAACCTGACAGACGTGACCTCGGCCAGGAGATCAGGGTCCACATCACCAGTGATAAGCCATTTTGGTACTACGGTCTACTCAACACGGTGTGATGGAAATGCCACTTCACCTTGTGATCTCCTCCCCAAACCCGTAACTCCAGTCTAGTTATGGGGAAAATATCAGACAAACGTCATCTGAGGGACATTCTATAAACCACCTGAGCGTCAGTCGTCAAGACTGTGACGGTCATCAGAAGCAAGACAGGTCAGAGCGACCGGCACGACCAAGAGGAGCCTCGGGAGGCAAGACTACTAAATATAGCGTGGTGTCTTTAATGGGATCCTGGAACAGAAAATGGTAGGTAAGACCTGGGAAACCTGAAAAAAAAGTATGGGCTTTAGTTAATAATAATAATACATATATTAATAAAATACATATTATTATAATAATATAAGAACAATACAGAAATGCTACTTTAGAAATTGTGATAAATGTACTTTATTAATGCAAGGTATTAATAATTAACAAAGGGGAAACTGGGTGTAGTGTATCCAAGGACTCTCTGTGTTATTCCCGCAACAATTCTCTAAATCGAAAACTGTTCCCAAATGAAATTTTGCTTAAAAAATAACAAACTCTTAGGTGTCTTCCCTTTGAGACTCAATATGAAATAAGAATATTACGATATTTTTAAATCCTCCAAAAATAAACACACAAACCAACAATGGAAAACATTAGCACACCCAGGGAATGAAAACCGTCTCTCTCTCTCTCTCTCTCTCTCTCTCTCTCTCTCTCTGCAGGCCCTCACTCCATGATGGGTTTTAGGACCACGCATTCTAGCACATTCAGATACTAATTTTTTCCCTAAAAGTTTTCGTGTATGCCTACTCTCCACTGCCTCTGCGTCTTTATGCAGATTGCTTCTTGTACCTGAGATGGCCTTCCACATTGAGGGTAAGCAGTCAAATGCTACGCCATCGTAAGACCCTACAAGAAGACTTCATCGTCTTCTGTCATCTTGTCCCTAATCTATCCAGTCTCCCCAAGTAGGAATGAAGCTCCCGATTCCTGACGCCTTCAAGCACTTTTCACAGCACTTTTCGCATAGCGTGGCCTTTTATCTTATTTTTTCCGTGTCTCCTCTGTCTCTGCAACGTTATCATCTCGATTGCAAGACCCGAGGTTCATTTATCGTCGCGGTCATGCAGACCCTTGCACAAAGCAGACGGCTGCTCACACGGCGGGCATTTGATAGCATACCTGCTCAATTTCTACAGGAAAAAAGCACAGTTCAAGTCTATTAGATTATACAGACATTCTCGACTGTGTCTTAATTTCTAACCATACAGGATAGATGGGCCTTGTGAGATTAATTTTACATGAGCAAGGCAGTTGATGTCAAAGGAGGAAAAAAAATCAACACGGGCTTCACTTCTGATTTTGACACATGTATTTTCTGGGGCCCCCGGGCATCAAAGGCTCTCCCTGCAAGCTTTGATGCATCACTTCATCACTAATGCAGGTCTTTCTCAAACTCCTCCTGTTCACAACATCCAGCTTCCCTTGAAAGATCTGAACAAATGTCAATTGCTTCCTGTTCCAGTTCATCACTCAAGATGCCTGACAGCATCAGATTTTAATGAATGCCACCAGAGCACCCAGTCCCCCTACCACCACCCTGTCCCCTTCTAGGCTCACAGCCACAGGAGCACCGCTTTGACGATGTGGATACAAGGGAGTCTGTCGGACAGATGTAATCACAAGCTACCCTCCATTTAACAACCCATTTAGCTGACGTGATGTCCTTTCGGCTAGGTGTTCGTGTACTTACCACTGTTCTTGACTGCCTGTAAAATTCTAAACCGGACTGAGCCATTTTTCTAAGCGTGTGCGGTGGTCATGTTCCTTGCGCAACCATCCAAGGTTTTTAAAAACGCTTCGTTATCTATCTAAATCGAATTACATTTAATTCCGAGTCTGTGCTCTTCTGGGTGGCAAGAAATTCAAGCTTGGTCATGTTTGAGGACTCCCCTGTTTCTGGGGCTCCAAACACTTGCTGAGGTTTTCTGTAACATCCAGATGATAAGGAGGAGGGGATAGACAGGTTTAGAGAGAAGCTCATGGCGGGGCGCCTCGGTGGCTCAATCCGTTGAGCATCCGATTGTTGATTTCAGCTCAGGCCGTGATCTCGCGGTTTGTGGGTTCAGGCCCACAAACGTCGGTCTCTGTGCTGACAGCTCAGAGCCTGCTCGGGATTCTCTCCCTCTCTCTCTCTCAAAATAAATAAATAAACTTTAAAAAGAGAGAGAGACAAGTACATTGTGATTGTCTCTTAAATGTCCTCTATCTGAACTCAGGAGTTACCTTAATGATTCAAGGATGGGTGACCTCCTCCTGCTCATTGCCAAACGGGCATCTTTTGAGGTAATTCTTAGTGCTATTCAGAAACAGCTACATGGTGCGGGGACTCAGTGCAAAAAAGCAAACTCAGAGCCTCTTGTTCGAATTTATTCAGAATTTCAAGACGGTGAGAGCAGGGCTTTAAACCAAGTCCCTTCTGAGCACGGGCCTGTGCACGCACATCCACGGAGCCTAACCTGCTACCATATTCTTGATGTCAGAATCCTGGGTCACCCCAAGTCACCTTATAACAGTTCCGGTGAGGCTGGCTCTCTAAGGAAATAGTTTCTTGTCAGTTACAGGAGCCACAAAGCCCAAGTACTCTTGCCTCTGGACCGGCCCTCCACCCCACTCTTTAAACAGTGATCTGTTCTCCTCCTGGGACAGTCCAGCCCTTTGTCTTCTGGGACTTCAGTCCATAAAAACAAAGCCCCTCAAACCCCACCCTGGAGTTTAAGGTGGCTACACTTCCCCCAGGATATTGCCGTACAAAGTGAGTTCTAACAGCAAAGGCATCACCAGGGAGCTTGTTAGCAATGCAGAATCTTAGACCACGACCAGACCTCCTGCATCCAAATCAGCGTTTTGACAGGATCCGAAACCCTAGGACTCAAAGCATCGCTAATTCTCCTTGGGATAGAGGGCAAGGAGGGGAAAGATTAGTACTTCTTGTGTTTCCTTCTTCCACACCGAGAAAAACGTACAAACGCGTTGCTGTACCCAATGTATGGTAGCCAAGGAACTAGTTAACAACAGAATTGAGTCCCCGGTGTAGAGCCGGGAATTGCAAACTCAAATGCATCTAAGGGTCAGGAAGGTAACTGAAATGGGGGAGCCGGTTGTGGGTGAGGTGGTGGGGGGGATGCTGGAATTGGGGCAGATTGGGGAGAATGTTCTCTGACATAGTCATTGTGGTGGAGAAGCATGGATCCCCTGCCATGGATCTTCTCCCTCTTTTTTTTTTTTCTAAAGTTTATTTATTTATTTATTGAGAGAGAGAGAGAGAGAGAGAGAGAGAGAGAGAATCTCAAGCAGGCTCCACGCTGTCAGAGCCGAGCCCGATGTGGGGCTCGAACTCACGAACTGTGAGATCATGACCTGAGCTGAAGCCGGACGCTTAAAGGACTGAGCCACCCAGGCACCCCTAAGCGTGACACTTTTTTTTTTTTCCAGAATTTCCATTGGATTGTTTTCTGTACATCCCAAATCTCAAATGAAATTCATTAAAAAAAAAAAACAAAACTACATTCTCCGTCTTATTTATGATCGCCATTTTAAACTTCCCCAGGTACTCCTATATCTTATCTATCTTTGGGCTTGCTTCTATGATCTGATTCCTTTCTTGTTCTTCTCCCGGCATGTCTTTTGACGGTTTTTTTTATTTAAGTTAGGCATTGTGAATAACGAATTTTGAGACCGACGATGATACGATGTTACTGTTTTCCCACAGAGGGAAAATAATGACGTGAATTCATTTTGGAAAGAATAAATACTAAGATGGAAAGGAGAACATCTGGGTGGTAGTCCTGACACTCACTAGGAGCTATCAAAATTCACCCCCAGGGGCCTCTGTTAGCATTAAATGCTCTCTACTGTCTTGTTATGCGCGAGAGTTTACAATTCAATGATTTCCTACTGCTATAGTGATGTACGAAATCTTGTGGAAAGGAGAAGAATAAACAGTGTTTAAGTTTAATGATACCTTTCTGAGATGAGGAAACTCAAGCCCAAAACATCAGTTAACCTGCCTATGGTTGAAGAAATTACTTAGGACTTTCAAATCAGTTTCACTGTGGTACCTTTCGGTGTATCAATAAGCATATTTGTTTTAAGAAGCATATTTATTTTAAGAAGGTTTTAAAGACGGTTAATTCAATTTTTCAGTGAGCCTTTCGTGTTGGTATTCAATGAGTGCCTAGTGAATGCTATTTATTGATTTTGCAATAAAAATAGAGGCGTGGTATTTGACTTCAAGCAAACCCAAAAGCACCAACCATACTCAAATGCCCCCAAAGTTCTGGGAACTCGAATTTTACTCATTGTAGCAAATTATCCACAACCTGTGGTCACATAAGCCTGTCCAGGTGCACACACTCATACACACACACACACACACACACACACAAACACACACATTCTTTTCTTCCATTCACACTGTTTTACTTCTGCTTTCTTTGCTGAGACTGTCACAAACATCCGAATAGGTAGCCAGTATCCAGATGACCGTGTGAAGCAGCCCTTCTCCTGACACAGGCAAAAAATAAAATGCCGGTGCTACTCATAAGTGGTATCAAAATGTACTTTTTTATACGCCGTATTGTGTACAAGAAATGTAGGCTATTTCTCAGTTATGAACATTCGCCAAATGCAGAGGTAAAGCAATAAAATAAGGGAGGCCTGGGTGGCTCAGTTGTTGGGGTTGGGCGTCCGACTTCGGCTCAGGTCATGATCTCCCAGTGTGTGGGTTTGAGACCCGCGTCAGGCTCTGTGCTGACAGCTCGGAGCCTGAAGCCTGCTTCAGATTCTGTGTCTCCCTCTCTCTGCCCCTCCCCTGCTCACGCTCACTCTCTCTCTCTCTCTCTCTCCCTCCAAAAAACAAAGATTAAAACAAAATTTTTTTGAATAAAAAAATAAAACGCATGACTATAACGAAACGCCTTTACCTGGGTGTCTTGAAATTTTTACTTTGAAATGTCAAGCTTTTAGTCAACTATAGAGAATATATTTTGCAAACAATCATCTATTTGTTGTGAATTCACCGTTTTTAAATTTATTTCGTTTTTTATATTTCAGATCTAGTTGAAGCTTCTTAGGTAAATAGACCCTTTCCATTCTTCACCCTCTTTTCCCCAGAATTAACCAGTGGCCCACGTGAATATTTACATGCATATTTTTTTTTAAATTTTTTTTTCAACGTTTATTTATTTTTGGGACAGAGAGAGACAGAGCATGAACGGGGGAGGGGCAGAGAGAGAGGGAGACACAGAATCGGAAGCAGGCTCCAGGCTCTGAGCCATCAGCCCAGAGCCCGACGCGGGGCTCGAACTCACAGACCGCAAGATCGTGACCTGGCTGAAGTCGGACTCTTAACCGACTGCGCCACCCAGGCGCCCCTACATGCATATTTTAAATTATACTTTATCCATGTTCATAAGCCATACATAGATTTATTTTGAATGTTTTCAAATTTATATAAGTATTACAGGGGCGCCTGGGTGGCTCAGTCGGTTAAGCGTCCGACTTCAGCTCAGGTCACGATCTCACGTCTGTGAGTTCGAGCCCCGCGTCGGGCTCTGGGCTGACGGCTCAGAGCCTGGAGCCTGCTTCCGATTCTGTGTCTCCCTCTCTCTCTGCCCCTCCCCCGTTCATGCTCTGTCTCTCCGTGTCTCAAAAATAAATAAACGTTAAAAAAAATGTGTTTAAAAAGTATTACATTTTAAGTATTTCTCTACAATTTAGATGTTTATCCGAAATTTATATCTGGGGGATTTTTCCATGCCGTTAGAGGCAGCTTTAGTTCATCGTTATTACTGCTGTATTATATTTCATTGTACGCGTGTATGAATTTGTCCATTCTCCTACTGGTAGGCAATTAGGTTGATTTTAATTTTTCTCTTTTGGAAACACTGTCATCGGTCATTCTCATAAGCCTGTTCTTGGCTCCCCGGGTAAGGGGTCCTCTAGTGTATTTCCCTACAAGTAGAATTGTTGGATGCTGGATATTCTTATGTTCAATGTTATTAGATAACGTGACTTTTTTTTTTAACGTTTATTTATTTTTCAGACAGAGAGAGGCACAGCATGAACAGGGCAGGGGCAGAGAGAGAGGGAGACACAGAATCGGAAACAGGCTACAGGCTCTGAGCCATCAGCCCAGAGCCCGACGCGGGGCTCGAACTCACGGACCGCGAGATCGTGACCTGAGCTAAAGTCGGACGCTTAACCGACTGAGCCACCCAGGCGCCCCTGCGACTTTCTTTTCTCAGGTGATCTTACCAATTTATAACCCCGCACCCCCTGTTGTGGCAAAGAGGTCCCATTGCTTCCCATTCTCGCCTAATGTTTTTTTGTTGTCAAATTTGTTAAGTTTTGCTGATGTGATTGAGAGTAGAATGGTATCTGGAATTTTAAACTTGTCATTTCCCTGATCACTAGTGATATTGAACCTTTATTTAAATATGTTTCCAAACCATTCAAGTTTACTCTTCTGTGCACTGATGGCTCGTTGGGTCTTTTTTTATCGGTTTATAAGTAAGTGTTCTTTAAATAGTTTCAAATATATTTACTATCTTCTGGTCAATGGCTTTTCTCTTCACCTCACCATGGTGACATTTCCTTAGAGAAGCTTTCATTTTTATAGTAACCAAAATTTAGTAATATTTTTTCTTTGTGTGATTTTGGGGTCTTCTGTAAAAACTCAATACGTAACTTGAGGAAAAGAAGATATTCTTTCATAGTTTCTCATAACATATTATGTATGTATTTGCCTTTCATGTTTAGGAATTTTTCTTTTTTCAGCGTTCTTGAGATATAATCGACAAATAAAATCATAAGATATGTAACGTAGACACCATGATGATTTGACGTATGTGCACACGGTGAAAGGATTTCCCTCAATGGGTTGATTAACCCATACATCTCCTCACTTATTGAGGAGTTTCATCCTTTTCAATGTTATCCCTGTGGATTTTGTGTGATACAGCGTCTCATTTCATTTTCCCACCCAGATTATATATATCTCATTCCATTACAGGCTAAAGTATCATTGTCCTACACTTTGCATTGCATTATTTTCATTTGGGGATGTGTCTGTTTCCGGGCTCTTTAGCGGATATCTTTATTTATTAGTGTGTTAACACGAGACAACTTTAACTGTATACCTTTATAAAATATCTGGATATTTGATAGAACAATGGCCTCTCCCGTGCCAATATTCATAGGATGTTCTTAGCTGTTTGCTATGCTATAGGAAGGTTGGGGTATACTTTTGAAGTTCCTTGAAAATATGAAGAAACCTTGCTTAGAATTGATTTCAATTCATAATTTAACATACGCAAAACCGGTATTATCTTACTAGAGTTTCCATACCACAGGATGGGCGGCTCAAAGAACAATTCTCGCGGTACTTTAGGCGTAATGTCTAAGATCGACGTGTTGGTAGGGTTTTGTGTCTTCTTTTTTCTTTTTTTAAAATTTATTTATTACTTTTTGAGAGAGACAGAGTGGGAGAAGGGCGGAGAGGGAGGGAGAGAGAGAATCCCAGGCCGGCTTTGCACCTTCAGCACAGTCGGATGCAGGGCTCAAACTCATGAAACCCTGAGATCATGACCTGAAGTGAAACCAAGAGGTGGACGCTTAACCAACTGAGCTACCCAGGCACCCCAAGTTTTGCATCTTCTGATGTGATCACGCATACGTACATTGTTGTGTTGAATTTGTTAATACTTCATTCCAAATATTTGCATCTATTTTCCTGAATGAGTTTGGCCTATAATTTGAGTGTCTCATTCTTCTTGTTTTGTTTTGATCTCAAGGTTTTAGCACACTTAAAAACAAATCCTAAAAAACAGCAAGTCTCTAGAGGATGTATATAAGATTGTTTAGTGTGACCCACTATAAACATATCTGGGACTCGTGCTTTGGGGGTTGGGATCTGTTATCTGTTATCAGACTATTCAGCTTTTGTATGTATGATTCATTTTTGTTAACGAATATGCTGCAAATATTTCATCCATTTTTCAAATTTATTGGCACACAGTTGTTCAGGGTGTTGACACTATTTTTGATTCATGCTGTATGGGTGGTTAGGTCCCACTTTCCCTTCCTAGTAGTATCTTTTTTTCCTTTTTCATTATCAGTTCCATCAGACTCGTGGCATTTTTATTAATCTTTCCATTCACTTTTGTTTATTCTGAATGGCAGGAAGGACCCCATCCTTCCAAAGGTTTGCATTTCCTTTTCATATTGAGACTTCTTGCTGCTAAGTGGCCTCCTAACTAGGGACACATTTGCCAGTCTCTCCTTTCCATGAAGCACATCTATGTGATGGATCCTCACCAGTTGAACAGAAGGCTGTTCTCCCCGTCCTTTGCACTGGGTGACTGCAGAAGACTGTAAGACCATAAAGAAGGATGAGTTCTCAGGATGGAAGGACTCTGGGTCCCTGTCTGTGGCAGCCAGGGGAATGCACCTCTCAAACCCCTGATCGTGGGGAGATTGAGTGAGGACCCCAACCACTGTGCTCTGAAAACCATCTCTGTCTTCAGGGCAATATCAACGATCACACATGCCATTCAAAGACAGCAACTGAGCTCCGCAGAGATGCTAAGATGGGCTCACTCCTGAGACAGCTGGGTCTCCTCCGACAGTTGCTTCGACTGGAAGACTCCCCATTGATCCTGGTGAAACCTTCTTGATTTGCACTGCGTTCTAAGATTTGTCCTACCCGGACCTTTTCTCCTTCCTTCTCTCCCATCTACAGGGGGCAGGCTTGCATCAGGGTCAGATGACTCTGCTGGCCTTTTCCAGCGCCTGCCACGTCTTTCCTTTCTCCTAAATCTCTAAAAAGTCTAATCCCACCTTGGCATCTGCTTTGCAGAGGACCCAAACTGACACAAGTGGCGACAGGCGTGGCGTGGGTAGTGAGCAGTAAGGTGGGGTTCAGGACTGGCAAAGAAGACAGCATCCACGACTCCTTGACACGTAGTTCAGTGGCAAAATATGATTCAAGCAGAGAAGCCATAGGAGGGGGGAAAATGCCCACAAAGGTAGCAGAGTGGCGGTTAAAGTTCTTGCTAAGTCGTGTTGACACTCTGCGGAAGCTAATGAAGGCTGTTACCACACCGTTGCGGTCTTAAGGGTGAGCACCAGAGAGGCTCCTTGGGGGCTTACAAAGAGCTTCTGAACTTCTGTCGCGGAGGAGGGGACATGACTGAGCAGCAAACAGCACACTTAAGATCTGATAGGATTTCAGAGCTCCAGAGACTTCAAATGCTCAGTCGGGAAGGTCTGCATTGCTAAGTTAGGGCCACGGTTGAGGCAACTAGAGACCCTGACGTATGGAATGGGGGGCATCTTGATCGATGTCCCAGGGGATGTTGGTTCTGCACTGACACTTCAGAGTTCCCAGAGGTGGTCCCTCCCCAGCGTTGTTTAAAAGACACCGTGGAAGCCCTATTCCCCCTTGGCAGATGCCTTTTCTTCCTCCTGGCTGGTAGGCTGGTAACTAGTAAATCCCTACATAGACCGACAGGACTATTGGTGGGCCTGGTGAATAAGGGAGGTTAAAAGAGGAGGGAACAGCAGTAGAGAACGTGTACCAGCAAAACCCAGAGGAATGTTTTAGAGGTTAGATTTTTGAGGGTGCTGACCATGGGAGCTAGAAAGTAAGACTTTCTCAGGACATGGAGTTGAACATTTTGGCAGGGACCCGGGGGGATGGCTTTCAAGGTCCTGAATAAAGCGATGCTCAGCCCTGAGAGGAGTAGGAAATCCTAAGAGGATGGCGAGGGACACGACCAGGGTGGGGGAAGTGGGCTTGCTGGGTGGATATGTTCTGAAAAGTCAGAAGATGTGCTAGAAGTTGATCTTTCATAGGAGGGCGGGAGGACCCGTGAGTCCGCAGGATCGTCAGGGACTTGCTGATAAGGACACCAGCATCACCAAGATCTGTGGTGGCCTGCTCGGAATGCCAGGCTGATGGCAGGAGAGGTGTTCACAGGTCTGGGCACGCTAATATCCACAGAAATGGTGGCACCCCAAAAGTGACAGTATTAGGAGGTTATACCCAGCCACCATAAGCTAAGGGCCACAGTTACTACAATGACAAGTAAATGTGGGGAAGCATTTTGAAATGAAATAGACAAGCAGGCAACATCCACCACCAAAAGGACAAGAGTTGGAGGAGTAGAAGAGTGAAAGTGGTTGTTCTAATAAAAAGTTATTTTGGGGGGTGGGGGGTTGGTGCCTGGGTGGCTCAGTTCATTCTGCACTTACAGCCTAGAGCCTGATTGAGATTCTCTCTTCCCTCTCTCTCTGCCCCTCCCTGCTTGTGCTTTCTCTCTCTCTCAAAAATAAACTAAAACAAGTTATTTTTGTAATGTTATTTTAAAAAAATAAATTATAGACTAGGTTTTTGCAACGCCCACCCCCCCTCCCCCCAAATTCTATCTGTCCTTGAAAGCTCAGTGCTTTCGACCCATGGCCTTGGGTAGGCCCTTTTTTAACACTCAGAGAACTACCCTAAACACTCTCATAGTCCTGAATAACCTATATGGAATTTTATCTTAAGATCACGACCTGGGCCTTCTACATAGATCTTAAGTGTCTCTTAGATACATCAGGGATTTCAAAGTCATCTACTCCAAATCTCACTGGTCAACAGAGCCACTGGGAGATCCTGCCAAACAGATGAGATCCTGAAATCTTATTCTCCACTACCCACCCCACTTACTGGACATGAGTTCCCCAAACTTCACAAGTGATCAGACCACGGAGGAATATGGCACCACAATGGATGCTGCAGTCATAGACACATGGACAGCGCTCCCAGCAGTGACAGAGGCTCGGACAGACTTCCTGTCTGAAGCCTGTCCTTGTCCTTAAGTTTATCAAGTGAAGGAGAAGTCATATGTCTCTATTTTGGAGACTAGTAAATAAAGTTTCACAGATGAATAATTTGTCTAAGGAGAGAAGACGGACCCCACAGTCAGGAAGAGGGTGTTTCAATGCAGTTATGTGGAACTTCATGAAAACAGCATAGAGGGAACTCTATTTTGTCTTAGTAGGGAATCAGAGAGCTAAAGGAAAAGTGTCCACAAGAAGAAATGTTTGAGGAAACGAAGGCTCGTCCAATGTCATCCACGTATTATACGTTAGGACCCGAGATCTGGTCTTCTTTACCCAAAGCCTGATTGTGTTTTATGAAACAGGACAACTGCAGGACAGATGGTGGACCACAACAGATGACATCGCCTGAAGTTTGGCTGTAGTTTGAGACCTGCAGGCTTTGGGTGTGTTATGGGTTAAACTGGGTCCCCCAGAAAGATACGCTCAAGTCCTAATTCCCAGGACCTGTGAGTGTGACCTTATTTGGAAATAGGGTCTTTGGGGATGTAATCAAGTTACGAGGAGATAGTTGATGGGCCTTAACTTCCTCTTTGAGCGTCCTTAGGAGGGGAGAAAAGACACAGACACCGAGACTGGGACACAGATAACAGACACACGGCCACGTGAAGAAGACAGAGGCAGAGATCGGAGCTAAGCTACCACATCCCAAGGGTCCCCTGGGGATACTGGAACCTGAAGGGACTAAGGAAGCATTTTCCCTGAGAGCCTCTGGAGGAAACGTGATCCTACCAATACCTTGGTTTTGGACTTCTGGCCTCCAAAACTGTGCAGGAAAATATTTCCGTTGTTTGAAGCTACCCCGCCGTGGCATCTTGTTGTAAGGGAGATAAGAAAGATAAGACAGAACTTGAGGACAAAGGAGAAAAAAAAAAAGAAGTGTGCGAGTTTCCAATGCCTGGAGGCATTTCTGGGTCCTCCTTCCGTATAAAGGTGAGCCCATCCTTGGGCAGTCACCGTGCCTGTCCATCACGACAGGTCGTGTGTTGCTCACACACAGGCATGTTGAATGAGGCTGGATGGAGGCACTGTGTTTTGGGATTGTCCCAAGGGGGGGCCCAATGTAAATGAGGGTGAGGCACAGTCTAGGTGTAGCGGGCCCTGATGGAGGCTGAGTGGCAGGTGTATAAGACCCTTTGCCTGAATCAGTGTGGGACAGCAAGGTCAGAAAAGCAGATTCCAGTGATAGATTCTTCGGAGGACACTCTCAGGGAGTGTGAGAGAGATTTTTAAACATCCACAAAAATGCGTCTGTTTCCGGAAAGTACCTTAGTAGTGAGAACTTCAGGGAATTTTCCAGGCCAGTGTGGCCTGTTCGCTCAGAATTACACACAAAGGTGCACTGAAAACTCTGGCTTAACGTCTGTACGCGCACAGCGTTCAGCCAGGATGGCATTTTGCACTTCTGTTCACAAATGAAGGGTGTGAAAACGTGAGAGAGACGAAGAGGCTTTGCACAAATCCTGGTGAGTGTGTGTGTTGGGGCGGCGGGGCCTGGGGGCGGGGTTGCTGGGATTCAAATGCAAGGCTTCTGACGTCATGTAAAAGATGCTTTGTATACCTTACACCTGCTGGTATGGCAACAGGTCGGTGGGAAAGAATAATTACGTCCCGCATCCTCGGGCCAAGTAATACCGACTCATTAACAGCCAATCAATCAATTTGAACAAATCAATCAGTCAGTGGCTTGAAGGCTTGGATAGGATGGGATCCATATATAGACAGACGGATAGATGATAGACAATAGATGGGGATACGTGTGTGGTGGGGGGTGTGGGTGTCGAGCAATACCCTCGGACGCTGTCTGACACAGCGTAGACTGTGAACAACGGAAGCCCCTGTGTTTCCCTTACAGCTTTACCTTTTTCCATAGAGTTTTACGTCTTTCCACGAAGGAAGACAGAATATAGACATCACGGTCCTCCGGTACAATGCGGATCCTTCCATGATGGAAAGGAAGCTAACCGAGCCTAGAAATCTCCAGTGAACATGACACGCAGGCGGAGTAAAGCAATAAATCATCAAACGATCAGCCGGCGGATTCAGCCGCAAGTGTGTTTATCTACTCCCTTTTAAACAACTCTTTTAATGGCATCTCGCCGTTTCCCCCTTAGGAAATTATTTCATTGTATAATTGCCCTCGCTTCGAGTGAGATTTTCTTAATGTCCAATTTAAATGGCTGCTTTTTTTCCCGTCTCAAGTCATTGCTCTCTATTACGTTACTATTAGGCACCTTAAGTAGCTCCTCTCTCTTTTGAAAAGGATGAAATTGGCTTGTACGTTTCGTTTAGAAACGTGACCTCATTCTTGTACATCAAAAAATGTAAAGCACCCGAAGAAGACAGGCGAGCTTCCTGTTTCTTGGAAAAATGGGTGACGTTCCTGCTGGTGAGTTTGTCTCCAGCTTAGAAACAATTCGTGGGGCTGATCCAACGAGTCAGGTGGCACCAGACGCGTGGTGTTTCTTCCGGGGTCCCTGTTACGGAAAAGTAAACACAACTCATTTCTTCACGGAAATGTGAACCCCACATGAGCGGAGATATTTTGCAGAAGAGGAGAACACAATTGCACAGACAGAGGTGCTTACTGACTTCCCTGCTCAAGAACACGGGGGAATCAGCCGCAGACTCCGTGTGCAAAAGAGACAGAACCTCGAGAATTGGGGGGGGGGGGAGTTGCTCTCACAATCATGTTTTCTCGGGCCATTCATTTAAAAAAATTTTTTTTACTGTTTATTTTTTGAAAGAGAGAGAGAGAGAGTGAGCAAGCATGAGTGGGGGAGAGGCAAAGTCAGAGGGGGACACAGAATCCGAAGCGGGCTCCAGGCTCCGAGCTGTCAGCACAGAGCCCGACGCAGGGCTCGAACCCAAGAACCTCGAGATCATGACCCGAGCCACCCAGGCATCCCTCGGGCCATGTTTCTTGGGGTGCCAGATGTTTAGCAAAACACAGGATTCAAATTTCGCACACACAAAATAGCTGCCTTATTTTGATTCTGAATTCCAGGACCTTTATATTTCTATGCCTCACCTTCTCCTCCCAGCCCCGCACGCCCCCACCCTCCAGACCCTGACGGAGTGAGGCCTTGAGCATTCTTAAACGCGACTCTCATCCAACAGGATGCCACCCCGCCACGTGGGTCGGTCTGGGCCTGCGCGTCATCTGCACGTGCCCCCGCTCGGTTTGCTTCTTGATGGCCCATCGAATCCGGTTTCGGGGTTCACCCCTATTCAGAGTCACGTCTCCTCCTGTTTGCTCAATATCTGACCTCTCCTGACGCCCTCTGTGCCAACGCTGACAGCAAAATGGAATAAGGCAGCAAAACAAAACCAATCGAATCGCGAACACAAACAGCAAAGCCTTCCCCGAGCTCCTGCAGCCAGGGAGTTGGTTAATATTGTCTGAGAGAATTCAGCCTCGTGTTCACCAGGGGCATCGGTTCCCTGTCAGGACAGCAATCAGGAAATGCTTGTCTTCTACCGGAGAATGCCAGATGCCTGCCACTCCCACTGTGCCCGCAGCGCCGAAGAATCCAGAAAATCCAGCTTTGGCCGCTGGTGACACAGAACAGCCGCGAGCCCTTTTTTAGAGGAGACTGGAGGTTACGACGCCCCACCGAGAGCAGATGATAAAGGTTTGAACTTGAAACGAACACTGATGCTGAGAACCATGGGAAAATAATCTCCAGGCCCTAATGAGAACAATTTCCTTAGAAAAGAGGGTTTCGGGTAAAAGGTCACGGCAAGAAACACAGAGTGTTGGTTTTGTGTAGAAGTGTCATCCGTAAGGGTACAGGATTTTTGTTTTCCCCTGAGCTATAAAGGAAAAGTGTTCTCACCGTTTATTTAGTTAGTTATTTAAGTTTATTTGTTTTGAGAGAGGTGTGTGCGTGTGTGTGTGTGCAAGCAGGGGAGAGGCAGAGAGAGAGAGAGAGAGAGGGAGGGAGAGACAGAATCTGAAACTGGCTCTGGGCAGTCAGCGTAGAGCCCAACACGGGGCTCTGTCTCACAAACTGTGAGATCGTGACCTGAGCCAAAATCAGGAGTTGGATGTTTAACTGACGGAGCCACCAGGTGCCCCCTCACCATTTATTTAAAAAAAAAAAAAAAATATATATATATATATATAGTTTATTTATTTTTGCAGAGAGACAGTGTGAGCGGGGAGGGGCAGAGGGAGAGGGAGACACAGAGTCCGAAGCAGGCTCCAGGCTCCGAGCCGTCAGCACAGAGCCCGACGTGGGGCTCGGACTCGTGAACCGAGAGATCGTGACCTGAGCCGCAGTCGGACGCTCAACCGACTGAGCCGCCCGGGGCCTCCCTCACCATTTATTTACACAAGGCGAACAGGACGTTGATCTGCGATTTCACTGTGTGTTGGGTACGGGTACTGAATACTTGGTAGCCCTCCCACGTCGTCCCCTGTGTTCACTTGCCTTCCTTCACCCTGACGGGGACGCTGACTGTGCCGTGTGATCTTAAGACACGGCACTTAAATGCGCAAGTTCCCGTCCCAGAGGGAGGCATCAGACCTACACAGCTGGGAAGCCTGGCCGTCCGTGCGACAGAGCTGCTCGGGGCTAAGAGCCAGGACTCATGTCCGACTTAATCCCAACGAGGCGGATGGTAGCTGTAGTTCGACAAACCTCGACTCTCCTCATGTTCATCTCCACTTTTGAAAGAAGAGCCTTTTCAGGTCTAGCCCGTCCTCCTTTTTGAGGCCCTTGCTTCCTTAGGAACCATGGCTGGATCTTAGCATCTTTGATGAGATCGTCTCTATCTTTGACTCTGAAAGCCTCACGGGCCCCTGGGGACCTGTTAACTCTGCCTGGCTGTCAAGGTCCTGCCAATCAGGCCCACGGCACACCTGTAAGTCCTCCTCCCGTCCTCTTTTTCCATCTAGCTGCCTCCCACCCCAACCAGCCTGAAGGAGAAAGGCCACACGTTTCTGTTCCTTTCTTTTTGGCATTTCTCTCCGCTGGGGTTGTGATCCACCCACATCATGTGTGTGTGCCCACATTCTGTCTAACCGGCGCAACCCAGGTCAAAAGCCTCTTCAAACGTCAGCCAGAAGTCATCTGCTCCTTCTCAAAACTCCTGTATTTTATGTCTATTTATTTATTTTGAGAGAGAGAGGGAGGGAGGGAGAGAACACATGTGAGCAGGGGAGGGGCAGAGAGAGAGAGAGAGAGGGAGAGAGAGAGAGAGAATCCCAAGCAGGCTCCACGCTCAGCATGAGCCCGACCCAAGGTTGGAGCTCACGAACCTTGACCTGAGCCAGAATCAAGACTCTGGATGCTTTACCAACAAAGCCATCCAGGCAGCCCTAAAATCCCATTTTTTACGTGAGGGCTATATTTCTAGTCATTGATATGCTGGTATATAATTTAGTCTGAAAACCCTTAAACTTCCTCAAGGCAGGGCCTCCGTGGCCTGGCACAACATCTTGAAATCAGTAAGTACCTAATAAAAGCTGGTTGGATAAAAAAAAAAAAATGCATAAATCACTCTTGTTTTCTTCTACACTCAGAGGTGTGCAAGATCATTGGAGATAACTACATCTATACATCTATATGATCACTATAATTTTAGATATAAATGTAAATATAAATTCATTCAACATGAAGAATTCAAAAAAAAAAAAAAAACTAGCCCAGAAATATCGGCAACACGGCATTACCTTCCAGGCTCACACTTGTGGAGGAAAAAAATACACACTAGAGCAGTTACCAAAAGAAGTCATACTTGGAACTAGGGTTGGATATTACGTGTTGGTATATAATGTAGTTTCTATAGAGATAAAAGAACTGTGTTTGTATTCCTTTTTAGGGGCCTGTAATAAAATGTTTAATATATATGTTCCTGGGGCGCCTGGGTGGCTCCGTCGGTTAAGCGTCCGACTTCGGCTCAGGTCACGATCTTGCGGTTCGTGAGTTCAAGCCCTGCATCGGGCTCTGTGCTGATGGCTCGGAGCCTGGAGCCTGCTTGGGATTCTGTGTCTCCCCTTCTTTATGCCTTTCCCCCACTGGTGTTCTGTCTCTCTCTCTCAAAAATAAACATTAAAAAAGTTTTTTTTAACATATGTTCCTCATAATACTATTCGTTTGACAGTGTGTGAAAAGAAAGGCATTGTGTTCAACCAGGTGTGAGAAACCATGCAAAGTACCCGTCCTGCTTGGAAACTCATAAAGTGATATGGTAAGGATTCCAGAAACCAGACTCTTCCAAAGGATCGCTCGACCTTCATTAACCTTGCTTCCCAACTATTATTATCCTTGGAACAGCCTTTTGCAGATAACAACTATTCATAGCCCAAGGAAAGGGTCTCCCATGGAAAATATTTTAAGAAAACTACTGTTCTAGGGTATTACTTGGGAACAAAACCCAAACGATTTGCGTTGACTCTGCCCTTAGGGCAAGGTATTTGCAATGCTTTCTTTTTGGTCTGTAAGTGATCAAGTCACCTGTAAGGACGGTGACAGGGTACGGGAGAGGGGTGGGCCTCACCTCTGTGACCAGTGCGTACCTGTCAGCCCAGAATACAGGCGACAGGAGGGTGGGGGCTGAAAACATCCCACCACACTCTTGCTGCTGGCAAACGTCGACGCGGAGTCCGAAAGCGCCTTTGTTAGGTCTCAGAGCCATTTCTTCTGCGATGTTCTTCCTTCCGCGATTGTATCTGCTTCCTACTTCAAATCTCTCTTCTAAAACTGCTCCGGCTCATGTGGACCCCACTTATTTTCATGATGATGATTTATAACTTTATTTGAAATCCTCCAACCGTACTCCTAAGTAATTGTATAATTCTACTTCCATAATGTTCTAGAACACACTCTCCTTTCCCACCCCACATCCTGTGAAACTATATTAAAACAATAAAATAATTATGGCTGAAATTCATTGGCATCCTAGTGAACATTTAGTGCCAACTATCGCAGAATAACTAAGTGTATGATAAAACTTACAAGAATAAGTCTAAGTGCTTTAAATTTATTTGTCCTCATTTGGAATGGTGCCATGTAATTAGGATATAATCAAGTATGCAGTAAAAGTTTGCTGAATAAATGAATGCATAAGTCACTCTTCTTCTCATGGACACCCACGTAGAGGATCATCAGGGACAAATGTATCTATTTATCTATCTCGTTACATATATATACAAATATATATATATATATACACACAAATATATATATATACAGAAATATATCTATATATAAATATATAACCATGTCTCTCTACATAAGCTTATGAGCTGAATAATATATCATTATGAAATGCAATTGTGATAAAATTATTAACCAACATGAAAAACTGCAATGTTCTGGTGATAAATTCTGGAAACGCTTCCCTGATGAAAACCAGGTCCAGTAACGTAGTATAAAAGACAGTTAAGCATAACATAAGATTGGGAATAATGTAATGCTGGGCGTCTATATTTAGGATTCATCAATTCTTTAGCGAAGAAGGCTCAGCCTGAAACAGTATACAAAGGGCTTTATGCAGGAAAAGTCAAATGTCTAAGTAGGAAGGAGTGTGGCATGTTTGGGGGGAGGGCAGCCCAAGAGAGAGAAGGCCTGTCTTTACCACAAGCATGATGGTGGTTTCAAATCCACGGGAAAGAAGGCTCGGTCATGCTAGGAATCATTAAAGAAAAGATGAAAATGTCTCAGATTTCCATGAAAAGAAGATAAACCTTGAGACTCGTATTTGGATACTTGATCTGGTATCACCTCCAAGATGAGAAAGCTAAATGGAGACTGTATTTCTAAAGGGAATCTCTGTTGGTCAGGCCCCCTCCTTCCATTAGGGGAAGGTATTAATTGGGCAAACACATCGCTCCCTCTCAGACCAGCGGTTGGTTTAATAGCGACTCAGCCTATTGGTTTAATGACTCAATAAAAAAAATGCAACATCCTCTTTTTATAATGTTTTTCACGTGTAAGGCTTCTTTACAACGAAGAGATCCAGGAGACTGAGATTTGGGTAAATGGGACACACGTCGCAGGGAATGAAGCTAGTGACAGTGTGTGTAGAAGCCCCCTTTTGAAGGGAAAAAGAAAATGATACTATAACATTAAGAAATGGTAATCCTTGTGGCACCTGTGTGGCTCTTGTGGTTGGGCATCTGACTCTTGATTTCAGCTCAGGCCATGATCTCATGGTTTACGGGCTCCAAGCTGTCAGCGTGGGATTCTCTCTCTCCCTCTCTCTCTGCCCCTCCCTCTCGCTCTCACGCGCTCTCTCTCAACTAAATAACTAAAAAAAAACTTAAAAAAAAAATTCTAGGTAGGCTTTTTTGGTAATTTTTTTATATTTTAGTTAACGAGTGCACTATGGGTTTCAGGAGTAGAATTCAATGATTCATCACCCACATACAACACCCAGTGCTCATCACAAGTGCCCTCCTTAGTACCCATCATCCGTCTAGCCCATCTCCCTCCCACCTCCCTCCATCACCCCCCCAGTTTGTTCTCTATCATTAAGAGTCTCTTGTGGTTTGTTTCCCTCCACTTTCCCAGGTAGAGTTTTTAACTAGTAGCTTAACTCAACCTCCAACTCATCAACATGAAAATGGAAAGATC
Organism: Lynx canadensis; assembly: GCF_007474595.2. Classification (NCBI taxonomy): domain Eukaryota; kingdom Metazoa; phylum Chordata; class Mammalia; order Carnivora; family Felidae; genus Lynx; species Lynx canadensis. The sequence continues at coordinate 4,175,628 of NC_044311.2, read as the reverse complement.
TAATGTAGAGCAGGTGATAATAGGAAAAACAGGGGGGATTACCCAGATATGCTTTCCATACCCCTCTCATTGGCAATACTGTTTTTTAGGCAGAGGGTATAAAAGAGATAACTATTCATCATTGTACTGTGATAGCAAAGTGAAAGCTGTGAGGTGATATGCCTCCAATAAAGACGTCCCAGAAGGGCCAACGCTGATATTCGATGTTATTATTTTTCAAAGGTTGTCATAAATCAGTCTTACCCGCAGAATCTACAGGGGATTAAATACACATTTTAGGATTAGATAGAAACAGGCTTCTTCTAAATGTTTTTCCCCCCGAATATTCTAAGTCTTTGTGACTAAAGTCTTGTTCTGTTTTACCTTCTTTTCAATTACTAGGATAAGCATTAGCACCTTTTGCATTTTTGACTTGCCCTCAAAACTAATGGCACTTTTCACTGTATGACCCAATGTAACTGATAGAATCAGACCATGCCTCTTCTGATTTCCCTCTAAAGAAAGAAATCTTGCTTTCCAGGTAGCATGTGGAACTCAAAGAAAATGGAACGGGGTTTGGTGTGGCGTATCCCTAAAATTAAAATCAAGGTATATGTTTCAAAAATGTGAAATGTCACCGAATGGACGAGGTGGAAGCCATCTTATTCCCAGGACCCCTGTCGTATCAGGACAAGAAACTGCAATTGGTTAGGTGTTTGCCTACCACGTCTCCCAACGTGATGCCGATTCATTCACAAATACCCGGAACACCTTTACCCTGCATGGTGCATGCAACAGTGTTCCAAGGGGACAACGGTGACACATAAGCGAACACATATTGGAACAGAGAGTGAACCAAACTGGTGGTAAAAACATGACCTTCCTCCATAAGGTCAAATAGTTTTATTTTGATTAAACACTACAATACAGTATATATCCATTAAAAAAAAAAGAAAAGAAAACTCTATAGCGTATATAAATTATTCCTTCCATTCATCAATTCTTCTCTTTCCCGTTACAGCTTTGGTACGATGTGATTTCGGTATATGATCTTTCAATACTTTTAGCATCACAAACTCAACACAAAGTACAAAACTAATAATCCAAATGAGGGATATTATCATCTACACAGTGGTGTTCAGTGGTAGGAGAAAATCTTACCTTGATGAAATCATGTCACTAGCTAAGCTACAAAGGCGTACCTAGCAGACATGACAGAAATATGCACCATTGACCAGCTAATGTGTGTATCAGTCTTTGTGTGTGTGTGTGTGTGTGTGTGTGTTTACAGAATACCAGCAGCGATCGTTTGGGTGTTGAGTGAATACGTTAAGTCCTCAGCCAGCGTCCCACCTTTGCTCATCTTGCCTCAGCGGCCACGAGCGATCTGGAGACACGTACCGCAGCCACAGTGCTCAGAATTTGACCTGCCACCCGGTGTGGCTCACACTTGCACAGTTTGTCCTGCAGCTAGCCGACATCACGGGGACAGTGCTGGAGGGGCAGTGTGGACCGATCAGCCTCAGGTTGTTCTGAGGGGTCGGCGGTGTGACGTTACAGTAGACAGGCATTCCGGTGGCCTGGAGAGACCCTTGACCTGCCTGGTCAGGTAGCAAGATTGGCTGTTGGTATGACTGCTGGGGAAGTCCTTGAGAGCCCTGGGTCATTGGCACCTGGAGGAAGACACAAGAGAGAGCCCTTCGTGAAGAGGTTGTGCCTGCGTGTCCGGTAAGCCACTGTGGTGTCACAAAACATACTCAAGCATTTGGGTGAGACCTAACTGGTCACCTATCCCGGACGGACCTCTAGTCAGCTGTTTTACATGGGGCAAGTCACTTAGCGTCTCCAGTTCCCTGGACCATGGGCATCATGACACCTGCTCACAGGGCCCCTGAAAACCTTGCGGGGATGATGTACCGTGCGGGGACCCTCCCGGGACTACGGTCTGGATCTCCTGCTCTGGATTTCGCTCAGTGGGGAAAGCCGCATTCCCATTCTGGTTTTATGCAGACAAAGTGGCCTGGAATCATCTACAGCAACAGAGACCTACCTCACTCTCAGCCTGCAGCTTTAGAGAGCCATGGAGCTGGAGGGAGAAACTGATGCAATGTGAATAAGGATTGTCAGCTAGGAGGGCCGAGGACAGACTTTTTATTTTGCTTTGGCTTGCTTGTTTGTGTGTTCGTTTTAGGGCCAGACGTGGCTGGCACGGCTAAATTTAATGATCGGAGCCTTTCAATAACCCTTCAGAGTATTTTGGGACGTCAGTCCCAAAAGGGTGTGTGACATTTTTTAAATACCCGGGATGGGTTTAGTCAAGAAAATGCAGTTGGTAGGCCCTCTACATGCCCTTTGAATAAATCTGAGCTGCCGTGTCTCCTTTAAATTAAAACTGTCGTGACATGAAATTTTGGAGGCTGTGTACTAAAAATGCATGGAAGCTTGTCACGAAGGCTTTTTCCCAATAGGCAAAATCTCAACGGACTATCCACAGGTCTTCGTGAATATCGCTTTAGACTACAGCATCTTCTTCCGCGAACAGAAGTTTATAGAGTTTAAATACCTTTTTAGCAGGACATTCAGAAGCCACAGTAGTAAGAGAAGCATGCGTGTCCCGTTTTCTGCTCTTCTGCTAATCTTAATTCAAAGTCAACCATCGACAGGAGCTGGGCACGGCACCCCCCACCCTGCCGACCATCCGTTACGGGGCGGACTCACGGCCTCTACTTTGGCAAGAGCTACTTTATAAACCACGATTTTCCAAGCTGCTGATGTGCACCTGATAAGAAGACATTGTTGGGTAGGAGACCATCACGCCTTGCACCGGATTCCCCGGTTGGTTGCTCATCACGTTCTGACTCTGGGAAGGCTGCTGCACTCCTATGAGGCCTTGGAACCCCTGTTGACCAGACAGGACTGGCTGGTAACCTGCCAAGAAAAACCACCTTTTGAACAGGCTGTGCCAGCAAGAACACAAATGAGATTTCATGGGGGTAAAAGCACTTGTTCACAAAACCTTCAGACATCCCAGTCTCCCCATCAGCGGGGTGTTGTCTAAATACTTCTTTCCTAGGAATGCGTCTTGTTGCTCTAAGAGGAGACAAGAGTATGATGCCAAAAAAATTCACTGATATTTACATCTTCCGGCAGAATGGTCCGGCGAACACGACGTGACAATGGTCATTTTTTTTTACGGCACAAAGACAGGAACCTCTACTGGTATCACTGGACCTCTGATATCTGTGGTTTGCTTTGTTTCAATGATATTCGGAGTATTCGTAAATTATCAAGTGGTTTTTTTTTTCTAATTAAATTGACTCATTCTCTTACTATCTCACCTTTCAGCACAAACTCATTTCACCCAGTGATCATCAAACTGCCTATTAAATTTTTATTTTCCATGCCCTAGTGAACAAAATGATTCACTACTCTAATTCAACGTCCACTGCCATAGACAAAAGGCAGCAACTGGAGAAAGATACGGCATGCTTTTTATTCTGTTTCAACGCCGGCTCCCCAGAGAATATTCTGGTAAAGCACTCCAATAAGTGACCATGTACGTTAATAATACGAAATACAGCACTTAAAAAAAAATGTCTCTGTTGTGTCCTTGGGAGTGGGTCAGTTGCTTGGGTTTCTTTTCTTTTTGAAGTGTATCACAATTTAAATCTTGTAATCATTTTAATCCCCACCACAAGTGGTTTCAAATGCATTCTCTTTCTTTTTTCAAGCTTTTATTTATTTATTTTGAGAGAGCGAGAGCAGGGGAGAGGCAGAGAGAGAGAGAGAGGGAGAGAGAGGATCCCAAGCAGGCTCCATACTCTCAGCGCAGAGCCCGACGTGGGGCTCGAAGTCACGAACCGTGAGATCGTGACCTGAGCCGAGAGCAAGGGTGGGCTGCTTAACCGACTGAGCCACCCAGGCGCCCCTAAATTGCATTCTCAAAGGAAGGGAACGGTTCTTATATAATTCCTGGGAAGAAGGTTATGATTTAGGTCAAAATGATGTGGTGATAGAAAAATAAAACAGATTCACTTCATGACGTAAAGTAAGGTCTTTCCGGAGCTTCTACTACAAACCATACTGACTACTCTAGAGAAAGTCCATCCGCTGCCTTAACACAATTCTCTGAGAGAAACATCTTTAAGATCTTAGATTGTTTTAAAACACAAACACTAAGCCATGTTTTACAACCAGATTTTAAGAATCGAAACAATCAATATGCGTTGTTAATAAATAACCTGCATTTCGAGCGCATGTGAGAGTTTTAACTTTATATGGAGGACAGGTAAAATTATATTATAGTCTTTGCAGGGGGCAACATCTTGCTCTCCTTTGGCCTACATATAATTGCCTTCACTCATCACAGAAATATTGTGGACACAATGGCTTGTGAGTAGTCCCTGAGTTGGGAGATCAGCTCCATTGGTCACACAAGCTGTCTTCAGTCTGGAACACCTGAGAACAAGTCTGGGGAAAAGCCAAGCTGGGAGGCCTGCCCTGTGCTGGCCGCTGAGGGGGCCAAGTGTGGACTTTCGAAAACCACCCTTCGATCTTCCTGTGTCCCATTGTTTTACCTTCACATTTGTCACCCTACTTCAGCTTCAAAGTGGTTTGAACCGGCTATTTTAAGTTTTTGTAAGGACATCACATATTAAGAATGTAATTAAGAGTCACGACCATCTTCCCTCCGACTACTTTGTGCCCACAGTCAAAGCCTTCCCTGGACGTGCTCTGCAGGCCTACGTAAGACTAAGAACATCGGCTCACGGGCTGCGTTCCTAGAAGGTTTACAGGTTATACAAAAAAGGAAACCCCAGCAGACTCGGGAACAAGAAATCGGGACACAGGCCATGTGACGGCCCTCACTATCTCCCAGAATGCCTCGTCTGCAGAGGCACTTGGGAGAAATTTATTTTAACACTGCAGACATACCTTGTTTCTTGGGGCTTTGCTTTAACACCCTTCGCAGATACCGTATTTTCTACAGATCGAAGGTTTGCGGCAACCTTCAGATGAGTCTGTTGGTGCCATTTCCACAACAGCGTTCGCTCCCTTTCGTCTGTGTGCTACGGTTTGGGGTTTCTCACAGCATTTCAAAGTTTTTCATTATTATGTTTGTCATGGTGGTCTGTGATCAGCGACCAGTGACTGCAACTTGCGGAAACCTCAGATGATGGCCGGCCCATTTCAGCAGGAAGTATGTTTTAATTAAGGTACGCACGTTGCGTTTTTAGACTTAAGGCTATGCTACACTTACTAGACTACAGTACAATGTAAACATGAGTCTTACATGCACTGGGAAGGCAAAAAACTTCGTTTGACTCGCTTTATTACAATAGTCACTTGGTTGCGGTGGTCTGGACCCGAACCCGTCACACCTCTGGGGAATGCCTCTCCTTGCCAACAGTCGTGGTCTATTATTTCCCTTGCCTAGATAGTCCACTCTAATGCGTATATCCATTGGCCCTGCAAAATTCTCTTACTCTTTTTCCATCTTATTATGACATTATTCCTGCCCGTATCCAACTCGTGCTAGCAAGAATTGTCTTACATGTAGGAAAACAACCTGATACGAATGTAGACAAATGATTACCCGCCGTATTCCTCCCCATTGAATTCCACAGCAAAGAGCAGACACTGTGAATACACTTTATAGTCCATGTGATGGTAAATATAATAGAGCCTTATTTCTGGCTGAAGATTCAAAGCACAGGTTGAAAAGGTGAGGGATGTCTTTGAAAATTCTGACTTCTATCTGGGCACATGGTGAAAGCCCCGTTGGGTCTTTTTGGTTCTTTTTGCGGAACATACCTAGCTAGGATGGGAACAAAAGAGGGGAGGAATGGAATGGGGGGTGGGGAGGAGGGGTGCGGTGGCCTTGCTTCAAAAGATTATTTATGTAGTTGTTTAATGAATCCTTCCGTTCTCTCAGAGTCCTCTACAAAACGTTCAAAAATAAACTGACGTAACCTATGAGGGATTCATTTATTGCACCAGCTCTAAACCAAAATTGGGATGAAGGGAAATAAGTCTTTTTTTTTTTTAAGTTTATTTACTTTTTTTGAGAGAGACCAAGAGAGCCGGGAAGGCGCAGAGACAGAAGGGGAGAGAGAGAATCCCAAGCAGGCTCCGCACTGTCAGCTTGGAGCCCGACATGGGGCTCAAACTCACAAACCGTGAGCTCGTGACCTGAGCCGAAACCAAGAGTCAGATGCTTAACCGACTGAGCCACCCAGGTGCCCCAGTTTTATAACAGAGCCGTTTAGACATACAGAAGCAGACTGTCTTGATAGGAAAAGGAAGTGCATTTCAAATAACATTCAAGGAGAGAAAAACCTGCCGGGGGGCTGTGTGGCCCCATCCCCGTACGGGCCCAGACCTGGGGGTGCGATGCAGCTCTGCCCAGAGCACTGATGCAGTGCACGACGGTGACGCCCTCCCCCGGCGAGACTTGCGGATGTAAATACTCAGTCGTGCAGAGAGCAAGGAGCCACCAGCTCTGCACTGGGGTCCCGCGGTAAACACACTTAAGGCACATAAAGATTTATGGGGGAAGCGGATAATGCTCTGCAGTTTCAAGATGAAAACTTAAGTGAGGTAAAGCCCAATTTATATTCATGAATCCCATCCATTTCTCAATAGGCTCCCCAGGCAACAGATCTGCATCTAGAATGGTTTAATTGCAGCTGCCCATTTCTTTAAACGACGTTACAGACGGTAGGTAGCAGGATGGTCCCTAAGACAGGAGGCTTTTTGGAATGTGAATCCGAGCCCTGGTCCAGAAATAGACAGACAGAAATGTGAGACCACTGACCTAAGAACGAACTAAGCGTCTGCCCAGGACACAACCCACCCAAAGGCCGAGACGGCAGAGCTGGAGGCAACCTGCTTATCTCGTCTATTCAAATGAGAAATGTGTTCCAGTTTGTCAATTCTTGGCTGTGAAATGATCACTTTTTCATATTTATTGAGGATTAGCGAGATATAATACATCTTACAAAACAGAAACAGCAACAGTGGCTGCCCTGTAGGCTTGCTATGGAAATCATGAAGACATTAGCTATTTTTATTTCTTTTTCAGCCAAGATTCATTCAATTTCCAAGTCCCGTGTATCATTTGTTTTCTGAAGGTAAAAAGGTTAGGAATGGACAAGTGCCTCCTAGCAAATAAAAAAAAAAAAAAAGCACTCTGCTGGGATTGAGGGGTTGTAAGATTTAAAATGTCTGGATCTGATCAGTCTGAAAATGTACTAGTGTTCTTAGTGAAATACAACAGTTATTGAATACTCTTTGTAGTTGCAGGAGACTTCATTAATATTCTGCCAAGGCAATGCGTTTCTCCCGATGCACCACAATTAGGAAAAATCAGAATGTAAATTGATGAGGGGCTATGAATTGGCAAGATTGTGATGGACCTATTTTAACTAGTATTTGAATACTCTGTTACAGATCCAACATTTTGAAACTGAAGGCCACGTCAAAGTAGCAACCTGTATTTTCAGGGCACCGTCGCCTCAGCTGTTGTTGGGTTCCAGATGTGAAGACGGGGAAAGGAGTAGTTAAGAGGGCAAGTGTGTACAGAACAAAGAGAAGCTACCACCTCCCCTAACCCACTCAAGCACTGTCATTTACACGTTGTGTTTATTAAGTAAAATATTCTTAATGTGGCGGACTGTCTTCAAATATGAAAATTAGTAATTTTTCATACAATAATTACTTATCTTGGAATGATAAGATGTCAATATTTTTCTAAGTTCCTAGGGAACACATGAGCTCTCTCTGAATTCAAATCCTGCTCTTTGTAAATGGCTTTGAAATAGAATTACAGGTCAGCTGTGGCAGGGCTGGTGAAGGAAAAAGGCTGATTCAGAACTGGCTTCTCCCTCTGCTGAATTTTTATAGTTTGTGCCTTGGGCCATTTTCCAGTATCTTCCCAGTTCTGGTTCTTGGTTTCAATTCCTTTACACTTTCATCTTTTTCGAAGATTTTCCATTACAAATGAGCTAACTAGCTATGTATGTTGATCACTCAGTCTCATCCAAACAGTGAATTAAATGCTTTTACCTTGTGTCATGACAATCCTGGGAGGCGGTCACTGTTATTAAATTGCTTTTACAAAAGAGAAAACTGACTTACAGGGGTGTAGGGATTGTTCAAGGACACAAAGCTACGAGGAGGGAAGGCTCAAATTTTAGTCGTGGTTTTCTGACACCAGCACCCTTGCTGATATTCCCTAAATTGTAGTACTATTTATTATACCTTATTCTAGTTCTCATACCCTAACAATTCCTTTAGTGTGTCAGGTATTTAATGACCATTTATTGCATTAATTGTTTCTCAGTAATTAAAACAATTAAGAGGACAAGACTTATGATTCACAGTTTGGTGAAGATGATCTTGTTAGTATCAAAGAAAGGAAATCAAAGGCAAAGCATAACTTCCCAGTCCAGACAAACTCATACCGCTCAGTAACAGTTTTAAAGTCTTGTTACTCAGATTAGGGGACACCAGACAGGCAGTTGGGTTGGAGTAGGATCGGGCTAAGTCAAACAGACTCCAATCCCTTCACGTCACTAGTTTCTAATAAGTTGATACTGTAGTTTTCAATTACTAGGACCATTTTGAATAATGGCACTCTTCACACTCTTTGAAGACTCTGGACTTCAAAGACTCTATATTTACTCTGGACTGTTTTGTCAAAATGATCTTAAAATATCAGACATAAAAGCAACTCATGTCTGTATTAAATGTAAGAATGATCGCTTGACTGTTCTAGGCAACTGGCTGCCTCTAGGAAAGTCGCTTGGCCTTTGGAAACAAAACTAGGATTAATAGTTTTAAAAGACCAAAACAGGCAAGAGAAAAGAGGTACACAGAGACCCTGCATCTGATCTAGAATGGCAGATGAAGGCCCGGAGGACTCAAGATTCCCCAGGCCGCTTAGAGACGGCTGTACTTTCAGAGTTTATAGATTGCTATCATTATGCTTTCTAATTCTGCGAATACTGTGGCTTTCGCCCAAGTTTTACTTGTTACTAGGGTACTGTCTCTATGACGGGTGTCCTTTTCGGCCTCATCTATCTCTATAGCATCTCGGTGCTCAAGGTAGCCTTGGATAGAGAGACTGGATATACAACATGATATCATGATATCTCTATGGTTTTCTGAAAGAGGAACCACTGTCTTAGGCTTTAGGGAGGTAGATTTGGGGTAATGGATACCCCTTGTCTGTCACCCCACCCTCACATAAGGTGAATAAAGGCCTCAATATCTTACTTCAGGCCTCCCAGAACCAGGGGGCCCTCAGAAACCAGGGAAGACACCCGACTCTGGCCTTTGCAGATGATGGCCTGTTCCAACACAAATCCCAGGTGTGACAAGGTAGGCCAACTGGGCTCAACCCTGACAAGGTGTTAATCTTTTGACGCACTGGCCTCTAGGCCAAACTCCCAATAATCTATGTTACCGAAACCCTAAGTAGGACTTTTAAAACAGAGGAGCAGTATACTGGGGTGCCTGGGTGGTTGAGTCAGTTGAGCATCTGCCTCTCGATCTCACAGTTCATGAGATCGAGCCCTACATCGGGCTCCACGCGGACAGCAATAGTCAGATACTGCTCTGTTCTTACAGATGAGGTACAATACCACAAACTGGTCCTAACTTCAAAAGGAGGAGTGCACCAAATTGCTTTTTTGGTTTTTTTTCCAGTTAAAGCCCATCGCGTTTACTTTCATCTCTGTGTAAACATCTGCCTCCACCTCATTTATGCGCCGTTTCCGCACCCTTCCTCGTCTTCTCCTCTCCATTCGTCAGCCTGTGGCTGTAGTTTCATAGGGACACGACCCAGAATGACCGACAGGGACTCTGCGCGGGGGCACGGAGGTGATGCGGCCCACGTCCCCGCAAGGACCGGTCCGTCCTGATGACTTTGAGGAAGGCTGCACCAGGTTCTAAGCGGGACCGGGCTTCCTGAAGCTGTAGCTTTCCTTCACACGTGTGCGTTTGCTCATTAGCTTTCATACTGCACAGAGCGTCCTTCTTAAAAGCCTCTTCCCTGTCCCCTGAGAACATCCACGCATGGGTCACTTTCTGATGGCAGTACGCATCAGACGAACCAGCCTATTACTGCCAGCTCGGGGGTCTCTTTGCTGCAATTATACCATACTGATCCACGTTATTGCAACTACAAAGCTGGTTTCCTCTCTCTCTCTCTCTCTCTCTCTCTCTTTAAATCAGGGCAAACATGAGAGACCTTGTTGAATGACTACAGGAATGCATCATGCATAGACTTTCAATGAACGCCTCCGAGAGAAGCTGCACTGAGTCCCGTTTTAACTGGAAGAGGCTGTCATATTATTGAAGCAATTCTCTGAATTTTCCCGGCCCCGAGTGCCGTGCTGACAGCCGGAGAGCTTCGACGACCCAGAGGGAGACAAGCCAAGCTGCATACAAGACCCGCCACCGTTTTGCTTTCTTCACGAGGCTGCTGTAAGGCTTAGAAGATAACGGTGGCATCCCCGCATCCCTACACCCTGCCAGAGTTAACCGCGGGCATCATACAGCCAGGCTGGGTGACGGCCAACTGCTGCTGAGGCCCCGTGAGGACCCCTCTTCTCAGGCGAGGCTTGGGGCAAAGTCAAGGTCGGAAATGGCTCTAATCACGGTCCCCATAATATCACCCCCCCGGTGGACATCTTCACTGATGATTTGCTGCTGATCGGCCGGTTCACACAGGATAATCGCGAGGTCAGATGTCACGGGGTTAACATCACTGTGACCAAGTGACCGTCCCTGTCACAGGGCTCCAGGGTCCAAGTTGGCCCCGGCGGACCATTTTGAAAATAAGTGCTGTGGACACAGACTCAATCTGTAGAAATCTATCCATCACTACAAGTAGAAAAACCAGTTCACAGGCAACTAATGGTGAATCAAAAGCGCCCCCTTTATAGAATGAGGCCTTCCAGGGGCGCCTGGGTGGCTCAGTCGGTTGGGCATCCGACTTCGGCTCAGGTCACGATCTCCCGGTTTGTGAGTTCAAGCCCCGCGTCGGGATCTGCGCTGACAGCTCGGAGCCCGGAGCCCGCTTCGGATTCTGTGTCTCCCCCTCTCTCTGCCCCTCCCCCGCTCACGCTCTGTCTCTCTCTGTCTCAAAAATAAATAAACATTAAAAAAAATTAACAAAAAAAGAGAAAGCATCCTACGTTATTTTTCCCAAGCAGCCAAAAAACAATGATCTTCTTTTCTTCCGCTCCAGACTGGCAAGGGTTCTTACGCAAACCTCACTCCCGTGGTAGATTTAACAGTATTACTGTTCTAGTAGTAGAGTCTTCTCGGAGGCAACAGCACTGATCTAGGGCAGGGTCAACGAGGACCTGAACTAAAGCAGGGGAGGCAGGAATCGAGAGAAGGGACATCTACTGAGAGAAATGTACGATGTGGCTTGTGAGAAACTGGCATCTCGTGGTTTCTGTGGTATCACACGCTCGACAGAAGGGGGCTGTACCACCATCGGGAAGACCAGTCACCCACGGGAAAACGGACTCTCTGAAAAACGAAAGCCCTGGTTTGTAGTGCTTGCCCATCTCCCTGGTGTCAACATTCCCACCAGGGCCCGTCTCACGAGACACATGTCTTAACAACGCGTTGGCAAGATTCTGATTGGTTTTTTTTATCCTTCCTTTTCAAATCTTATTTACTACTGTCTTTGACACTGGCATAAGAATGATTATGAGAGCCGTTCACAGGGCTCTCAGGCAGGTGGTGGAGCCCCGCCGTGAACAGAAACTTGCAGGATACCAGGATGGCCCTAGGGTGGAAGCAGGTCTCAGACTCCAGGATCAACGAGCGGGAGATGAACTCGTGGTGTGAGTGGGGGGGAAATGGGGAGCATGTGGGAGGCTCCCAGGAGATCATTTTGAACCGAGTATTAGAAGATGAGTAGGTATTTGCTAATGGAGTGGGATGAAGGGGGGAATAATCATGATAAAGGAAGTAAAACACATGGGACACCTGGGTGGCTTAGTCGGTTGAGCGTAGGACTTCGGTTCGGGTCATGATCTCACGGTTCCCGAGTCTGAGGTCCGCCTTGGGCTCTGGGCAGACAGCTGGGAGCCTGGAACCTGCTTCAGATTCCGTGTCTGCCTCTCTCTCTGCCCCTCCCCCCCGTTTGCACTGTCTTTCTCTCTCAAAAATAAATAAAACGTACAGAGCAACATGGGAAAAGCCAAGAGATGCGGGACGTACGTTTAAGGACTGTACGTATTTTGAGGCAGTAGCAGGTTAGAAATGAGAAGAGGCAGCACAGGGGAGAGAAAGGGAGCTGGGTGCAAATCCTAGGGCCTTGAACACCATTTATGAAAACCGGAACTGAAAGTTAAAAGACTGAGGGTGCCGCGTAAGGTTTATAAGCTGAACAGCGAAATGACGGATGGCCATTTCATCGAGATTCTTCAGGAGTCGCTTGGGGGTTGCATACCTGGAGGTAGGGACTCGCCTCCTGGGAGGCCGTGGGCATCACCTAGGGCAGAGACAACAAAGACACGCACTAAGAAGGAATGGTAGGGATGGAGACAACGGACACATCAGAGAGATGCTTAGCACGCGAACCGTCAGTCGCTGGCATCTAGGAGCTGCAGGGAGGAGCGGAGAAAGGAAAAGCCCAAGAAGCAACGTCAAGTTCTGTTTTGGTTAGGGGAGTTGACTGCAGTGCCCTCGCTGTGAATACAAGCGGGACAAGTAAGTGGAGATGGGCAGGAAACACGTGAGCAAAAGAGTTCTAGAGCTCAGGCCATCAGCCTTCCACAAGTACAGATTCAGAAGTCGTCGGGATGTTGTTGCACGTAGAGACGGTATATTCCCGAATGGGTGCAGACTGGGGAGACGAGCCACATGGGACCTGAAGGCATGACAGTATTCAAATACTGACCTAAACAGGAGAATGAGGAATGATGGGAAAATTAGAAGAACCAGAAGAGAATGGCGTGAAGGCGAAAAAGGGAGAGATGTGTTTCAAGAAAGGGAAACGTGCCAATGACTCGCGCTGCCCAAGTGCGGAGGGAAGAAATGACCCCCGTGGTTCAAAAACATACCGGTGATCTTGACAAAAGCAAAGGCAGCGAGGAACGAAGCAGCTGAGCAGGAAGGAAAAGGAGGAAAGGGGATTCCTTTGAAAAGTCTGACAGGGCGGCCGAGGTGTGGGCAGGGGCCAGAGCAGAGAGCCCGAGGGGCGCCTAGGGTTGACAGGCCTTTGTGGGTTTGTTTTGCCACGGTGTTAACATGGGATGGATGGAAGGGTTTTTATATTTTAGCAGATGAAGTGAAGAGAAAAAGATTTAAAAATCTGGAAAGAGAAAGAAAACGAATGCACTTGTCATGAGACACAGTACATTGAACATCAAGGGATACGCACCATCAAGAAGTTTGGGACCTGAGCGAGAGTCTGCATTTTTCTCTCCCGCCCAGCTGACAGCTTTCAGTGTCCCCTCCTCACTATTCGAGACCTCCTCTGACCCAGCAGTAAAATAGCTGGGGTCGCTTCCCTCTGCCAAATTGGTCGAACGCACAAGACATCTCAGAGAGGTCACGAGGGAGCAGGGCAGAATGCCGGAACACAGTTTGGGAAGGCAACAGAAGATACACAAGATGACTTCTGACAAGAAGCTGAAGGAAAGAGGCCCTTATTCATCTTGTGAACCCGATTAGTGTCTCATTCGCAAGGAACTGCAATAATGAAGGAAGTCTCGATTAGAAGTGAACGAGAAGCCCGTGGTCCCGCCAACTGTCCACTCAATCGATCAACAGGATCCACCGATACGATGGCCCACGCTGTATTATCTACCGAAGCAGACAATGAAGTGAAGTTCCCATAAAAACAAAAACAAAACGAGCCTCAGTAAGAGGTCTTCTGTTACGCGTCCTATGGTGATATTGTAGGACACATGGTATGTTCTGGCAAGTCTTCTGTCACACGTCGGACACCTACTCTTTGAACAGATGTGCGAAGATGCCAAGTACTGATGTCTTCAAGATTTAATCGTTCTCATTTTTCCTTAAGGTCTGCGTAGCTATTATCAGTTAGCTGTGGACTTCAGGATGCCAAAATTTAAACCTTCAATCATCTCCATTCACTTGCAACCCAAGAATGAATGATCGATTCTAGATCATTGTAATGTGTAGAGCCTACCCACAGCTGATGTTTTCCAAGAACGCCATGGAGAAGGACCTTTGTACCGGTCTCTTTATAGAGTTTGGGGGACATGACTTTCGACTCCCTAATAGTCTGTTCTCCTCATCGATATTCAACAGATGACCCCAAAACAAAACCTCTGGTACCAGATGATGTCCCAGCTCTAAGCGGCAATAAAGAGACACTTTCTGTTCATCGCCATAATTAACTGTGATAATCCTTGGCGACAGCAACAAGAAATACCTTTAATCTCACCACGTAGGGAACTGTTACATAAAAGTGTTGTTTCACCTGGATGGAGACAGTGATCAGAAATCTTCAGCCTTGTCTACACAGATACAAATATGCTTATCTTTTTCAGCCGGCTGGAATAGAAGGCTCTGGTCAACACGTAAATCTGATTTCACAATAATTAAGGTGAAAATGCAATTGTAGGACAAATGCTGGGTTCCGCAGACTTTTTCAATCACCCCTTTGGGGCAGGCTGTCTCCCCAGGACAGAGCACTTTCACTTTTTAATGGCCTGCTCCAGGGTAGGAAGAGAAAGGATGCAGATCATTCACTTGTTAATTTTTCCCTTCAACCCAAGGCATCCAAGGGTGATACTCACATTTCACATGCTTCATTGCTTTATAAGCACCCAAGTGGAGCACAGGCATTTTAAAATGGTCACAACCTTTCTTGCCTGGGGTTCCCTTCCAGGCCTCAGAGGAACCCCCTACATGGCGTAGCCAGCTGTCCAAACCTTAGGCGGAGGGAGCCCTCTGGGCCAAAGGTACCACTGCTCTTCATAAACCCACTGGGTCTAAGAGAGACGGCAAAGGCCTCAGTTTTACCCTTGGCAGGACATCAGGCTACTCCTAGAAGTACCTCTGAGAAAGTGCCATGCAAGGCCCATCCTTACCCAGCAAGGTTTGCACGCTGGCCTCTCAGAGCTTTGTGTTCTCACGGTTTCACCCGGTCCTGCCTCAACATCCTAAATCTGTTTCTGATTGACTGCTTCCCCACCCCACTGGCGCGCTTTTCCCTGGGTCCACGGTTCTCAGTGTCACCCTGTCTCTGAATAATGCGAGGGGCCACTTAAAACACAAATCACTGCTCTTCAGAGGTATTGGTTCAGTAGGTTTGGGTTGGGGCCTGAGAATGTGCATTTCAGTAGGTTTGGGTTGGGGCCTGAGAATTTGCATTTCAGTAGGTCTGGGTTGGAGTCTGAGAATGTGCATTTCAGTAGGTTTGGGTTGGGGCCTGAGAATTTGCATTTCTGAGAAATCCTCAGGTGATGCGGATACTGCTGGTCTGGGGACCACACTTTGAGAACCACTGCTGGACCTTCGTTCTCAATAAATACTTTGCCTTGAATTCCTATCGTTGAAGCCACTCGTGATTTGTCCCCCTAGAAAGCGGGTGATGGGATTTGGCAAATCACACTTCTGTGGGAGGCTCTCTCTCCTCTTTGATCTCATTTCCCTTGGCTGTAAAAGGGAGACAATCTTCTCAGTGGGTGTTAGGATGGACTGACAGACCTCCTGTGGGACACCTCCCGGTATCTGGGCACCTGGCAATGACCAACGTGTGTGAGTCCCTTCTTCTGTTCTTTGCACTTTCCATCTTGTACGATATTTTATTACTTACTCAGGTCTCCCTGCTTCCCAGGGAGATTACGACCCTCAAGGAGAGAAGGTCTACCCCAGACATCTCTGCCTAGCCCAGGATTCTACGTGCCGCACTTCTAGAACACTTATCGACAGTGTGGACAAAGCGACTGCCCTTATTATACTCACCCTACGAGAATCCTTGTGTTAACTATTATGTGACGTCACGTAACAGAAAAAGAAGCCAACAAACAAAACTTTGAAAGAAAAGAATGCAGAGGTGATGTGCTCAGAACAGAGAGCCCGAAGGCCTGTCCGCCCGCGACGGGTAGCAGGAGGCAAAGGACTTGTCCCCTCCACAGCACAAGTTTTTAAAAAGCTGACTAGATGTCAACAACTCTCTCTTAACCCCTTTGCCTTTGGGAAAAAAAAAAAAGAAGTTCCTTCTAACAGCAAGTCAAGAGGGCACAGCACTGTTTTCTAAATTGGCCTCATGCTGCTGAGCTGGGAGCAGAGACAGGCCCAGAAAAGGAAAGGGGGAGGAAATACAGGAAGGAGCTGATAAGGGGAGTGGGGGGGGCGGGGAGAGAAGGAAAAATGCATTTGAAGGGGATGATGCTTGTCATTCTCAAATCTGGTAGCATTTGGTGAGGCCTCTGGGACACCAGACCAAATGTCTATAGCCTCCCATTTCTTGAGATGTAGCTGTGAGTTTGCTAACCAATGGTAATAATCTCACGGCAGTGCCTCAACTTTCCTTTGTCCTGATAGAAAAGCAACCTACTTGGACCTCACCTGCTTTCCCTGATACAGTTCGGGCTGATTTCCCTTGTTTTTCTAATTCTCTCTTTGGCTCCCACTCAGCCTGCGGGAGTCCACTCGACTGCGGACCACGGCTCTGGAATCACCCGGGCCACCCAGCTCCGGGTGGTGAGGCTGAGCTTTACAGGGTGAAGAAGGCACTCACACAGCATCACACACAGAATTTCTCAGCAACTGGGGGCTACCTCTCATTTTCCTGTTGGTCACTCCGTCAACAGGACGGACTGGATTGCTCGGAACGTTTTTGTTTCCTACACGTTCCCAACTGAGGAACTGAGCTGTGTCGTGCTGGTAATAACCCATACGTGTTTCACAATGGAACAGGGATGGCACTGCCTTTCCACGCAGGTGAAAACTCTGTTGCTGTTATCATATTATCACTAAGAGTTTGGAGAAAACCTCTCGCGTACCTGACCTGGAGCTCACCTAGCTTGTCCGCCATAGCTACCAACAGATTTCTCTAAGATAACCCATAGGAGGGCCTTACGGAAAGAAAAGGAGAGGCTTGGAGATTCAGGGAACTCATGAGTTGCAAAAAAAACCGAAATCAAACCATCTCTTTTGAAACTTATCAGCCCAACCATATTCCAATGTTTAGATACAGATATCAGCAGTTACTAACCAAGAGTTCATATCATGGATGCCTCTAGACCACCCTCGCGCTAATCCAAACCAGGAAAAGCAAGCCTTTTGCTCACCACCTTAAAGCTAGGAGTGGCCCTTGTTAGCATACTGCTTACTGTACTCACTGAGCTAAGCACTCATCAGTGGGTACAATTATTATTCTCATTTGACAAGAGGATGCGACGAAGCACAAGGAATTGAATAGACAGGCCAGGGCCACATAGCCCTCAAGTACCAGACCGGAGTCTACTCCTTTCTCCTCTGCCCCCTACCTCGGGGGCCTGGCAGGCAACAGAATTCCACTCAAAGGATTCATCCGAAGGGATATTAATAAAGAGAGAAGTGCCAGATGAGTAGGCAATTTAAGGGACCAACTAGGGAAGGAGGCATCAAGAGCCTAATGACAGAGGGGGCACCGTTTTCACTCTTTGGCCTGAAGGTCTTAGGAGAGGAGCCAGGGTTAACAGAAGCCAGGAAGAGCCTGGCGGGGCCATCCGGAGGAAAACAGGCTGCATCCCGAGGCAGGCAGGGAGACGCCCATCTCTCAGCTCTCTGATCTCTTGCTGCCGATGCCTTCTACGACAAGAACCCACCGGGAAGCCCCAGGCCAGAGGCACCTGAGAGGCGCAGTCTTCAGAGCGAGAAGAGAAGGAAAGAGAACAGTATGCGATGGGGGGAGAGGTGAACAGAAAATAACCCCACACCCCTTCCCTCCGAACACGGCCAACCTGGTCAAATAAAGATTTTCAAGAGAGTGGATCATGATTTTAGCAGAGGTTTTATAGATCTCTCTTTTTTTTCCCCCCTTTCAAAAATGATCCTTTCTAACACCTGATAATATGTCAGACGAGGCACTTAGCATGACTGCTTGGGCAATTAAGTAAATGTTCACTCTCAAATTTGTGTGTCATTAGATATTAGGGCAGAATATTTGACTCTCTGCCCTACTGCCTGCCTTTCCATTTTGAGGAAATGGCAATGTTTGTAGGAAATTGATAATAACTTAGGAAGTAGTATCCAGTCACATCAGTGTTTAAATATCCTGTAGCGCAAAGGAAAAAAAAGTTAAATTATGATTCAGCTCAAGCAGTACCACTCATTTTGTAGAAACCCACATTTTTCTTCACTGGCGGCAGAAACGGATGGCTGAGATCAAATGGGTAACAACGGGCAGAGAATATCTCAGGGGAAATGACAAAGGGGAAAAAAAAAGGATCCAGTTTATTTCTACAATGACCCTAACTGACCCTTGCATTTCCCACGTATATTTGGTTTAGAAGGTGCCCTGTTATAAATTGAAATTTAGTACATGTAGCCGTGTTTGTTTTCCAAATATTTTAAAGCAGCTATCAGCAAGATGAAATAGTAGGAAAGGATACTTAAACGCGACTTTGAAGAAGACTTCCGTCCAATCTAAGGAGTTTCTGCTTCCTAATGGACAAATCACAGACAGGGGGCCAAAGGTTACCTCTTTCCACCCACTGGTCCTGTGACCGGTGGGGAAGTTATCTCACATCGTTGAGGTTTGTTTTGCTTCCCTCTTAACTGGGAGCTGGTCACTCCCAACTTCCTAGGGCTTTTGTGAAAGTCAAGTAGATATCAGGTAAGGTGACTAACACGTTTTTCGGCACCTGGCATTTATTACATGGCAGCTGACACCCGTTTCTACCAAACGATGCTACATAAATGAGAGTATTCTCACTTCCTCCAGAAGGTGTTTTAAACGAAGAACAAACTGGGTGTTGACAACACCAGGATGGACCCCCCCCTACCAAAACCAAAACAAACCAAAACAAACCAAAACCCTAAAAACTGCTGGAACTGGAACTGCTCCTTCGACCCGACAATGTAGAGGCAGGTTTCGGCACACCAAATTTCCTTAGAGGAGCCGAGGCGCAGTCATTAAGCGCAATTTACATACATGGATTACCATGGGTTACGTGGTTTGGATTCGTGCTCCTTTGCCCTTGGATTATGGGAAGTACAATCTCTAGGAGCAAAAAAAAAAAAAAAAAAACAAAAACAAAAACAAAAAACAAAACAAGACAGCAGAAGCAGGTCTGAATGGGAAAGCAGGCCAAGTATCCAGTAGAGCGGGGATGGAAGAGGCAAGCTGGCCGTAACCGGGGAGCAGATGTCCAGGCAGGAGTCATTTGGAAAGGCATTTGGCCCCAGACTCCAAGCACTGGGGGAACACCGATTTCTGGATGTAACTTTCGGACAGCCGGGGGACTGACTATCTCCTTTCTTTCCAGGCTCTACTCCACGTTGGTTACCAAAGACTCAGCAGAACGGGAGGCCTCCTTTTGTTCCTGCCTCTGGTCTCCTAATCAAAGCTGAGCTTGCACCTCCCATAGGCTTTGTGTGCTCCCCCTGATCAGAGTACTCAGGAAAAGGAGCGATGCCCTTCATCTAAAGCTGTCTCAGAGCAAAAGGGTGCCGAGTGCACCCTGGGCTCAGGCAGGCGCCTTTCAATCTTTTTCTGGTGACATTAATAAGCCCATTTAATAACAGGGCCCCCTGTCATCGCATCAAAGATACGACACAAAGCAGCGGCCCCCTCCTCCGTTTCCCCAGGCCTGCTGCTCTTGTGAAAGGCCGTCTCCTAACTTAAGACTACGGCGTTGCTTCCCCACATCTAGAACCCCTGGGATGTTTGCAGAGACACAGAGAAGCTTCCACTTTACAAATATTTCTAACCTACCCATTTGTACTATTTTCTGTGCTGGACGATTAAGCAAGCGATTCTGAAGAATTATCATATTTTTAATTAACATATTATTGATTCAATTATTGATTCTATTATTCTTTCAAATGCAATATTTAACGCTATTCACTCACAGTTTTATTTTTTCCCATCGAACAAGTGACATGACGTTATGTTTTCCACGTAACTGTGTAAGGACAAAAATCGTGATTTGCGAGCAAATACCTTTTGAAATGTTGGGCCTGGGCAACCCAATGAATAATAAAGTGAGCATTTTAGTTAAACATGTATTACATGCTTTGAAACATGCTCTTTAACATGATTTTGATAAGTTTTGTGTTTCGCTTCTAATTGATAAGACAAAAAGATTCATGCCATTCACTGCAAGCACTTACACACACACACACACACACACACACACACACCACGGTAGATTATAGATGGCCTCTATTCCTTCTAAATGAAAAGCCAAATTGGATACAAATGTCATCATTTTCCTCTTTTAACCTTTCGAATGCATTCATTTATTTACTCTTAATCGCTAGGTTTTATTTAATACGTATCTAGAGCACGAAATGAAGATTAAAATCCACCTGTCACTTCTAATGTTTCTGCACGTGTATGTATATCTATATACACACATGTACACATTAATATACCTTTTATGAAGATGGTGATGATCTGATTGAAATGAAGTTCGAGAAGTTTTACTTTGTGTGCCGTTCATAAGCTCCCATCACGGCATGTGTTGTCCTTTCTCTTCCTGTCCTCGATCAGTGGGTCGTTATGCGCATAAATTAAATGATGTATGGCTCAAAATTAAAACTCTTTGAAACAGGGGCACCTGGGTGGCTCAGTCAACTGAGCGTCTGCCTGTTGATTTCGGCTCAAGTCATGATCCCAGGGCTGTGGGATTGAGCCCCACGTCAGGCTCTGAACTTGGTATGGAACCTGCTGAACATGATCTTCCTTGCCCTCTGCTCCTCCCTCCCCCTTGGGCTCTCTTTCCCTCTTACTCTCTCTCTGTCTGTAAAATAATGAAAAAGATGCTTCTGAAACCGTTGGGCAGATAATTGGGTTCAAAACAAGGCATCGGTGACTGAGTGAGGGCATGCTCTCTCATCTAATCTACGCACAGCCTCCCACTCAGAGCACGTCTTCAGAATTATTTTTCTCGGGGACGGGAAGGGGCCTGGAGTGGTTACATTACTTGATGTAATAATCATCTTTATTAATTTTTTTAATGTTTATTTATTTTTGAGAGAGACAGAGACAGGATGCGAGTGGGGAAAGGGCAGAAAGGGAGGCAGACACAGAATCCGAAGCAGGCTCCGGGCTCTGAGCTGTCAGCACAGAGCCTGATGCAAACCTCGAACTCAGGAACTGAGATCATGACCTGAGCTGAAGTCGGATGCTTAACCGACTGAGTCACCCAGGCACCCCTTAATCATCTTTAAATTGGCATATTTACTGTTTTTAACAGCAAGGACTCCCAGAAACCCTTAAGTCCAGAGTCTGGGGACTGCTGTTTAATTTCCTCACTAATCTTTGAAAGAAGAACAACGATAGACGTCACTGACCGTTCATCGGTCAAGGACATTGACATTTAACAACCACAGAGGAGTGTGGATCACATCAGGACCGTAATGAGAGTCTTGAAACCTTTTTCTAGTCACTTGTACCCAGGCACATGCAAAAGACATTTTGCATAAGACTGGCTTTAGGAACTCTAGAAACCCAATCACAAAGTCCGGAATTTAAAACTCTTGATCTAGCCAGATAGGTGAACAATTCTCATTCTTGATCATTCAGATACAGCACAGTTGGAATGGAGTCCACTTCTCAATACACTCCTCCGGCAAGATTCTAAGTATTAAAAAGCAGGGGGCGAGGGGCGGGCACTGGGTGGCTCAGTCGGTTAAGTTTCCGACTTCAGCACTGGTCATGATCTCACAGCTCTCGTGACTTCAAGCCCCGCATCGGGCTCTGTGCTGCCAGCTCGGAGCCTGGAGCCTGCTTCGGATTCTGTGTCTCCCTCTCTCTCTGCCCCTCCCCCACTTTCTCTCTCTCAAAAATAAATAAGCATTAAAAAAAAAAAGCAGGGGGAGAGAGGGAGGCAGGGCTGAGGGATACACAGAAATACCTTTGCATTGATGAAGAGCCATTTAATGTCACTTAGACAAGCTCAGGTGTCTATGACCGACCCAACAGAGACTACCAATGAAAATAACGTGCTCCTTTGAGAGGTCTTTGTGAATTGAATATGGAAGGGGATCTGTCCTGATATGGATATCCTGAAGTATAAAGTCTATCATTTAAAAGGCTCTCATTTGGTTATATTTCCAGCCATGGATTTTTTTTCAGTTGCTTGTCTTATGGGAAATCCTTCCTCATCTGGTACTAATCGGTAAGCACCTATCAGGGGGAACGTTCTCCATCCTACCACCGCCACATTCACAAAGAACACTCGACCGTCGGGCTCTTGTACCCGGCCATCGACACGACACCTGTGTAACTGCAAAGCCAGGGCACAGACACCGTCTCACCAAAGTGATGAAAACGGGGTCGGCACAACCTCGCGATAAGAGCGGCCGCCTAGCTGACACTGTGCCTCCAGAGTGCTGCCGGGGAACACAAAGCTACAAATGCCCATATTTAAATAGATGTGGCCAAAGATGTGGCACAGCGCGATAATTAGTCCCGTTATTAACTCACTGAAAGACACACAGAGCGGCTTCTTTGGAGAATACAATTTTAATTAAGCGAAGTTGGTACTTCGGCAGGTGAGGGCCCTTGGAAAGCTTCTCTGATGAAATCTCACGACCGTTAGGTCCTCGGCGGCCTGGCATTATTAACAAGATCACGATGAAGGATGGAGATGAGCAGTTTAAAAATAGATGATCACACTGGTTTTACCTAGGTGTGAGAGGGCTGCCATGTGATATCTAATACCCACGACCACGAATCTAATGACGTCTCAGTGGACGCGCACTTTTTATCCTGGAAAACATTTCTCTGGGAGGAAGCAAGGATGGTCACTGGTTTATTTTGTAGGTACAAACTGTCAAGTCAGGAGAGGCAGGGTATTATAGGAAAGCCCAGCCTTGGGAAACGGGCCCCTTTGTGTCTCCTAGAGCAGTCCCTTCCCCTTGGCAAACCTCGATTTCCATCCTCGGTAAATGAGGAAGGAGACACAATGGAAGGTCTCCATCTCACAGGATGGGGGTCAGGATTAAATAGCAGAACACCTGTATGCACGGTATCTGGCGTATCGACAGCTGCTTTTATTTAGAACTTAAAAAAAATAAAACTGATTCACTGGCCGCTAAGAGCAATGCCACCCCCCCTCCCCAGGATTTGCCTCAAAGGCATCATGCTCTAAAAATGTGCCGTATCCTCAAGACGATACATTTCCATTGGTTTTTCAAGACACAGCTTTAAGTCTCAGGAATAATAAGGAATTCAATGCTGAGGCTGAAGATATGGCTAAGAAACCCGCTTCTTGAAGTACAAAATCCTTTTGATCTCACTTCAATAAAAAGTAAAAAAAAAAAAAAAGAAAAAATCTATGAGGAACGGCCTGCTGGAGGCAGAAATAATTGCAATCTAATAATGCCAGGCTCGGTTACAGAAGTGCCGTTCTAGAAGAACAGCTGATCTGGGTTCCGGCTCACGCCGTATACCGGGAGGCTGACATCAATACATCAACCGGGGCGAAGCCAGGCAGCTGTTCTCAGGCATCCTAAGCCCTTTAATTTATCTGCGGCTACGGAATCTGTGATCACCACGCAGATGATTGCCCAAAATAAAGTGGGATAAAAAGAGAGGAGGATTATATCTCGTAGAAGTAAATTCACTGGCCCAGAAAGAAAACAGGCTGGCTTTGAAAAGGCGTAATGGACTCGTGATGGAGAGCGCAGGACTATGGGGACCACCCAGCAGGACGTGAGCTCACCTCTAAATACAGAAAACACGCCGAGTCTCCGACGCGCGTCTGCAACCGACCGCCGACCAACCGCTTGGCCATCTGAACGTGAACTTTACAACTTTACTCAGTGCATTGGCTCCGAGCAAGTGGCTTTCTCTCCTTCGGCCTTAGTTTCCTCGCTGGGCAGTAGGACAGGAAAGCTGGGGTCCTGAGCTAACCCGGGTCTTTAAGCTCTCTTCTAAGAGTCTAAAAATTAAACGGGATTGTTTCATCGAAGACAATTCAGCAAGTGATTTTCTGACGCAAGCTGTTTGAGCTCTGGGAGAGGTCTCCCACTTAAATATCCTTTCTTTTGATCCCGCTGCCAAGAGGAGCTGATACCAATACCACTTCGACAGATGCCCCCGAAATGCCTCAAATCTTAAATCTGTCCAATTCATCAAAGGTTACGTTTCCGACTGGGCACAGAAACCAGCTGCAGCCAAAATTAGAACTAAAATGGCTTCAAAGAACAGCTACACTTGCTACTTTAAAAAGATGATAGTGAGCCTGAACCAAATCTGGTATTAAGTTTGTTTAAAGAAAGAGAGAGAGAGAGAAAAAAAAAAAAAAGGATCCTGCCCAATGTGAATTGGAGTTTTATTGTGTCTGTTAAGGTCCGTCTAATCAGTATGTTTGGGAGAAAACAAAACAAAGCAACCAAAAAAAAAAAAAAAAAATCCTCTTGACCTGAAGAAAGGATGGCCCCAAAGGCCTTTTACAATATTTTGTTAATGTGTATCACTCTCCAATGATTTTAAGTCACTTTTGTTCTCCTTCTTGCGTGTAATCCCCTAAGAGACGGCTTTGAGTTATTTCTCTTTGTCTGATATTTCCCACCTCGCTTTCCCCACACCCTCCAGAGTTGCAAAGCCTGCACACACAGCAGTTGCCCAATACACGCGCTGAATCGATGTTGATAGACGACCAAAAGCATCACCAGCCGACGGTAGGTAACAGTTTGCCTAAACATCTTGTTTGTCAACAGTAGAACCCAGAGGCCAACAAGCAAAACAGGCAAAGGACAGCATCGTGCCCCTGGGTCCCGGCAGCCAATTTAAAGTCCAGCTGGGAGGAACCTGGACCTTCAACCGTTCCGACTTCTGGTCCCACCAGGCACGAGCCTAACTCGCAGGGAGGGCCAGTTTCCAGCACGAGTAAGAGAAAGGGAATTCTGTCCCGGGGGAGCCTCAGGTCACACACAGATGAACGCTGAGGCTTTAGGCAAAGCGTGTAACTCACTGCACCTGTTTCTCAGGTGAAAAATGAGGACACTGGATGATTCCTCCGGCTCCGACAATTCCCGTCCTTAATGTTCCGCCCATATTGACGGGCATCCTTCTGTCCTACTTTGAAAACCCTGGGTCTTTCCTCACCATTCATTCATTCTAGCTGTCACGCCAAATAGCCATCTGACCAAAACAATATATCACAGCAGCGATCTCCCACATCTCTCCCCACGGTGGCCTAAGTCACCTAAACGACACACAATGTCTATCGGGGCCCGCGGGATCACGGCCTAGGAATCCAGTCAGCAAGCTGGGGTTTCCGATTGTAACAACTTGTGTTTCGTTCTCCTGCAGGGCTCCTACCATGCTTGGAAATGATGCTCGGCGATCGTGGAGTCCATACGAGCTGACAAAGTCACGGCCCACCGGGGCAGACTCATAATCAAATAGGTTGGTGCTTCTGGAGACTGGGTGTAGTCCAGGCCGTTCTTCGAGAGCCTTCAAAGCCGTGGCATCGACCGTTTCACCACCAACAGTAAATGCAGTTTGTGGTAGGAAGAACCACACGCTCTTTCAGAACGTTCCGGCCCCAGATCATCGAGATACAAAGCTGCAAGTCCAGAAGTAGACGTAGCTTGAGCTGGTTCACGGTTCCCAAGGCCAAGAACGCTGAGCCACATGACTACCCTTACTACCAAAGAACCCCTTCAAGAAACTCATTGGAAAATCCAAGCTATTCTTTCCCAGGCCAAGCTGGTGACAAGACAGGGGGAGAGTGAATCATTTTAGACATCCAAAACACTCAAGTGCCTTCTTTAAGAGAATTTAGAAGCCCGGACGGGGCTCTGCTGGAAAGGGCAGTGTATAAAACAGGTTTGGTTTTAATCCCAGAGACGATGAAAACGCGGCCTATTTCAGGTGGGTATTTTGCCCATAAAGGCTGTGGTCGAGAAGCTTCCTGGCTGCCTTTGGATTTCCACTGATGCAACGGGCTCTTTTAACGGTGACAACACGGCAAGTTGTAGTGGGTCACCTGGATTGTGAAACCTCTTCTCAGTGAGCTACACACCCCACCCTCCCACAGACATGCACGCTTTTTATTTTTGTAGGCAGCGGTGAGCTCCTGTGAAGTTTCAAGCCAAACCACATGCCCTTCTAAGCAAGGTCTTTACCCCCACACTAAGTTTCCCGAGCAGATTGCCTTCTCTGTTTCTTGGTGAGGGAGCAGTGCTTCGGCTACCGGAATGTATATTCGTCTAGGCAGGTGGTAAAGAAGGTTTGCCCCAAATTGGCCATCAAAGGGGTTGCATACATAGATAAAGATTGCCCTAGGCCAGTCTGCCGGACTACTGAGAATACAACTGTCATCTGGCAAATTATTACCCATTATAGCGAGGAAGGCCATCGAGCAGAGGAATGATGGGGGGTCCCACCAACAAAGGATACAGGAAAATAGAGAGCTATCACAGGGAGTTTAACAGAAGCAAAGCAGGACCGTGTCCAGGAGCCAATATCCCGTCTGGACCGCGTGGTGGACCCAGGGTCCTATCACCGTGGGAACCAGAAAGTGGGGATAGGCATGGAACCTTGTACCCAGAAACTCCTGTCTGAAACCCTGCAAGGAGGACGCGAATCAAGGCTCTTCTTTATGTTTCAGTGACTGAAGTCTTCTAAGCAAGAGTGGGAAGTGTTATTGTCAGCTGGGATAACTTCAAACAATGAAGTTTAATAACCTATAATTTGAAGACTTTTTTTTTATTTTGGGAGAGAGAGCGAGAAAATGAGCAGGGGAGGGGCAGGGAGAGAGAGGGAGGGAGGGAACCCCACGCAGGTTCTGCACTTTCGGTGCAGAACCTGATGTAGGGCTCGATCCCGTGAACCGTGAGATCGTGACTTGAGCCAAAACCAAGAGTCAGACACTCCCGTACCTGAGCCACCCAGGATCCCCCTCTGTGTCTGATATTCCAGCCTTACGAACAGCTGCACAGACTTTTACTTTCTCAGTCTGAGCTCATTTTTGCTTTTTTCAAGATATAAATACACAGTCCTAGAGAAAGAGATGGAGACATAGAAGGAGAGAAAGAGAGAAAGACAGAGCATAATTTCTTCAAGGATTATCTATCTTCACTTCCCTTTACCTCCCACCCAGGCTTAACACAGGTGGACACCCCAGAGACACAATTCCTTTATCGGAAGCCTGTCTCGTTTCCACAACATTTCTAATTCTATGGCAAACCGTGCCTTCAGGATGAACTCAGGATCCTGAAACATCGCACGCCGGTATTTAAAGAACGCAGTGACAACATGACAGTAAATTGCAACCACTTAATGATAAAACAATTGTAAGTAATAATACTGTCATACTGTAATCATTTGGAAAAGGACGCAGGTGGCCTTTCAGGGAAAAGACAAACGAGAGTGAATCATGCTCAATTAAGCACTGGAAAAACATGTAAAACCCAACATGTTACAACGGGCTTGTTAGTAGAAAGCAAATTTGCGAATGGATTCCACATAGAAGAGTTGCCAACTAAGCCGGCAAACAACCGTCCGTGAAGGATTGCTGTCGTATTATTGGAGTGAGATGTGCTTCCATCGTGCAATGAGGTCCCTAGTGTCGTAATATCGTATAGCTCTTTTCTTTAAAATCACACTGCTGTTAAAATTAATGATATCACCATAAACTATCACTTGTTTTTCTTCTTCGAATGGGTATCTACACAACAGCGGCAGTCCCATAAATAACTGGTTTTCTAGAAGAGGAATTGCTCATATGCGTTAGGCGATGTCCCAGATTTGGGGTGAAATGAGGAAATCTTCCAAAAAGAAAAAAAAAACCGGTGGTTCTCTTTTTACTCAAACTGTTTGTTGTGGAATTTGTAAACTGAGTCCATTTTGGGGAACAGGAACCCAGCTCCCTTCCACGGTGGCAAAGAGAGAAGGCAATGGGGTGAGGGCCTGGGAAAAAGAAATCAGAAGGAAGGAGGCAGAATTCTACCTGCTGAAAAGAGTCACGAATCCAAGTCCCAGCCTTTCTATCCCTTACCTCCATCCTACACCCACACACACGGACACACATCAGGCACACACACATATACACGCATACACACACATGCCACATACACGCATGCCCAGCATATACACAAACACTCATACACAACACAGACACACGCATGCACATACACGATATACGCCCGAACACACACAGAGGAACGCACGGGGGTCAAGCAGGGCATAAACCTGAGCCGGGCTGGGTCTACCTGGATTGGACATGCGGGAGGCACAGAGGTGGCTGGTGGGGTCAGAAACCAGAAAAGCAGGGGTAACGAGGAGATGAAAATCCGGGGGTGCATGCTGATTAACCCAGGATGATGGCAGCTGTGGTGCTGGCTTGGACACCGACGTCCAAGGACTGTTTAAGGGGCAGGATGGGACCACCCCCCAGAGGCTGCGAAACCCTTGTTCGGACACCTGCGTCATCGGCACGAAGGAGGGGTTTATGAAGTTCTCAAGAGCAGCTAGCAGGTAGTTTGATAGAAAGACGAAGAGCGTTACAAATCGTGAGAGAAGGGTGGAAAAATCTAAAATTCCATGACAGGACACATAAGTCCCTCCCGATAACGAAGACAGAAAGAATGAAGGCTTATTCAAATGCTGCGGTGCACATGGGAAAGGCATTCGGCTTGGAAACAAATACATTCGTTTCTAATTATAAAACCTGGCTTCTTTATTGACACTGTTTTCTCTGCTTGGAATGAACCAGCGAGGCGATTACAAACAAAAGTATTTTCCGATCACATAAGACGTGATGGCCAATTAGTTTATAAATATTTAACAGTTTTTCAGTCCAGCCCATAAAAGAAGAACACACTTTATTGTCCATCAGGCTAAACGGAGTCCTGAAATACTATTAAAATTAGATTGTTTTCCTCAGTGGGAACTGAAGACCTACTATCATTATATAATATATCTTCCCTCTCAGGAGTCTTGCACCGAAAGGGTGCAAATCAGCTTTGAATTCAGGTTTGGTCGTTGTGAAATGAGGGCAAGATTGGAAGTCAGTCCCAGAGATCACAATGGGCACAAACGTAGTTCTGCAGCCTGATTACGTCTTTAGAGCTGTCAGTAGAGGTAGATATTTGCTAAACACCGGGTTTCCTGACCTCATGCACAGCAGACCCAACAGGAACCATTTGGGCTTAGTCCCATTTCTTTGCGGACGGGTTTCACTGAGACACTGAAGCAGTAAAGCGCTAAATGAAGTTTAACCCCAATCACAAGCATTTAATGCCCACATTATTATAGTAATAATAGAGGAATAAATTGCTACTATATAACAAGCAGGGTAAAAATGGCCGCGTTTCTCGGCGAGCTTACGCGAATTCCTCGGAAGAGTTCCTTGCATCTTAAAAAATATATTATGAGCTTCCTAATTTCATTTCAGGAAATGGGTTATGATGCATTACAAGTTACACAAATAAAAGTCTTAGAGAGCATTGCATCTATAAAGCATGGAGATAACTTCTTGTTCTGGCAAATGATGAAACTGCTTACAGTGGCAGCTGTGATTTATCGAAGCAATTCAAATACACTTGGAAAGTATATTAGCTTTGCCTCTGCCCACAAAGGGCGCATTTGAGCAGGGTAGGACACACCAGTGATAAATTATAGACCAGATCCAAGTGAAGGCAATTGGCACATCAGCTACCTAAAGGCTCCAACTTCCAGTAAGAATGTGTTTTCCACCATAACCCCCCACACAGGGGCATCTAGGGTAAGCAAGGAAACAAATGAGCACCTGAGTGTTTTATTTTGTGACTGTGTTTGTATTGTTTTTTTTAAGAAGAAAGCCTCTCTTGTTTTCATGGGGGAAGAGATCTGGCACCCCCATGCTGCATTCAACATTGCCTCAGCAGGGCGCCATTACAATGGTAACTGCTGGAGATATACAAATTGGTTCCAGAACAAAACTTGGAAGAGCCGTGTGCCTATATTCTACCAAAGAATCCAGAATGCCCAGTTTCCTCTTGCGAGAATAAAAACATGACTCTACGTGACAAGCATTTAAAACCCAGAAAGTTCCATTTCCAACACGGAGGCAGTGTCCAAAGTCAAACAGTCCTACGTGGCAGAGATTTGAAGCCAGGTAATCTATCGTCTTAGTTCTTATTTCTAACCTTTCTATTCCATAGGAAAGCTCATTTATGTATAATTATTGAGGGCGATCTGCTTAAAAGGAACCATTTTTATCTTTTCCATCTTTCTCAGTTTTGATCTCAGTAGGAGGAAACTACTTACATTCAATTAATTTGATAAGTGTTGAAAGCACTCCACTCATTTACCTCTTTGTTTCCTGGGATGACTGAGCTTTGTTCCTTAGCAAGAAGGCATGCAAAACCGTACCCCAGCTATGCCCAACTGACAGGAAGGATTGTTGATTGATTTTCTGTACACTCACGCTTCACTCATGCAATGAACTAAAGAACTCAGGGCAAAAGAGACTACATGGTTAACTACATATTACAGTATTCCTGTGCTAAACCCATGCTTTCATTCTTAGCTAAGAAGCTTAGCTATCACTCAGAATCAATTTCAGGCATGTTTCTAACAAGCTTTGTTATCACGCTCTCAATCCAAATCAGAGTAGAAGAAAAAAAGTTGGGGCCAACGCAGTTCTGCTTAGAATTTGACATTTTGACAGATGTAAACCAGGAAAAACAAGTGTAGGCCTGGGATATTTGGGGCAAGAACAAACAATGTTATGTTCAGTGTATATACTCCGTTCAGTAAGGTAACAAAATGCACTTGTGCATTTCAGTTCAATTACTTGAAAGGACAATTTTTTTTTTTTTAATTCACCTAAGCCGAATTTTCCCTGTCTTGAGCAATAGTACCTACGTGAGACCACAATGTATTTATTTCACATGATTTTAATTCTGATGTTGTGACTTTGTATTTAATCGACAGCACAGAGAATTACTTCACATCTTGAGCAGTGAAGAGGTTTTGAAAATAATGAGTGCTGAACTCCTTCCCATAATTCGTAAGTAGTTAAAAACCCTCTATAGACTCTGCATATCTAAACAGGTATGTGTGTGTATATAGATAGAGAGATACATAGTGAATTTCTACCTTTTGTATACAAGCAATGTGTATATATATCAGTAAAAGTAGCAGGCTTAAATTTACGTCTCCACAACTGTGGGGAATAGGCTTAGGAATTGCCTAAGCCTGCATTGATGGGCTAACAAGGCATAAAGAATTAGAAAGCCATAGGTTGTACACACCCAAGTTTGGGTAAACAAGATTAGGTAAATGGGGCAAAGCCCCCAGTATAGGACCAAGGCATAGGAGTAGAACTTTCAGAATGACAACATCCAAGATGAGGTGAACAAGACTAGGTATTCAGGGCGGAAGTGGCCCCCAACTTAGTACTATAGCAGAAAGCTGTTTTCACAGGAAGGAAGGACCAAATTAGGTAAACAGGTAAGGAGGGCTATAGAGTCTGGAGAAAAGGTGCCCAGAGGGGAGTTAATCAGCAAACGAAAGGTGCCTTGTTAACCCTGAGGTAGCTCGCTCTGATGGTCTTGACCCCTAGGCCAGTTTAGGTAAACAGAGGTGGCGCCTCATGTCTGCTCTAAACAACCATCCGCCAGGCGCCAGGATTTCGTTTTATATTGACCCAAACCCCTAACACTGTATATCTTCAAAACCCCCTTCCCCTCACACCCATGAGTTAATGTTCAATATCGCACTGTCTCTTTGTGGACGACCATCACCCTTGTAAGCCTTCTGATCCTAATAAAAACAGGGCAAGGACCCTTATTCAGGGCCCTCGTCTCCTCCCGGACATTAGCCTCTCTTGCATTTTCAATCCTGCATCCAGCTCTCTTGCTGGACAAGAGAGACCTTCAGACCCAGAGGCTATGACACACGACCATTTGGAAAAACAAAATGCATATACATGCAAACAGAAAACCAAAACTCGCACAAAACATGACCCAGGGTTCCCTCTTTGGCCTAGTAGTTCTGTATTCTTACTGTCCTCTTTTGTGACCAAACAAAACTGTAGTTGAGAAGGTCACCTGGGGTTAGGGACGCAGGTTTAATGTGGCCAATTCCTAACTTCCACCCGTCGTGTCCTAAACTGCTATGTCCCCACAGGGCTAATGGAAGAAAGCACGTAACAATCCAAATTTAATCTTGAAGACCAGGGGCACACATCAGCCCATGGAGAGTAAAAATAAAAAAGAATACACAGAGGGGGGAAAAACACTGAAATCTGATGTCACCCCACTTTATGTCGGTCAAATTTTATATTTCTAGTGCATGCTGTCAGGTTTTAAAATCAGAGCCACAGTATTAAAAGTAATCATTTCTAAAAACGCTAGTATTTATCATCCCAAACGAGGCATATAATACAGCTGTAATTTTTTCTTGACAAATACGTCTCTAAGAGATTTCACAAGAACTAAAACGATTATTTCCATCAGCCTTCTATCTTTTTGCCTCGTGTCAACAAAGGTTAAAACTTTCACCAGACTCTTCTAGGAGACAAGAACAAGCACTGACACTTAATTTCCTAACACAAATGAAAACCTTTTTAGGCCACTTTAAACATTTTAGCCTGCCTCAGCATTTGAACGCCACCTAAAAATCGTATTTGGACCACAAAATGCTCATTAGCAAAATCTTACTGTCGATAACAATTTTTGAATGTTTCTACAAATATGAGGATGGCAAATTTGGAAGGGCTATCACTGAATACTTGATTGCTATACGAGAACTGTGGGATGCCCCTATCCCGGGCCTCTAAATCGTCATTACCGTCAGTTGTGACTTCAAACTCAAGACTACTGTACTATATTTACTTCTGTAAAATTTATTAGATTTTACAGTGATCCCTAAAAGGCTGCCAAAAAGAGAACCACCGGGTTACCATTTTGGTTACTGTCCGAGATCCATGTGGTTCCACAGACTTAGGTTAATAGCTCTTTTCCTTACTCGGTGTAACTGCACAGAGACAAGCAAGGCGGGTCAGGAAGACACCACCAAACTCCTTGCCCTTCACAAGGTATGTCAATGACAGGTGGATGTTCCACACACATCAAGACCTCAAAAACGTTATCAAATGCATAAACCAAAGTTCTAGGTGGTCCTTCGCGATGTGAACCCACAAGGTAGAGTTGGCTCTCTTAAGAGTTTTCCTAAGGCTCCACAAGAACCCCGCCCTCTTCCACCAAGAGCCAGGTTAGAAGAGAAATAACCAAGAGGGGCAGAAATGAGAAAAGTGGGGGAACTATGAATCAGAAGCATTGGGAACTTAATGCACCCAAAGTAGGTCATTGGATTATATTAGAGAACTTTCGATAGGTTTCCTCAACCCCAGTTGTGAAATCATCTTCTTAAAAAGACACGCAGAATCACTAATCTATGACCTATGTGCGAGGTGCTTTCCTTTATCCGGTCTAATTGTTTCACGCTGTGTTTGTGTCCCCTACTGAGGTCCCCTGATTCAGCTCTCCAGCGGTTATTTCAGAAGTCTCAAGTATTTCAGAGAACCCAGTCGGCCTAAGCATTAGGATCAGGAACATTTAGTAAAAGAAATCACTGAGGTACAGTGCAGATGTGACCCCTCCCCACTAGGACTAAGTGATCTTGGGAATGATGGGGCTTTATAGCTGACTTGGCTTCAAAGGTCCCATCTGGTTTTAAACTCCTGGCCATCAATCCAATGTCAAATGAAGACTTAACGAAACCTCAACATATGCAAGTCTTTGAATCAGGATTCAGTCACACGCCTAGAAGCATCTTGTCCAGAATTTGTTCTTATGATTTTAGGAAGTTGTGACATCTGCTATTTGTTCATTCGGGAGATCTTGCCTGTGCGGCTGCTACAGGAGGTTTATATTGACCCCGTTGGGGTCAACTGGTAAGAAGTGGTCAAGGATGTTTTCCTTTCCCAGCATTTTAGCCCCCACGAATCCAATATTCACCAGAAATAAGTAGACATTATAATGAGAAAAAATGCATGAGGACCTACAAGTCTCAGGCTGAGGGTCCAATATACTAATACCCTGAAGAGTATCGCATCTGTTGCCAACATTTTTGATGGTGCATAAAAAGCAAATACACAAGAATTGGGACATGTCAGCATTTCCCTAATAGCATCACAAATATCATTTGTACAGTAGTCAAAGTATGGTCTAGCTTGTCTACCACCACAAAGAAGAATATTCTCCATGACAGAATATCTCTGTAATTTTGGTGTAAAAATATATGAGGAAATATCAGCTAACTTTTAGAAAAACATTGTATGTGTAAGAAAAATAATATATATTCCGTATGTGTGTGTGAGTGTGTGTGTGTGTGTGTGTGTGTGTGTGTGTGTGTGTGTAGTTATTATAAAGTTTTTGACTTTGGTGTTGAGGGCTCTTTGTTTAGAAAAAGGTCTTTGCTATTTAAACGTGTTGTAAATTCACAACAGATTTGAGTGGATTTGTGATGAATGCAAATGGTTTCAATGTGGGATGACACCAGGTCTGTGTCTCCAAATGTCACTGGACCCCTGGCTGGTCCTAAGAGAGGCTCCATAAACACTTGCTGAATTAATGCCTGGTTACAAAATTGATGTTTGACTCTGACTTGGAAATTCAACTTGTAGAAACTCATGATATACCCTGAAGAAGACTTTTTTTTGCTCACGCCATTCAACTCGCTGGTGGCTGGAGTGCTCATCTTTCCAGTATCTACCTCAGAAATCCATCTACCATGGAAATCCATGGTATCTTAGCTTCCACTTGCCACTATATCTAACAAGAAAGAATCACATTGGTTCCACTCGGATGATATTTCCCTTGGGGAAGATGAAAGTGTTCCTCTTAAAAACAGAGTGGAAAACCAACTTTGCCGATAACCTCAATGGGACACCCTCCCTGGGCATCGAGGCACAGAGGACGAGAAGGCAGTGCAGGAAGGCTATGGTCTAACGGCAAGTCCCTGTCTTCATGGAGAAGTTGCTGTATAACTTCACGTAACTATACGAAGAGGAAGCACTCATGAAAGCACAGAGATGATATAAGTAGCTTTGCCTTATAAGAAGTCAAACTTGCTGGCCGGATGTCACTCTCTTCATGTATCTTGCCTGTATCTAACTGCTCTGCCACTGTCGTAATGGTCTCTGAACACATCCCTAGATCTAGAGAAGACAAACATTTGCCTCATCGCTTAGTATTCCCGGCGACGTAGACTCGCTGGAAAACGTGGAAGGAAATTTGCACCCGGTTCGAACCTGCTGGTAGCCTGCCCTTGGATTCTTTAGAAAAGAGGGAAGGAAATAAAAATCAGAAGAAGGCTCCAAGGAGAGCTGTTTGGGCTGAGAAATGAAGTCATCCTTGACCACTTAAATACTAATGGCATATGAATTCCTTAAGAATGTATTTTGGAAAAGCTGATCTTGCCTGAGCATTAGAATCAGTTATACTTGTTTTTTTTTCGTTTTTTTTTTTTTTTAAAGGGCTTTTAGAGAGACTAGAGAAAAGCAGCCTCCCCGTAAAAACGGAGGAAGCCCTAGGGAGAGATGGTGTGCAATCTTCAGTGATTCAGAAAAACCCAGTTATCTGCATTTTTGTATAAGCTCCCCCTCCTCATCCTGATATGGGGGGAACGTCTCTTGGAAAGCAATGACTTGGGGACTCTGCAAGTACATTTTTCCCGTGGCCGATTTCTATCGCATCATCGCCTTTCCTGAAGAAAAGCCTAACGTCTACCGTTCGGTGATGGGGTCTTTAACTCGGAAGTCTTTAAAGTTGCAATTGGCTTTTACGACGCCTCCAAATTCTCCCAGGTGCATACTCGAGTCCTAATAAATCAACGACATGAGTCATCTCCAGTCCCTTGAAGGCCGACAGACATTAAACTCCCGATTGATTGATTTTTCTACTTCCTACCTCTCCTTCCACGCCTGTTGGCTCCCAAAATAAAGCCATCTGTGGTGATTTCACAGAGGTTCTGGCTTCCCTGGAGACTCTCACATTCCCCAAAGCCAACAGAGACTCCTGCTACAAATCTAGCAGAAAGAGCCAGATGGCAGTCGTCCTACAAGTGCTGGCTGTTACCACCAGGCAAATGTACAGATTCGCGGAGCGGTCTTTGCGACAATACTGCAGACCCCGAGGGCCACCCGTGTGAACTGGAACAGGAAAAGGGCTCCCGGGGTGCCGAGAGCTGGCATCACGGAGCCACATAATTTATAGTCAGTTACTGTCACCACAAACCGGCAACAAAGACAACAACAACAAAGGGAGGGGGAAAAAAAAGTAAAACAAAGAAAGCTTTCGGTGTCTTTTAACTCTGGTTTTCACAGCCTCTTGCATACACCCCAGCATGCCCTTTTTAGATTTTTAATCTCCACTTACAAACACACACGGATACAATGCGATGTTTAATATATGCCATCCAGTTCCTGAAGGTATAATGTCACTCCTGCCACGTTAGAGTGGCTTAAAATGAGAAGGAACACAGAGATGCCGTCTCTGTTCTGGTTAATTCTAGCTGGCGGTAAAAGAATCTGATGGGCTCGTGTTTGTTGACAACATTATAAGGATGCTTCGGCAAAGCACATGGGGTTTGCATCTTAACATCTCTCTTCAACTCCTCGGTTTAAAAAGAATGGGTAGGGGCACCTGGGTGGCTCAGTTGGTCTGCGGTAGGGTCCCCTCCCTAAGGGGGGGGGGGAACCACCTCAAGGCAACCTGGCTATGCGTGCACGTGACAACATCCCTCATGACCTTGTAACATGAGACCACTTAATCAGACTGCACGTTTGTGTGTTACCACAGATGAGAGGCAAAGAGGTAGAACATACAGAAAAAAATTATGCTACATGGTGCTCGGGGCTCAGTTCTTCGGGTACGAACCCAACTGAGCGGTGCCGGCACAAATAAAGTGGCTTCCTGGACAGAAAAGCCTGGTGTCGCGACTCTCTGTGCGAGAATCCTGCTACGGGCTCGGCGTCCGACTTCGGCTCAGGTCATGATCTCAACGACTCGTGAGATGGAGCCCGGCATCGTGCCCTGCACTGACCACGGGGGAGCCTGCTTGGGATTTTCTCTCTCTGCCCCTCCCCTGCCTGCACTTTTGCACTTTCTCTCTTTCAAATAAGTAAATTAAAAAAAAAAAAAAAAAAAAGAATGGGGCAGATTTCTGTAAGCCAAGGAAAGAGGGCTCAGAAGGGCTCAATATTGGCCTTGTAGCCCCCAGAAGTGTGAGAAAGTAAAGTGGTTTACGCCTACCCCTACACTCAAAGCAGATCCTAGTTCTCTGAGCTTTGTTACTTGTGCTAAAGACTTGTTCCTGGACAGGAGGCTAAATCTATTGCCAAACTCTTAAAGTTCCTCCGTAAAAGAAGCAAAAGCCTGCAGTACAGTAAATACCCTTCAATAACTGACAAGCCCAGCAGCCGAATCTCAGAAACCAACAACTGTACAGTATGCATATTCTCTTTCATTGCTCTGAGAAGAAAAAAACTACAGAGAAGAGGGATAAAGTGCATTGGGAAGAGGTAAAGCTTCGGCTCCCGACGTGGTTTTACTGATATCCTGGGGCACAGTGAGAGCTCAGGGCTGAAAAACCCCATCAGTTCATCCCCAGACTTGCCCAATGACATCTCTGAAATTAGACTTCAGAGATCACCTATCTTTACGTTCACGGGTCTCTATTTGCCTTACTGTTTTTAATAGGGGGGGGGGGGGAAGGCATTTGGGAGCTTATTTAGAAGTATGCTCAATAAGTATGTCGTAAGTTTTGCCAAACTAATGCATTAATTTTCACAGTGGTCGCCAAACATGCCATTAAGTCCTGCCAGAGATTTAAAAATACCTTTGATGCAAATTTCAGGGGCTGAAAATAAATGTAAAAGTGCTACCAGTCATTAAAATTCAGCTCATTAGGACAACCACACACGCGCGCGCACACACACACACACACACGCACACGCACATGCACAGATTTCTTAAAACCCAGTTTCCCCTTTGTCCAAGTTTACCTGTCTAAAAAAGATCAGCTAAAGTCATAATGAGAAAATGCCCATTTCACAGCTGAACTGTCTTTATTAACGGGAAAACAGAGCAGGTGGTTTGTAGTATTACCTTCAGGTCACTGACTGATCAAGAGCAGGGACTCTTGTCTCAATTTTGTAGTTTCTGTGCCTGGCAAACCGCAGTGCTGAGGGGCACTAGGGAAGGAGGTGGGGAGCAAATGTTCCATGTTTCTTTCTTTCTTCTTCTTTTTTTTTTTTTTTTTTTTTTTTGCCACATTCCTGTTGCCAAGGCAACCATCTCCTTTGTGGGCCCTTTTCACAGAGGCACTTGAGGTAGACTCCAATGCAAAGAGCCTGAGCCCCTTGAATTGTATCAGTTTTAACAATGGGAAATTAAAAAGACAAAGGCCTTGACAGCCGGTGGAAAAATACCCTGAAACTTCTGCGGAGTCGTCCCAGCTTGGGGAGAGCAGCGGAAAGCCAATAACTAAACAGTTTATTATGAACTATCTGTTGGACTTGGAAGTTGAAGAAGCTAGAAAATGACAGTTGTGAAAGCCTTAGTCTTTCCCCCTCACCCGTTATATGCTTCTGCCTTTGCTCTGAAGGAGAAGCCAGGAACACAAGGACTAGAACTGCTATGATTCTAGAAGATGTCGTGCGGGGGGGAGGGGCTCACAGGGAGTGATCCCCAATGACCGAGGCAAGCCCTGAGGTGCCCTGGACCTACCGGTTGCGAGCAGGGCGACGGCTATTATTGCTCTGAAAACTGTGTCACACACTATTCCAAATTGAATTTGCCAACATTCCTTTTGTTTCCTGCAAATATATATATATAAATATTGTACCCTGTATATTGATTCCTATATATCGTCCTTATAGTCTGCAACGTTGTTAAATTCCCTAACGAGTTCTAGGAGTTGTTTTGTATACTGTTTAGAATGTTCTGGGTCAACATGCATGTCCTCTGCCAACACGATTCTACATCTGAAAAAGGCAGTGTCTCAGACACACTGGAAGAATCAGTTTCCGTGCAAATGTAAAAGGAGTTTCGGGTAAGTAAAAATGCCATATTAATAAGGAAGTGGCATAATCTGGGATTGCAATGCACGTATACGTCTACAACGTGTACATACATAAGCTCCAAGGCAGAGAAAGAAGAGGCAAAAGTAATTAGAATTCATTATTGCGTGGGCATGGGGTTTTCGTGTCTTTTTAAAAAGAAATCCTTTACTGCAAGTACTGTGTCGTTTTGACAATTTACAGAAGTTACGTATGCAAAAGAAAACAGCAAAAATTCCTCATCAGAACGATTTTCTCTTAACTCTTGCCGCAATTCTCAGCAAGACAGGAGCTCTTCTCTCTGATTTATGTTCTGGATCCTTCTCTTTGACTCACCTCCGCAGTAGGAGCGGAGCCTTTCCTCCCAGATAGATCTAGTTAGTCTCAAGTGGAGAAATCCAGGTGTCCATCAAGATTCGCCGGGGAGCGCCCCAAGCCTTCTGATCTCCGCCGTGTAATACCACCCGCACTCTGGCTAACCCCCTCTGGGCCTAGGTGAGCAATTAGAGGACCGTTTGTTTGTAAGTTGCTATTGGGGGGGAAAAATGCACCTAACGGCTGCTTGGGGCTGGCTCGGCAAATTGTATCATCGCACGTTCTCACGTTGCCTCCCACGTGAGCTCCGCTGCACCACCCCGCGTGCTGCGAAGTGTGTTTGGGGCGCTGTTCTGGCCCCTCTTTCTGCCATTACTTTCTTATTCCCAAAACAGTTACGACCCACATGGCTCACGAGAAGCGCAATAGTGCTGGACCCCCTA
Organism: Lynx canadensis; assembly: GCF_007474595.2. NCBI lineage: Eukaryota > Metazoa > Chordata > Mammalia > Carnivora > Felidae > Lynx > Lynx canadensis. The sequence continues at coordinate 4,135,661 of NC_044311.2, read as the reverse complement.
CAAAAATAAAAACCAAACACAAGACCAAGGGCATCCTTATAATGAGTCTCTCCGTGCCTTCAGGGAAATGGTGAGGGGAATCCCGGAGAAGACGTCAGCAGGCAGTGAGGGCTTGGTGGCAGTCCTTGAAGGGCATGGAAACCACCGCGGCGGCCAGGGGAGGGTCAGCAGGCGGCTGGGAGTAGTAGCACCTGGGAGAGGCCACGGAGGGAGGCCCGTGGCAGCTTTGGGGATTTGGACAAGAGCTTATGTGTGAAAGCCACTGCACGTTGTGGACACGCTCTTCCAACTGAACAGATGTGCAGAAATGCCTGTGCCATGGAATCATGCTGTAACAACCGAATCAATTAGTGACCCTACTTGTAAGCATCTGACCCCCACTGGCTCTAAAATGGGTGCGTGAGTCATCGTGGGTTTTTTTTGAGAATTATACTACTGCTCCCAGGCTCAACAATCCTGCAGTCTCTCTGGGTTATAGAGATCGCTGCTCAGCTCTGAACTATAACGTTCAGGAGCCACTCATGTAGACAGGAAGACCCCTGGCATTTCAGGGATGGGGGGGTGAGAATTTGTTCAGACGCTGATGGTCTGGGGAAGGGGCCAACCAGCAAGTGTGGGTGCAAGCAGATTGGTTGAGCTGAATATACACTTGTGTCCCTGAAAAAAGCAGCCGCATCCGAAGACAGCAGAAAAGAAAGCGTATTTCAGGACTGCTGACTTCTGAGATTGTATCCTTCAAATTTCATGATTTGTGCACTCCTCCCCATTCAAAGAAGGAACACCCAAAGGTCGAAGCAAGAGTAAACCCCTTGGAAGTGACAAATGTAAACACAACTTTCCTGTGGGTACCACGGCGTCACCGAATTTGGGAAACAAAATAAAAATAACATTCTTGAAGATACTCTTTCCTTTTTTATCACTAGAAATTCCGAGTGAATTCACTAACTCGGAGG